>NC_136513.1:24440000-24482500 GCF_053919585.1 Euprymna scolopes | reverse complement strand
AAAATAAAAAATAAAAAAAAATCCACTGAAGATAATATGAGCTTAGATAACATAAGTCACAGTCGAAGAAAAGAAATAAAATAAAAAATAAAGAAAATATCCTAAGTTAAATGCGTGGTAAACCAGACACTCTTTTACTAAAAAACACCAAAAACAAAAAAAAACAACAACACACACACACATATATATATATATATATATATATATATATATATATATATATATATACAACTCGAAAAAAGGGAGATAAAATTGGCGCGAAATATCCGGTCAGCCGGACTCGTATGTTGTCTGTCGTCTGCCCATTCAGTAATCGCAATAAAAGGAAGGATAATATGATTTTCTCTAATTTAATTATCGAAACAAAAAAAAACTTGCATTAATCTAGTCCCATTCGGACAGAGCACTCAAAAAAAATTCATCTATTTTTTGTCATTGGTTTTTATTGACAATAGAAAAGTGCTTGGACAACTTATGAGGATAAAAAAATAAAGAAAAAACCTCGAAATTGTGTCAAGGAAGCCATTTTTCTTTTCCTTTAGAAACCTAAAACTTGGACAATGTAGAGCGCTTCTTTCGTTGTCGAGGACTTTTGAATTTAGGACATCAATACAGACAGCGTCAGTTTGCGGCCAGTTATGTCTCCGGCGATTATATTATTATAAGAGAAATAATAATGCCAAATTACTTCCAAGATGGCGTCTTACTTTTATTACCGTCAATTTATCAGCGATTATAATTATCAGACGTTGTATATATTTTTCTAGTATATCAGAACACACCCCAGCCTTAAAAAAAAGACGTTTCAGGTAATTTTTGACAGTGTGGTGTCATGACCACAGCATAGATACTAACATACTTCCGCAAAAAAAAAGAAGAAAAAAAAGACGGAGTTAATATATAGGAATGGTATATTCCCAATGAACATATACCGGCGAAAAAAAAAATGGTATATATTATGACAACCGAACATATAATACACTTTCTATTATAGGAGAAAATTGTTTGGAGTGTTTTCATGAGCATAGAACTTATTCTACACCAGTTTAACACTTGAATCGATCATTGGCGATAATACATTAGTCTCTGATAAGGATAAATAAACTGAATTAAAATATTATACGATAGCACAATTAATGGTAATCATATTACGATATTGTATCCTGCTAAACTCGTTCGTTTAAACTTCACATGCAACATAAATAAGACCAAACACTTTGAAGACATTGCCAAGGCTGCTGCACAAAAGAATTCAGTTATCTCTTCCTTGTTAAACAATTACTCATACCAGAATGTATCCCATATTTTTACAAAGCCTTGATAGAGTAGGGGATGCGCTTTTTCTTCCCTGCACCCTCTTTCTCACAAAAGAGATGTTGCGAGCCTGTCTCTACTTTATCGTTATCTTCATGGCAAGTGCTCGTCTGAGCTCCAATCTATGTTACCTCCTCGCAAAACTTTCACGAGAAACACTCGTCTAGCTGAAAACACTATCAATAATGTCCCCAACTCTTTATCTATGACTAAACCTAAACATAGATTCTATGAACAAAAGTGGAACTGTCTTCGGTTTTCCTGCTTTCCAGCTGACTACAATATGGTTGTCTTCAAGTCCAACGTAAGCAATATCTTGATAAGCCGTTCCACTTAAGTTAACAAATTTACCGAATTTCCATCACTAACGATTACTATATTGTCCAATAAACTACTGTACACTTGTTAACCTTTATCCTCGAATGACCTCTTGGCCTTGATAAGTTGTGATGCCTATTTTAAAAAAATAAAAACAGTCACAATATTTTGAGCATCTGATAACCGCCCAGAAATAATTCTTAATAAAATTAAGTGACTCTGAGCTATGGATGTTTTATTTTGCGCATGCGGAAAAGTAATAGCAGGAGAAAGCGAGTTATTCAACTTACTCTGCCAGGGTCAACTTTTTTTGCTTTGTTATGTTTTTTTTTTATTTTGATCCCTTATTTATTTGTTGAGGTTAGAAACATAATCGAAATTGTTTCCCAGGTCCAATTTTTTTATTCCATTTTCATCCCCCTCCCACAAAAAAGGCACAGTGCCACTTTGAAGAAGGGGTCTACTAGGGGACATAAGTTGCAGGGATACAATTAAGGGAGCTGAGCAGCAAGATATATGTTCACATTACACTTCAATATCTGCATGTTAGTACAGTTGGGAAGGCAGGAAAACATGAGGAAATTCAAAGACTAGCAGTTCTGGAAAACAAACTATTACCGTAGAAGGTTTTCTTTCATCTAGGGACCTCTAATATGTTGGGTGGGATTTTGCTGTTTGACGGGTTTGTCAGGTGTATTTACGTCGAGGGGTATAAGGGGTTGTAGTTTGTCAGATGCAATATTTCGTCGATAGGATAGAGGTTGAAGCTTAGATAACAGTTCAGGATCTATCAAATTGACGACTTTCTTTTAGACCCTGTCCAGGTGTGAGAGACTAGTAGCAGATGCTCCAGCCCAAATGTGACAAGAATACTCTATATATCGGCGAATGGTGGCCTTGTAGAGGTACAGGATACATCCACGCATTGGTAACTTTCTACCACAGTAGAGAGAACCCACCTTCCTCGCAGTGGCTCTGGCAATACCCTGTATATTAATGTTCAAGTCTGTAGACTAATGATTCAGAGAGGAGTTTGATAGAGAATTTCAGCATAGCTACAGATAAAGTCACTTATATATATATATATATATATATATATATATATATATATATATACTAGCAGAAGTACCCGTCGTTGACTGAGTTCAAAAACAGCCTACAGAAAATAGACTGTGATTGATAAAAGTACGATAGGTTATGAAAAGGAGGGGGTGTAAAGAGATAGGTTTTGATACTCAAAATATTACCCTAAGCAAAATATGATGAAAGTAAAGATAATTTTCGCGAAAATATATTTTTTTGTCAACTTTGTTTCCATTTGTAGCCAAGAGTTACCAACAAAATCATGTTTCCTTACAAAGAAAAAAATGTTACATATATAATAATATAAATATACAATAAATAGATGTTACCATAGTCAATAAAAGTTACTTTTATGGTAGAAAAGTTCATTGGTTTGTATTTTTAAGTATTTGTAAAAAAAAAAATTTTTAATTCACGAACCGGTTTAAAGAAAAACAAAATGGCAGCGACTTAGAAATGAAGAGCCCCGTTTTCCATTTGAAGGAGGGGCACCTGAGTATTCTGTGTTAACAATTTAAGAGAGTTCTGTCAACGTAGGGAATATTTATAAACATATTTTAATATTTTCCTCATTTTGTGCTTGAGGAATATCCGATTATGGCATGTGTAGTTTATATAAAAATTCATTTAAATAGTTATCGCCTCAGATTACGTTTTAATTTCAGTTCGCTGAAATTATTTAAAGTAAAGAGCATTGAAAACTATTTCAAAACAAAGAAAAAACATGAACTGGACTTTTATTTACCATGGTAACATTTATTTCTTGTATATTTATTTTTTCGGGTAGTCGTTTGTTGGCTTTTCTGCTAAACACTCTTACTAAATAATATCCACGAAATATCGAAAAACAAAGAAACAAAAACAGTTTTGAAAAATAATGAAGCATTGCTTTACTTTAGTACTGACTTTACTTACTTACTTTAGTAAGATAATCCGAAACAGCTAAATGGGATATTAAAAAAGTCAACACGTAATTACTTTAGTTTTTTTAAAGCAAAGAATCGATATAAATATGAATAAGAAGAAAATGGCGCCCTTTTCAAGCAGAACAGCTTCGTTTCGGTTTGAAATTATTGAACGGTGTAGTATTGCGCCGTCTGATTCAGGGTTGTACTATTGTAATGTAAAGAACACGCATAAAGGGTTGTAATCAACTGAATTCCTTCTAATACACTGGCGACAAAAGCTTAAACAGATATATAAATAAAAACAAAAAGGTTATGTAAATGGTTTTAAAAAGATACGTAACCACGTGAGCAGGATTTTTTCCTTCTTTTAACACGAAAACAAGTAACGTTCTGATTTTTTTATTATTTATCTATTTTCAAAAGAGTGCCACGTGCAAGTGGAGAAGGAAAAAACAGAGTTATGCAAAATTTGTGTCGAGAATTGTCAAAAGGGCTTTCACTTTAATAAGGACGTGAACTTATGACGTAAATGTATTCGACATAATATCATTCAACTAAAAAAATAAATAAAAGTTAACGTTAATTAAGATTAAAGTAAAGGTGTCATTGTGGACCCTCACGCCTTTTAAAAACCTTGTTAAATTTTGTGACATATTTCCATTCTATGAAGGTCAGGCGCAAACGAACACCCCATAATGTTATTATACCATATTTCTTCAAACTGAAACATAATTATCAAAGTATATTTACGCAAATAGATATGAAAACTCTTTGTTAAAGTCGGTGCCATATTTCCCTGGAGTACAGGCGCGAACGCAGACGCCACAATTTTAATATACCACTCCTATTTAAGTTGAAACATACGTATCAAAGTATTCTTATGTACATTTATAGCAAAAACCCTTGTAAAAGTTTTTTTTTTTCATCTTTTATTTTCATACTTTGGGAGCCAGGCGCGAACGCAGACCCCATAACTTTTATGAACCACCGTTCTGCCAGATCAAACATACCCATTCCTGATCCTCGATAAACCTTCTATAATTATATGTAATCAGCTTTTTAAAATAGTCAACCATATGGGAGTCTATTCGTAACCAGACACACGCACAGACGTTCAGCTTTATATTATAGAAGATATATATATACTAGACTACCCGTGACCCGCTGGGTCAGTATGTTATATTAGTTATGGAATTCACTTGTGACGTAAAGAAAATAGTTTTTTTTTTTGACATAACAGAAACATTTTTATGAAAGTATATTAAAATGAAAAAGAATATAGGTAGTTTTCTATGAGTCGTTCTGTTTATTATAATCGATTATTTTTGGAAAAAAAATACAGTTACTGAATTGTAAGTGGTTGGGCATATTTATAGGTAAATGTGCACTGAACAGATACCATAATAATTATTATATTTAAATTAAAATTTTGATATATCTGTTTTTTGTCTGTATTACGTTGAAGTTATTTTAAACCCCACCCTTAATTTTGAAATAATAACGTTAATTTTTCAGCGTCCTAATTGTTCTTTTACTTGTTTATTTGTTTTTTTTTTCACGTTTAAATTATACAAATAAACAATTGTTAATACTGGCTGCTTTTCTTTTCTTTTTTTTTCATCGTAGATTTCTGTATTACGTTTAAGTTATTTTAAACCTCACTCGTCCCATATTAAATAATAATTTCGGAATAATAACGTTAATATTTCAGTGTGCAGGTCATGCGCGCATGCGCAACCGGATGTCGTAACCCAGAAAGTGGGTTACATACATCGTTACAAGGTCATTTGAGATTTATAATTATATATATATATATATATATATATATATATATATATATATAAAGAAGGAGTGAGAGAAAGAGAAAGAGAGAGAGAGAAGAGGGAGAGGAAGAGAGATAATATATATGGTATATAATATACATATTATTCTAAATTCTACGCAATAATGTACAGTATAAAAAATGTTCATAAATAACATCGGGTTTATATATATATATATATATATATATATATATATATATATATATATATATATATATATATATATATATAAGTGAACGTGTCTGTGTTTGTGTCTGTGTGTGTGTCTCTACATTTTCTTACGAAATACCTCTGTCAATTTTAAATCTACAGATTAAAAATTTTTATATACAGCGTACTGAGATTTGGAAAAATCTTTGTAATCCCTTTTCAGTCAGAAATTTGGCTGGAAAGGTGTCAAAGTTCAACGATTTGACCTTTGAGAACTCTACCAAACTCCTCCGACAATTTTGGGTCTAAACACTTTAAATTGTAGGTACAGATTCCTTAGGCATGAATCTAACTTAATAACTTGATTTGAGCCTAAAACAATAAATTTTAAGGGGTCATAATAGAGGTCGAAGTTAACGTACTTGCAATAACCCTTATCCCTGAGTGGCTTCCGGGCCTTGATAAGTGGTGATCACTGTGTAAAAAAAAAAAAAGAGAAAGAAATTGACAACTTTTTTTTTTTTTTTTTTTTGCTTAACATACACCTCCATACACCCGGACAACGCCGGGATGAAATGCTAGTAGCTATTGTACTGATGTTATCTTAAACCTAGTGGCGTTCATCTTGTTGAACTAAGGAAGCTGGGTGCCTATTTCTGGAATTTGCATGCAATCTATACTCCTACATATATTTTTTGTTTTTGTATTAATATATTCATATTAAAACCCTTTTTCTATTTATTTAAAAATAAAATATAAATTTATTATATATGGATCGTGGAATTGCATTCAACCGGAGGAGATCTAGCTCAGGAATTAACCTCAAGGGAAAACGGCACCTCCATTTAAAATAAATAAATAAATAAAATAACACTAACGTGCATTGACCTCTTATAACTCGCTTCCATCTGACAACAATGTTAACCTCAGGCCATCTAACTGGTGTTGTACTCCTCGAAATAAGTAATAATCCGTGGAGGCTACTATAGGAGAATACATAAGATCAGATAAGATTTCCCATCTAAATTTTTCTACGAAATCTTTGGTCAGTAGTGCTGTATGAAGGCGAGCATTACCATGATGGAAGATGATCTCCTTTTTGTTAAGTAAAGAAGGTCGTTTCGAGGTCAATATTGGTAAGAATATTAGAGAAGAATAGAAATTAGGATTTTATTGGTAATTATCCTCTTATGTTATGGTGCTGGAAAAATAACGTTGTTATTTAGAAAACCATTTTTATCATGGGGGTGATTTGTAATTATTCTATACTTTCACTTAACAATGTAACAACAAAGATATCGCAAAACTTGAAATTAACTTGATGAACATAAGTGCTTAAGCACCATTTTATTATTGGAAAGAAAAAGGTATTAATCATTAAGTTGATAGGTTCAGATAATAAAAAATATGTATAAATTAAATTACAATAGTTTTAATTGCCCCTTCTAGAAATTGGCATAAGCTTTTGACCCGACCTGGTACACATCCCGGACATATAAACGAATATACAAATTACATATATTCTAATCTATTGTGTATTTTACCACAGAAAATTGAAACTGATTTCAATGTTTGAAAAATGGCGACAGTGTGGTTACATGTGTCTCTATCAGTAATAGTATGGTGCAAGATATGTATGCAACAGAAACAGAGAGGGGGAGATAGATGCGGATGAAGAAAGAGAGAGAGAAAGAGAGAAAGAAAGAAAGGTTAACAGAGAACGAGAAAGTGATGATAGATGACATGGCTGAATGTTGAAGCAATGGTTGCGCAATTCCTAACCATTCGCCACCTGACTTGGTCTTGCTTAATTCCAGTGCCAAGGAGAAGGCCAGGACGACTGGAAACAATGCTGAAATAAGAGTAGAGCACATACAGCACCTGGTATTTCTAAATATTCACCTATTTTTTACTGACCATGCTCAACGTTGCTTAACTTCGATGATATATTAGGAACCGCTGTATCACCATCATTATGGCGTATAATATCGTATAATTAATAGTGGTTGTGGTAGCGTTACAACAGTTTAAAATATCCCTTCAATAACCCAGTAAAACATGTATATATATATATATATATATATATATATATATATATATATATATATATATATATATATATATATATATATTGCGGTTAAGCTACACATCCTAGAGTGGATGAAACGCGGAATATTCAGTGTAGCTTAATCGCCATATATATTTTATAACTTACTAACTAGCTCTACCTACGTATTGAGCACTTTTGAAGTAAACACTTAAAGTTTACGCATAAATTTATACTGTCGTATATTAATTTTATGTGAGTAAATTAAGTAGTTATATATATATATATATATATATATATATATATATATATATATGTATATATATAACTACTTAATTTATTATATAGAAAACCATTTTTATCATTTTACATATACATATATATATATATATATATATATATATATATATATATATATATATATATATATGCGTTTTCTCTGACATATAAAGAGTTTAGGTGTGACGCAGTAAAGCGATATTATATCCTAAAGAATTTAATAAAATAAGAATTAAAAAAACACATCTTCCTTGAAAACGATAAACCAAGATAAATAAATTTTTAAAACAGCGCAGAAATTTTCAATCTGATTTAGATGGAAATATTTAAAGAATAAACATTCGCCTTTGTTGTTTTCAACTTCATAAAGTGTCATTTATTCTTCATCACTACAGTCTATTACAGCTGACTCCATTATTGCATTTCGCTAATCAAGCGTAAACATTGACTTTGCAGCAAAACACCAACATACGCAACACAATTTTATTTATGAAAGTCAAAATTTATTTTATTTATTACTGCGGATCTTAAGCATCTATCATATTTTACATTTCTCCAGCTCTCCTAAATACTTTCCTAGTCTAATAATAGTTACCAAATAGGAAGAGGGAAGGTGACGGTGTTTATATGGTTAACGAACCACTTAGTCCATCCATAATGATTTTGTTGGCATTCGTTTCCTCGATATCTTTCGATTTATAATTATTTATCGAAAATGTCGGGTACTAGCAGTAGGAAACGTCCCTAAGTGTAAGTCTTTTTGTAGTATTTTTTTCTTTCTTATTTTTTTTGAAAAAGATTCATTACTTATCAAGACCCGGAGGCCACTCGAGGATAAGGGTTAATAAGCGTATAGTGGTCAATGGGGCAATGTCGTAATAATTGTTAGTAGTGGAAATTTGGTAAATTGGATAACGAACGGCTCATCCAGAACTTGTTTACATTGGACTTGAAGACGACCATATTATAGTCATCTGGAAAGCAGGCAAAAGCAAGAGTGTTCCACAGATGTGCCTTTCTAAAAAACGAAACTTTGTTCATGGAATCTACGATTAGGTTTAGGCACAGATAAAGAGTGGGGTAAGACGAATGTTTCTCGTGAAAGATTTGCAAGGGTGACTATAGATTGGAGCTCTTGCCATGAAATTACGATAAAACAGAGACCGGCTCGCAACGTCTCTTCTGTGAGAAAGAAGTTGCAGGGAAGAGAAAAGGGATTCTCCCACTAGATTACGTGTTTTGAACTCTATCAAGGAAGGATAGAGTCTTTTTAGCAGCTCCTTTTTAGCAGTTTTTATCCTCAAAAGTGTTAGACTTTTGAATTCTGGAAAATATAACCTCGAATTATACATATATATATATATATATATATATATATAATGTATGTATATATATATATATTTAATGTAGTTCAATGGGCAGAAGCTTTAAAATATTATATATATATATATTTTAAAGCTAATATATATATATATATATATATATATATTAAAGCTAAATTATATATGTATATATATATATGTTAAGCTAATATATATATATATATATATATTAAAGTTTCTGCCCATTTAACTACATTAAATATATATATATATACATACATTATATATATATATATATATAAATATATACAGAGAGAGGCAGACAGACAGACAGACAGACAGATAGACAGAGATAAAGGAAGAGAAACAGAAGGAGAAAGCGAAAGAAGATTTTTTTCTGGCTCTTGCATTGACATATCTAAGTAAAAATTATTTAAATGAATGTTTAATTATACAAAGTCACGGATATGCAAGCGACTTCATCAAAGTTAAATAATCCGTAATTCCATTTGAAAAATTGCGTTTATCAATTATTAATTTATGCGTTTTTATTAGATGTTTTATGTCATTTCATTATTAAGCTGGATTCGATTTGTGCATAGTTTCTACATTGTGCATAATTTCGTAGAATTTAAAATTATAACGTTCTAGCAGACAGATTATATATGTGTGTGTGTGTTTTGTGTGTGTGTTTGTGTGTCTGTGTGTGTGTGTGTGTGACAGCTAGAGTGCCAGTGCACCTGTGGAAAGTCTCCACCAAATTCCTCTCTGAATATTTGGTCAACGGAGTTGAAGTTTTATATAGAGCGTATTACCTGTAGCATACTTTCGATTTGGCCTTTAGCCAGCAAGCCTGGTAAGGTGTCGAAATTGAAAACAGGGTAAGTTTAATAAAACAATCTTCCCGCTGTTACTTTTGCACGTCCGCATAGTCGCTTAATTTTTTACCTTTCGTTTTCATCTGTCGGTAGCTGAAACGGTACCGACGCTGGAGATATAAATTACGACTAAGATTGAAGCACCAAACATTCCGGTTTCGATTCTAGCGGATGGTACACAAGCATAGTTTTTTTTATATTTTTAAAATATTTACTATATTTTGGAAAATAATGATTCTATATTAAAAAAAAGAAATGTGAATGAATAAAAATATATTATTTATTATTATTCTACAACTGGGCAATGCCGGGTAGCCTGCTATATATATATATATATATATATATATATATATATATATATATATAGAGAGAGAGAGAGAGAGAGAGGGAGAGAGAGGAGACAGACAGAGAGATTAGACCGGAAGTCTAAAACAACAATGCTTAATTTAATGTAATATATATATATATATATATATATATATATATATATATATATATATATATATATATATATATCCCTCTTAAGATTAAGGGATGTGCTGCTGGGGATCCATGATGTAATATACTGTTTTGTTTTTTAAATCCCCGATACAATCTTTTATGGTAAAAAAAAATGATGATCCTTTAAATTAACGTTCATACGAAACTGGAGTCGGGAGAGGCAGTTGATGCTCGAGTTCAGGTGATTACTTACTGACTAAATAGTCTTCGAACGAATGATAAAAAATATAGAAATTAAATAAGTTTTTTTTTATATAGTTTTAAAGGTTAAAAAACTTCCAAGAATATATATATATATATATATATATATATATATATATATATATTATTGGAAGGAAGTTTGGGGTTCCAGTTTCGAATCTCGCTAGATCAAGACACTTTGATGAGTCGTAGACGACGAAACACATGCCAATGGATAACTATGTTTTAAAAAGAATATATGTATATATATATATAATTGGTAGCAAAACGTAGTATATTATCTAAACCTCATTGTATTAACTTTGCTTCAATATGTCATTAACAAACAGGAGTATTTGTTGACGCAGTTTCTCATGCAGAACGTGCACATGCCAGAAAAGTTATTGATAAAGATATGCTATTAACGAAAAAAATGTACTTGTTTTGTTCGTTTGTGCGAGTCATTAAATTTATATTGAAAATCCTATGTAATATTGTGTAAGTAATATAAAGTAATTAAGAAAGCATCATTTTTTGTGTTGGAATAAAATATGATTTTTTTTAAGTGGACAAAAATGGCGACCGGCGGAAAAATGAGACACAAAGAAGAAAAAGCACAAATAATAATAATAAGAAGAAGAAAAAATAGAATGAAGAAGAGTAAACAAAACAAAAAGGGGTAAAAAAAGATAAAACGAAGAATAATAAAATAATTAGTAGTGTCGGCATCGACGTGCACATAAGCAAAATGTCCAGTGGTGGAGGAGGATGAAAATATCGAGAAGAGACCCCCATATAGCCTCCACTCGCTGAGGGCGAAAAGAACTTGCCACCCAAATTCCAGTCAAGGTCAATGGTCCTTGCCAGCGAGAAGTTAATGGTGTACATCCATAGGCCGAATTTATTTTCATGTTAGGAAATATATCCTGGTAATTCGGCACCAAAATGTACACCAAGAGCCGGTCATTGGTGTGTGGTCGACCCACGTGTTACACTAACTGTCTTGAAAATTGTCCGCGTAGGAAGATCTGTCCATTATACCTCTTTCTATCTAGGTAAGATTACTGTCGCGATGATCAAAATCTAAGGTTGCTAACGACACGAGGGAACATAACTAGTGGTTGGTAAAGAGCAATATATCATAATGGCCTGTCTAAGAACTCATGAGTGAATAGTAAAAAATTACTATTAATAATAATAAATATTATTTATTAAATTTTTTAAAAAAACTTTCATACACTGTTAACAGAGAATATTCAACGCCCGAGTATCGGAATATATATATATATATATATATATACTAGCTGTACCCTGCTACGCGTTGCAGTGGCTCAATTTGGTGTAATGGAAAAATTTAATAAAAGGGAAAATGCATGTTTCTTATATTAGTACAGCAATCCACTGCAAAAAGTGAAAAAGAAGGCGAAACTGAAAAAAATGGTACTCTTGCAGAATTTGATCTGGATCCTCGAGAGTTTCTGTCAATCATTCATGTTTTGGACTTGACCAACAATCAGTGGATGAAGCCGAACGTAGCAAAAATGTTGAAACGCTAAATGCTTTTTTTTTGTTGTTGTTTTAAAAAATGTGATTTAGTAATTAATATTTGGTTGATGGTGGGGGGAGGGGGTTACTATACACAGATTCGAAAAAGTCGTCCAAAAACAAATAAATGAAAGCAAAGGTAAGGTAATTTACGTTTCTACCTAATTGGATAATTGTTTAGTGTTTTTATGTAATGTAAAATGTTTAATTGGCTCAAAAAACAGAAATGGTCGCGAATTCTGTTGAATACGTTAAGTTTGGGAAAGTAAGTTGAAAACTAAAAACTATACAAAACAGTATCTGAAAACTCACCGAACATATGTTACCATGACATAGGCTGGCATAATGGATAGGTTTCTGACAGTATTTTGTATAGTTTTTTTAGTTTTAACTCACTTTCTCTAACTTAAATTAATCAACAGTGTCCACCACCATTTGTAGCTTTCAAATACACCAATAAACACTGTTTTTCGAGCCGACTAAACGTTACATTAAATGAAAAGGGTTTATATTACTAAACACAGATACAAAGAAGTTGTCAAAAAATAAATATATAACAAATAAATGTTATCAAAGGCAAGAAAAGTAAGTGTTCTACCTAACTGGATAAGATTTTAGTGTTTTTATGTAATGTATAATCGGTTCAAAAACATTCAATGTTTATCGGTATATCTGAAAAATACAAATGGCGGCAGACTGTATCGAACACGTTAAGTTTGGGGAAATTATGGGAAAATGAGTTTAAACTAAAAATACTGTTAGGAACTCACTCAATATATGTTCCCATGATTTAGGCTGGCATATAATCGGTGGTTTTAAACTTTTGCTCGATATAGGTGACGACTTTTAAAAATCCCTTTTAGTGATTACCTGGTTTGAGGATATTTGTACAACTAAACGGCAAATCTGCTAAAAAAAATCCGGTATTATTTTACTTTAAGGCCCGTTTCACGTTCATATATAACGAAATATTTTATTGTAGATTTCGGTGTGCTAAAAACGAATCTGCAAACCGTTTACGTAGCAAAAAAAAAAAGTTTTCATGACATTCATGAAATTACTTTTTCGAAAAGTGGGTGATCACTTTTCAATGTAAATTTAACTTAGAATGAGCACCCACTTTCTGGCCACCTGAGAGAGGGGCATTTTTCTGTTTCTTGGCTAAAAAGTTTTTTGTTCGATTTCTTTTGCATGGTAATAACCCCTGAACTCTGGGACTATTTTCCATTTAACAGCCGTAGCCTTCGTTTACGCTATGCGTAAGCATAAAGGAAAGCTGTTTAGCCAATAAACATGGGAAAAATCCCCCCTCTCTCAGGTGGCTAGAAAGTGGGTGCTCATTTTAAGTTAAATTTACATGGAAAAGTGATCGCCACTTTTTCGAAAAAGTAATTTCTTCATATCATAAAAACTATTTTTTTGTGACGGAAACGGTTTGCAGATTCGTTTTTAGCACACCAAAATCTACAAAAAAAAGTTTGTTATTTACGAACGTGAGACGCACAGCCCTTAATGGAAAATTATATAAAAAATCCGGGGGAAAATAGTTTTCAATAAAAACAGCAAATGAATTCGATAGAAAAAAATGGATGCTATTTTTTTTCTTTCTGTGTGTTTCTTGGCTAAAAAGTCTTTTTGTTTGATTTCTTTTGCATGGTATTAACCCCTGAACTCTGGGACTATTTTCCATTTCACAGACGTAGCCTTTGTTTATGCTATGCGTGAGCATAAACGAAAACTGTTAAATATGCATTCGCGTACCAAACTGCCTTGTCAAAAAAAACCTTTAAGCCAATAAACACGAAAATAAATGCCCCTTCCTCAGGTGGCCAGAAAGTGGGTGATCATTTTAAGTTAAATTTAGATGGAAAAGTGATCACCCACTTTTCGGAAAAAAAATTTCTTCAGATCATGAAAACTATTTTGATACTCCTTGGGCGTTGAGTTCCATGGCGACCTGCAGAATTATTTAATGGTCGTTCCCTTAGTACCCCCCTAGTCAAGGCTAACGCATGCGCACGTAACAGTTTTTATTTATTTACTTACGTGGTGGAGTTTCTATACTGATAGGTTTTTTGAAATTTTTTCACTGGATTATTATTGATTGAACACTAACCAGATTATGAAAAAAAATTGAAAAAAAAAAATCATTTCAACATTTGAAAGGGATACTCACTTTTTAGTTACCACGTTCTGGTAAATCGGTCACTTTTGATTTATTTATTTTTTTTTCTAAATACGGAAGTGTCTTCGGGAGATATAAAATGGTCGCATGTTGACGAAGCAATGTATCAGGAGGCGTACGGGATTAAAAATTATTGGTAAATTTTTAGATTAGGTCCACCTCCTCAATTTTCTTTTAAATGACGACTTGAAATGGTTTTCGACTATGCTGAATACGAAAATCGCATCGAAATTTTGCAGAAATAAGTAGTTATCAAGATATAAAAAGTTGTATTATGCATTGTAATCTTTGGCGGCCATCTTTTTTACGTGTGTGTATTTGTTTATGGCGCGTGTGCACGTAAAAAGATGGCCGCCGAAGAATACAATGCATAATACAACTATTTATTTCCGCAAAATTTCAATGCAATTTGCGTGTTCAGCATACTCGGAAACCTATAAATGTCGTCATTGAAAAGAAAATTGTGGAGGTGGACCTAATCTAAAAAAAATACTAAATTATTAAACATTTCTCCAGCATGTTAGTGAAATTTATAATACTTTAAAAAAAAATTAAAAAGAAACAAAACAAAATTTTGAAAAAAAACTCACCTTTCACAAAAACAATTTTTAAAAAAAACCACAAACTGACTAAATAAGTAAAAAAAATAATAATTAAAAATCTCGAAACTTTATTTTCATGAAAACAATAAAAAAGTCCTGTTCTCTCTATTTTTTTTCTTTGAGAAACAAATATATTTCTGACTTACAAATGCGGTAGAGACTCATTATTTTTACTTTCTATGGTTTTGATATACCGCGTTTTTATTGCTTACAAAATGGGTGACTGATTTATCAGAACGTTGTAACTAAAAAGTGAGCACCACTTTCAAATGTCGAAATAATTATTTCTTTTTTACATTTTTTTTTAATAATCTGTTTAATTAGTGTCCAATCAATAATAATCCAGTGAAAAAAAATTCCAAAAACCTATGAGTATAGAAATTAAGCATGGGAGTATACAACAACGTCGCTTTTCGCACTTTTATAAACATTTTTTTAAAAAAGTAACTAAACCATTTATTGATAATTTGTCACGTGTACAAACATTTATTTATTTATTCATGAATAAGAAAAGTTTTACTCTTTAAGAATAATAAAAGGAAAAAGTTACTGAACATTTGTAAAAGGACTTCTTTTCATGAAGGCCAGAGGAATAGTTGGCCGAAAATTCGTGAAACAACAACAATAAATAAAAATGGTGCTAATGCAGAGAGCGATACGCGCTATTTTTTAAATCATATTTCCACGTTTAAATAACGTTTTATGATGTTTTTTTTTATTTATTCAATTGTTAGGTTAAAGTACAGAATAGGTACAAAACATCCTTACCTCCCCATGTTAAGAATGACTTTTTAAATAATAATAACATTATTTCAGCACGGATCACTCTCTGCGTGAGTAATCTTATATAGAAAAACAAAAACAAAAAAACTCAAAAGCAAGCAACAAACTTTTTTTTTGGCCTTATATAATAAAGAAAAGATGTGTAAATTAAAAAATTTGGAAGATAAACAAATGAAATATGTTTTTTTTTTGTTTTTTTTTTACTTATCGAGTTAACAGAAAATGAAACCTTTCGTCAATTCGTGGCTGTGAAATGAATCGAACCGGAAGTTCAGTTTTATCAACAGAAAAGATTCGCAGAAACGATTAAATAAATATATTTATTTTATTTAATATTTTAATTTTAATTAGGTAAATTTATTTTAATAACAAAAAAACATACCTCGACTCAAAAAATGGGTTGTCTGAAAATTTCAAATAAATTGGTAACGTATAAACATGGTTTATTTTTTTAGAACGAACCAACTTTACATTTTCATATATATAGATATAGGATTGATATGTAGTTTGCTTGAAGCATTGTGTGGGCAGCATGCTTTGAATCGACCTGTTACGCACACCATTTGAAAAGGGAAATGGTCCGAAATTTATAATGCAATACGTCGCAGAGACTTACAAGTAAGACATTTTACCAATACAACTGAATAAATATTAAAAATATAATATATATGTATGTACTTATTGATTTGTAAATCACCACTTGTTCTCGTCTCCTCTTACCAACAACGACTATAATTCATTCATCGCATTGTGACAGCCTTCGAAACCTCATATATATATATATATATATATATATATATATATATATATATATATATATATATATATATATATATATATATATAGCACTTTCTGTGTGTGCGTTTGTGTGTGTGTGAGTTCGTTCTTCCTTGATTCCACAACCGCTTGGCCGATTGTTTTTAAGGATAAGCATATAAACTTCATGTATCTACAAGTGTTCTCAAGTAGGTTGTGCATCCGAATTTCTCCGATTATTATCGAAAATCGATAATTGAAAAAGAAACCCGATCAAACAAGGAACAGTGGGATAAAAACATCACAATTGCATTTATGAAGCTTTATCACCGCACAAGCAGAAGAGTCCCGCGTTTAAAATCAACAGTATATATGACACGAGCGTGTTTGAAGTGAATATTTCTGCTTAGATCACAACTGACCAATAATACATCACCTTTGAAATTTAATCGTTAACGGAAGACATTATGTAAAAATATTTTTTTAAAATGAAGAATAAGTTCTCTACGATGCATTGTTAACTAGAATGTACTGTGGACTACGTTACAGCGGGTATGCATGTGACGGCCCCCTGAATCGGGAACGCAATTAATCGAATTGATTAAAACATGGGTAATTTAATTGATTTAGTTTAAAATATAACTATGGAAAGTGTCAAACATTCGTTGATCCTTATTCAATTGCGGGCAACGTCGGATTTCCCTGCTTCTTTTCTTAATTTCTCCAATCTCCGAATAATTTTTTTGCGTCTGAATTAGCCACCACGTGACCATGATAATCTATATATCTATAAAAGTGAACGTGTCTGTGTGTCTGTGTATCTGTGTGTCTGTATACATTTCCCTACGCAATAACAGACTCGAAATTTGATATACAGGTTACTGAGATTTGGAAAAATCGAGGTGATCGGGTTTTAGCTAGAAATTTGGCGACTAAGGGGTCAAAGTTCAACGAGCTGACCTTTGAGAACTCTACCAAACTCCTCCGACAATTTTGGGTCTACGCACTTGAAATTTTAGATATAGGTTCCTTGGACATGGATCTAACTTAATAACTTTATTTGAACCCAAAGCTATAAATTTTAAGGGGTCATAATAGGGGTCAAATTTTAAAAAAATGACCTCTGCGGTCTCTTCCAAATTACTCAGACAATTTCTGGTCTAAATATTTGAAATTTTACATAAAGGGTATTCAGAGATAGGGCAAGCTTTTTCATCAGTTTGGGTCGAAAATTTTTAGTTACCAATATATAAATGTATGTATGTATGTCTGTATGTCTGTTTGCATGTGTGCCTAAGACTTTCGACAGATGCGACGGATTTTACCAAGATCAGTATCGTTTTAAAGTTTGACCTTTCATACGACAAATATCGAAAAAATTGCTAAAAACATTAATATCTTCACCTTCAACTGGGCACTTTTTTACAGGGGAGGGTCACTTTTTTCGCCGATATTTTTTAATGCTATCCTCTCCTTTAGATTGGCTAGCCTTAATTTTCAAGAATCTCGCTTCCGGTTTAGCGGTGGTCGTAACAGTATAAACGTTAGGTTTTTGCCCCGTTCTTTTCCTCCTTTGCGATACGGGTTCGAGCCTGCCTTCTTACTACCACTTTTTTTTTTTTTGCTCAACATACACATCGAAACACCCGGGCAACGCCGGACGCCCGTGCTAGTATATATATATATATATATATATATATATATATATATATATATATATATATATATATATATAATTCCAAACGTAACTTTATAACCCAATTTTAAGGAATAACATGCCTGAGTATTATCGAAGTGTTCGAATCGAAACGCTCGCTAAACAAACATACGGATCTGACCTAACTAATTTTGTAACAAAAAAAAAAAAAAAAAAAAAAAACACGCACACAAAAAGAATTCATCGGGAAATGGAGAAAGTAAAAATAAAATAGTGAAACAAAATATTTCCGTGCTTTTTAATATTTCTCTCCCTCTATCTATCTATCTATCTATATATATATATATATATATATATATATATATATATATATATATAATATATATAAAGAGATAGAGAGACAGAGAGATAGAAATATAGAGAGAAAAATGTGAGAGGTAATTGAATTATTTCGACAGTCAAAGAACATCGCAGCTCACAACCAGATGTCCAAGACTGGAATTCGGCCCTCATTATGCCTCACCAGTTGAAAATATATTAACTTGCACACCACTGCGAAATCTGACTATAGAAAGTGCCTGCTTCGTATCAAACAAGGAGTGTAGCCATCCAACCACTGAGAACCTAAGCCGATATCTCGACAGGACGATGTCATCCAACAAATTAACGTCGGAAGCGAATTAATATCAGAATTTTCAGAATTTGATAGACTATATAATTACTAGTACAGTGAAAGAACGTCTCAGCTCACACGAGCAGTGAAAACTAACAAACAGTAACTTCAAGACTTGTGTTTCGCCTTCATTTAGGCTAATCGGTTGCGCGCATCCGAACTCGAAATTCTCATCCCAAAACTCTTGCATGCTAGGCGAGTACACAATCATTTGAACAACTGCTCCACACATAAGAGAGTTTATTAGTGAACATAGATCAAACAAGATACAGATATTTCGGTTTCGAATCCTGAGTTCGGATGTGTTTTATTGATAAGCCTAAATACTTGACTGGAAAATATATATATATGTATGTGTCTGTATGTGTGTGTAGAGACTAAATATACGCAGACACAGACCGACTGGCAAACAGACGGACGATTACATATCACTCTTATTACTATAGACTATGATATTTAGTTACGCACATCAGTTACTCTATGATTTGCATACAACTGACTCACGAAAAGAATGGTTCGTAGGTGTGTACGTGCTTACGTTCGTGCGTGTGATTAGAAGAGCCGGTCGCGAAAGAAGCTATATATGTGCACGAGCACGCGTGTCCCTATATTTCTGTGTGTGCGTCCGTGTGCGGTCGTTGCAGAGTGCAGGGTGAAGCCATTTCTGCTTTTTTGATCTTGAAACGGATATTAAGCTTTTATCAACGCACGAGCGGGAATTAAATTTTTATTAAATCAATCAAGATGCGTGTTTTCCCCCCTTTTTTCATAGAATAGGTTTGCTGTTCCGGTCTTCGAGATTTTCAGAGCCCCCCCCCACCTACATACACGCCGCCTCATGCCACTAGAAGTAACGTGGCTGCATGGCGTTGGAGGTCGGAAGCTATGGTTATGTCCCGTCTTTTTTTCTCGTCTTCTAAGAGTGGGATGATATACTTCGAGATCATTTTCGCAGGTAGGTTGTCGCCTCATGACAAAGAAGACAACATCACTGTTAATATTATGTATGCTTTATTCCCTAGACTATTTAAATATTAGACTTGTCGCTAACAAAAAGTGTAGTATCTGTTTTGATGCTACACTAGGACTATTCAGTTAAAAGTCAATTTTTATTTTTGTTTCAATCAAAAGTGCCCCAGTTAAGGTAGTTGGGCCCCCCCACATTAAAAACCGATCTTCAGTCTAATTTCCCCTCCTGATGAGTTAATTAACTAAGAACTTTATCTTCATTCCTTATACAGCTATTGATTCTGGGTGCCCCACACCCCCATTAGAGTATGCGATCTTAAACAATGATTTCTATTTTTGCTACTACTTTAAAAAAAAAACGAAAATAGAAATTTAATGATGTTTTACTAGTTAATAACCGCTCTTCACGCGATGTTTTAACACCTTGGGTCTTTATTATTCCTTATATGCATAAATGATCTCCCTGATAAGTGTCTCTGGGATGGATTTCTTTGCTGGAGGCAGCACGCTCTATAACAGCCACGCGGGGATTAAGAACGAACACATATCCAAGATATAGACTGTAATGAAATGGAGACAAAAAACGGATGGCAACATTCAATGCTGCCAAGACTAAGCTTCTTTCATTTAATAATTAAAAGACACGTTCTTAACTACTAATAACCATGGCTAAGGATACATTACCTGAAAGTACTTTGTTCAAACCTCTCAAGTTAACATTCACCGGGAACATGAGTTGGAACAGATACATTGAAAGCATTGCCAAGGCTGCTGCAAAGAAAGTGGGATCTATGCAAAGTGCTAAAAAGTTGTTTACGTTTGAGAGTATTCTGTACTTCTACAAGTGCACCATACGCCCAGGTATGAAGTATTGTCGTCATATTTGGGCTATAAAATCTGTTACTAGTTTCTTACTCTTAGACGTCGTTCAAAAAAGAGTGGTCAACCTGCTAGGTCCCGCACTGTCAGCTAGGCTTCAGCTTCTGGCCCCTCAACAAAATGTTGCATTTGTCTGTTTTACAAGTATTTTAATGGTAAGTGCTCCGAACTGC
This sequence comes from Euprymna scolopes, assembly GCF_053919585.1. Classification (NCBI taxonomy): domain Eukaryota; kingdom Metazoa; phylum Mollusca; class Cephalopoda; order Sepiida; family Sepiolidae; genus Euprymna; species Euprymna scolopes. The sequence goes on along the minus strand of NC_136513.1, from coordinate 24,461,475 downwards.
GAGTCCTTGTACCTCCTCGACGAACATACTCCAGACAAACCTAAGAAGAGGCAAAATCCCACCCAATCACAGTAGAGATCCCAAGATGGCGAACAGTCTTATACACTAATAGTTTCTTCCCTGGAATTACTAGATGTTCGGGTTCCTGCTTCTCTGACTGTACTGACATGCAGAAGTTCAAGTGTAAAAAAAACATCCCCCTACATAGTATCCCTGCAAATTATGTCCCAGATAGAAACCCCCTACATCAAAGTGGCACTGTGCCTTGTTTGGGGTAAAAATGCAAGTTAAAAAAGTAGGTATATATTTTAATATTCAATGATTTTAATAAGATTATACCGTTGTATAGCAAAATTAAGAAAGTCAAGGTCAACTGTTTTGCTTTAAATTCTAATCCCTTAGCAGCAACTTTACCGGCTAAAAATCAAATCGAAAGTTTGTTACAGGTCCAAATACCCTATATATCAAATCTCAACTCTCTAGCCAAAATATTCAGAGATGAGTTTGGTAGAGACTTTTCGCACAAAACTAACAAAGTCACACATAGTATATATATATATATATATATATATATATATATATATATATATATATATATATATATATATATATATATATATATATATATATTAGTGTTGAGACGATTAATCGGTTTCGGAAAAATCGGAAAGATCTGAGGATATAAGAATCGGGATCGGAAAAATTGATGCAAATATTCCGATTCGAAAACGATTCTTTTGATTTTTTGTTATTTGTATTTTTGTTTAAACCAAAATCTTCCATTGCTGGTAATAATGATAAAATAATAAATATTTATTGATTTTAAATTACCAGTAAAGCTAAAATCGATACATCATCTTTCACAAGCGTATTTTGACGTTTATGAAAATATCTGCATATTTAACGTGTTTTGTTTTTTTTACGAAAATCGGGAGAAATTACAATCTTATAGTTAAATAATTAGTGATTTATAAAGAATCGGAATCGGAATCGGTAATTGTATCGGAAATGAGAATTCAGCACGGAATCGGTAATTGTATCGGAATCGGTAAATCTGTTTGATCGTTCCATCACTAATATATATATATATATATATATATATATATATATATATATATATATATATATACATATATATATACATATATATATATAACAAATAACAGAAGTCTATATTCCAAATTTCATGTTAACCATTTTACAATTTATTCATGTAATTACGTTGACATTTACTATTACTGACAGTAGACCCAAATAAATAAAACAAACGTGAAAATAGAAAATAAATATAAACAAAACTTTAGTTATAGACAGATATATCTATGGATTAAATTTGAATATAATATATGTAGTAAAACAAATGTAATTGTCCACGGTGTTGCTAAATAAATGTATATCTAGGTTTATTGTTGTATTATTATATATTGTCTATTTATCAATCCAATTTTGACTATAAATTTAATTATATTATTTATCTAAATGAAATACAAACATTTAAAACATTTAATATAAAATAATCAACATTCATGAGTTTTCATTTTCATTAATCTAAGTTAAATTAAAATATTCAAATGAATTCCATAATGATGAATTCCATAATGATAATTCATCTAATCTAAATTATTTAATTCATATATATCCTAATTTTTAATACATTTAATTGTATCCTAATATATTAGAATTAGATCAGTTTGTTAATTTATTTTAAATTTTATCCATAAATAATGAGGTAATAATAAACTTATTTGATAACATTTTAAAAATTCTTTTGAATTAATATTTTTAATTGGGATTATTATTAACAAATATCTTACTTCAATATATCTTATATTCATAAATTTGTTATGTTTGGTTCAATTTTTTTAGAGTTTTATTATAGTTTTATTTATCTCAATTAATATTTTTTTATTTGAATTTGAACTATTATATATTTATAGCCATATCAGCTTAATATAAAAAAAAATTGTTTACTGAATTACGACTATTTTATGTTTTTTATTTATGTTTTTATTTTAATCATTTCCAAAGTGTTACTTTAAAATATAACTTTTTGCTCTAATAGTTATATTCTAATATTCTTCAACAAAGTATTAATAGTCATTTCCCAATTTTTGGAGGTTTGTATTACTATGCATATAGATTCGAAAAAGTTGTCAAATAACAAAAAAAAAGTTTATCAAAAGCAATTCACAAGGTCTGTTTTAATGTGGGGAAAATCCAGCTGCCTCAAAAAGGGGTACTCTGGATAGGAACAAAAATAAAAATATTCTGTCATGAAAAACCTCTCCTCCACTGACCGAGGGCAGAAAAGGCGAAGTACAGCATCAGTACAGATACTGCACTGTGATCTTGGCCGTGACATTTTATCTGATTGGAATTATTTTATAAATATTGATACTAATATTTATATGGAATTTGATTTGACGGTGTTATGCAATCGGTAATCTGAAAGTATTTAAAAAAGTCAATCATATATATATATATATATATATATATATATATATATATATATATATATATATATATATATACCATAATACTGGTTTCTGATTGGTTGGTAGAAGAACGTGAATTAATTCGATTCGTCAGTACGTAGCAGCATCGTTTATAAATAGAATCGCCGGCCTTGTGCCACACGTTGCTGGTGTGGGCAGCAATTAAATATATACCCCATTATAACTCTATTGTGATGGGATGTGTCTCCTAGCGGCTTCGGCTGCAGGGAGACAGAGTAGTACACGTCAAGGATTCGTCACTTGACACTAAACCCAACAGGTTAGGGGCCGGGAACCGACCCAGCACCTGTTGGACTGAGGTACGCCGCCTGGAGGTCCACCCTCCCAGGCCTTGCCACCGGGCTTTCCGGTGGGGCAAGTATATTGCTTGCTGCCTGAGGCTCCCTGACCGGAGAATGCAGACGGGGTTACTCAGGCAATTTTTAAAATTGCAGGAGTGCCCCTTCTTTAGGGGAGCCTGCGGGGTTCCCACTTTCCTGCCTTGTGCCACATTTTGCTGATGTGGGCAGCAATTAAATATTTACCCCATTATAAATCTGTTGTGATGGGATGTGTCTCCTAGCGGCTTCGGCTGCAGGGGGACAGGGTAGTAGTACTCGTCAAGGATTCGTCACTTGGCACTGAGCCCAACAGGTTAGGGCCCGGGAACCGACCCAGCACCTGTTGGACTGAGGTACGCCGCCTGGGTAATACCTAGGAGGTCCACCCTCCCAGGACTTGCCACTGGGCTTTCCGTTGGAGTAAGTTAATTGTTTACTGCCTGAGGCGCCCCTACCGGGGAACGCCGACGGGGTTACTCAGGCAATTTTTAAAAATTGCAGGAGTGCCCCTTCTTTAGGGGAGCCTGCGGGGTTCCCACTTTCCGGCCTTGTGCCACATTTTGCTGATGTGGGCAGCAATTAAATATTTACCCCATTATAACTCCAAAATATTGTAACATAATGTCTTGATTAAACCGTACAAGTAGCTATGCAATACTTAGTTGTAGAATTGCATATGTGGTATGATGTAAAGCGGTGTATGTTTCCTTCGTTAATTTACTATGTCTGTAAAACCACTAAAACATTTTGTCCCAACAGATAGAAGAATAATTCCTCTTGCCTTTGGTAATTTTTATTTGTTACATTTTTGAATTTTTTACTACTTTTATGTATCTCTGTATAAAACAACCCCAGAAACCCTTCTATACTAAAGCAAGTTTCATTTTTGTCTACTTCCAGAGTGCCCTTTCTTCTTCTTTTTTTTTGGGGGGGGCGCTGGTTTCCCCCACATTAAAAACGACTTTGTGAAACATTTTGCTTTCGTGAGCAAGCAAAACAACACCAATCAATAAACCTTTGAAAATAATTTATGTTATATAGGCAGATGTATGAATATAACTACGTACACGTTGAATAGTTGGGTTTATCTTTTCCTGTATATTCGTGTACGTGTAAATGCGTGTATGTGTATACGTCGTATCATTTATTTGATCGTCTAGTGTGTATATTTTAACATTTATGCAACAGTTTTAACAGGAAATGATTGACTTGGACGTATTAAAACAGTTGTAGACAAACAGTTCTTTTTAACAGATGTAAATAACACAACACATACCTGAATTATTTATGAACATTTATTTTCATGATACGGCCGTATCTTCAGAGAGTACACGTTTTTAAATCTTGGCTGTTTGGAATGACGCCGTTCCCTGCGTCATTTTGATTCGTCCGTTCTCTCTGATGTCCGGCTAACGATTGCTTAGAATCTTTACAAATCTACATACATTTCGTGTTTCATTACGTGTCTCAAAAACCAACAACTGATGTAACCCCAATCTAGTTATTTGTTTATGAAAACCAAAAATAATGTTTACATTTATTTTCACATTCCTTTTGCGATCTTATTATATTATATGTCAATCATTTTTCCCCCAATTTAATTGTTTATTTTTCTAATCATAATAATTGATCCAGCGACCCATCGTCGCTCGAATTAATTAATTAATTAATAATATTAATAATAATAATAATGTTTTGACCCTTGGCCCTGCTTGCCACAGTTAACACAGATACTACGCTATGATCACAGCCCAAAGGGTCACAACATTACACTCATTTATTACTGGCGGAAAAATAGCCGAGGCAAGATACTCCAAGGTGAGCAGGCAAACGTCAGGGTTGCAAAATTGAAATACCCTTTTAGCGACGCCCCCCCCCCCCAACAGGGCTACTAACAACGGCATGAAAAATGCTTGCTGGAGCAAGTCAAACGGCCTGGTGTAATCGCCAAGATAACTGAAATTCTACTCTGGATGGAATGCAAGGACCTGTTTTATAGGGTTTAAACGACCTCTGACCCCCTTGACCATAATACCAATTGAGTGCTTCACTTATATTGGTTCCTTTATCCCCCGAGGGATGGACTTACCCAACGTAAGCATCATCCACCCCCCATTCTTTATTCGTGTCTAAACCACGCCTAAACCACGTATATTCCATGAACAAGCTTCTTTTTTGTTCTTTTCTTTTTAGAACTGCACCCCTGTGGAACTCTCTTCCATTTGACTGCTTTCCAGCTGACTATAATATCAAGTTCTTGATGAGCGGTTTCCCTTAAGCAATCCAATTTACAAAATTTCTACTACTTACAATTACTACGTCACTGTCCCATTGGCCACTGCACACTTATTAACCCTTATCCTCGAATGGCCTCTGGACCTTGATAAGTGGAGACTTCTTTGTAAAAAAAAAAGAAAAGCTTAAAAAAAAATCTTATATAAATATGATTTCTTTTTCAGTTTAAAGAAAAACATTTTCTCCAAGTGTCTTCGCGTTTATTTAAAACTTCCTGGTACTTGTACAGTTTAATCAAGACATTAAAAAAATGAAGATATCGAAAAAAGGTTATATTGTACGTATCCGTTTTGGACTGAAGATCTCCGGAAAAAAATTCACTTAATTTGATCGAGTAGTTTTTTTTTTTGTTTTTTTTTTTCACAGTAGAAAACACGTTTTTTATGACATCGCATTGAAGGCAGCCATCTTTGAATTTTTTATACACACCACGGGGAGATAACTCAGTTTAAAGCGCCGACACTCCCTCCCCATCTTTAATACTCGATTTTCTTCCTAAAAATCGAACCTTTTTCTCGGTATCATAACAAATTGTTTTTTTCGGTGTAAAAAAAAAAAAATTACATTTTTTTTTTTTTTTAAAAACACTTGATGAAATTAAGTGATTTTTTTTTTTTTTTGGAGAACTGCATTCCATAACAGATAGGTACAATATAACCTTTTTTTTTTCGATATTTTAATTTTTTTAATATCTTGATAAAACTGTACATGTACCAAGTTTTTGTACACACTAAGAAACATATACAGTTAAAGAAAAAAATAAATGGTGCTTATGTATTTATGTTACCGTACTTTTTTAAAATAGAATTTTCAAGTTTTCTGATATCTTTTTTTATTAAATTGTTTAGTAAAAGTACAGAACAATTACAAAACACCTTCCCTATGTAAAGAATAGCTTTCTAAATAATAACGTTAATATTCCAGCATAGTAACACTATTACATAAGTACCTGGTATACTACTACTACTAATAATAATAATAATAATAATAATAATAATAATAATAATAATAATAATGATAATAATAATAATAACTCATCTTTTAAAAAAATCTTATGTAAATATGATTTGTTTTCGAGGTTAACAACATTTTCTCCAGCCGCCTTCATATTTATTTTATTTTGTTTATTTATTTTTTACAAACTAAAAAACATATATGTCAAATAATCATAGAAAATTAAAGAAAAAAAGGAAATTTCGCAAAGAAGGCAACTAACAATTATACGAAAAAATAAATCTATACAAGAAATACATATTACCGTAGTCAATAAAAGTTCATTTTATACCAACTTGGCTCATTTGTTTTGGTGTTCAAGTAGTTTTTATTGCTCTTTATTTAATCTCGAAAATGCAGTTTTTCCGAGCGAATTTGAATATATATATCTATATATATATATATATATATATATATATATATATATATATATATATATATATATATATATAATCTGATACTTTTTGTATTTTTACGAGAGAATAATAATAATAATAATATTTTTTATAATAATAATAATAATAATATTTTTTATAATAATTATTTTACGAGAGAATAATAATAATAATAATAATAATAATAATAATTTTTACGAGAGAATAATAATAATACTATTTTTTATAATAATAATAATTATTTTACGAGAGAATAATAATAATAATAATAATAATAATTTTTACGAGAGAATAATAATAATAATAATAATATTTTTTATAATAATAATTATTATTTTACGAGAGAATAATAATAATAATAATAATAATAATAATAATAATAATAATAATAATAATAATCATAATTTTTTTATTATAATAATAATTATTTCTACGAGAGAATAATAAAAATAATAATAATAATCATAATCATAATAATTTTTTTTATTATAATAATAATTATTTCTACGAGAGAATAATAATAATAATAATAATAATAATAATAATAATAATTTTTTTATTACAATAATAATTATTTTTACGAGAGAATAATAATAATAATAATAATAATAATGATAATAATTTTTACGAGAGAATAATAATAATAATAATTTTTACGAGAGAATAATAATAATAATTATTATTATTTTTACGAGAGAATAATAATAATAATAATAATAATAATTGTTTTATAATAATAATTATTTTTACGAGAGAATAATAATAATAATAATAATATTTTTATTATAATAATTATTATTTTTACGAGAGAATAATAATAATAATAATAATAATAATAATAATAATAATCATAATAATTGTTTTATAGTAATAATAATTATTTTTACGAGAGAATAATAATAATAATAATAATAATAATAATAATCTGATACTTTTTGTATTTTTACGAGAGAACACAGCGTAGTATAAACACTCCAACCTCGAAAGCCGTTCTTAACATGGGGAGGTTGGGCGTTTTATACTATGCTGGGTACTCTAGTAAAAAATTAAAAAAAAATCAAAACACCAGTAAACATTGAAGTCAAAACTAGGTTTGCTTTTTTCTAACAAGATGCCGCCATTTTTTTTTTTCACACACTAACAAGCATAGCATATATTCTTAAAAGTTCCCTCGGATATAAATTTAAATCATGACAGTGTTAGCTCCAGGAAGGAGCCCTCTGATCTCTTAAAACTTACAGAATTTAAATTTTTAAAAAATAATAAACTAATTATAAAAATTAATTTAATGACTTATTTGAAATAAACAACTAAAAAATCGTTATACAATTTAGAATTTAATAATTAAACTTAAAAAAAAGGTTTTACTTTGTTCTAATCACTTTTTTAATTGCATGTAACCGAATATAAAATATTTCTTTGTTTTTCGAATTTTCCAGAGTAGAATTTCTTTGTTTTTCGAATTTTGACGATTCTTCTAATTCCAACGATATTTTGGTACTACACACCAACAATTACAAAAAGAAGATGGTTCTACTTCCGGTTGTTTCGTGGGATACGTGACCACATTCTTTAGACCAAATTGTATGACGTATCCAGTTTACATGACTTTTGTTGGTCGGCCTCCTTTATAACAGACTAGCCTGCGTGCTCGGCTTTGCCCGGTCGTTTAGAGGTGTGTGTGGAGTAAAAAAAAAAAAAGGCTCGAACCCGTGAGCGAAGGAGGAAAGAATGCGAAAAAAAAAAACTCTGCCATCCTTGCTGCTGCTTCCATCGCCAAACCGGAAGTGGCGAAGGTTTAAATTAACGTTAGTCAATCGAAAAGAGGGGGTGAATTTCGAAAATCTCGGCGAAAAAAAAAGCCACCTCTCTCTGCAGAAAAGTTCTCAGTTCAGGGTGAAGGAATTAATGTTTTTAGCCAATTTTTCGATATCTGTCGTTCGAAAGCTCGGGCTTCCAAAAGCTCCCTGTTTCGTGAAAATCTATTGGATCTGTCGAAAGTTTTAGGCATACATACATACGTGCATACATACGTACGTACATACATACATGCATACATTTTAACAGACAGGTAAGATTTATATTATAGAAGATGGTCGCGGTATGGTCAAATCAAATGCATTAAAATCAAATGATGAGTACGACTAAAATGAAGAACATCAACGCTAGAGCATCATCTTATACGAAAGACGAGCAAAAATAATTTGACTTGTACGATTCAGCGGAGTTATACGCACACAAGTTTCTGAACACGCATACAACAAATACTCATGGCGGCATAAAAGCGGAAGTACACCGAGATATTGTCGTAAACACGTCAACACGCACAGTCGAGCATATTTTAGACCCCTACACGCTTGCTCATTCGCATACTAATTAAATTTTGTTTTTATGCCTTTTCGAGGGTTTGTATTGACAATGTTTTTTGTTTTTTTTAAAGGGGGTTATTTAAAGAAAAGGAACGTTTTTATTTTTCCGTTTAAATAATTTTATGGCGCTTTTTTATAATCGACAATACGATAGCCATCTTTATTTATAACGTTGTTCGTTTATTTCGCCATATTTTATTTCGATTTCGTTGGACCTTTAATTTTTTTTATTCGTGTTTTCTTTTTTAAATTTGCGGTTCAGATTTTTTTCTCTGTTTTTTATTTTATTTATTTATTTTTTTTTTTTTTGACGGGGGAGTTTCTTAATAAAATTATTTCTCAATTTGTTTGTCTTTTCGCGCCATGTTCTCTTTTGTTATTTGATTTTTTTTTTTTACTTCTATTCTGATTTTTTTTTTAATTGGATATCTGTTTTTTACCGGAGAAAGGGGCGGCTATTATGATTGACCTCATAATATGATTGTCCTTTCGTTTATTTTTTCTTTACGGCAAATAAATAAATAAATAAATAAAATTTAAAAAAAAACACGATTTATGAATAAACAAAAATGCTATATAACTACGAATACAACGTTGCTCTATCTCCTTCTCTATATTTTACACGCACACACATACACGCAAACACTTAAGTAAGATTTTTCCGTGGCGTATTTATTTAGATAATCAGGGTTTCTTCCCTTTAGGTAGTACAAAATTGATTGGAAAAATCGACACCACTTTTAACCCTGACAATTGTTCACACACACACTTGCATACTTGCAAACATAATATCGTAGTTAGCGCCTCACATATATAACAAGCAGTGATCATATACTATTAACAGTGACATCGATTCTTGCTGGGAGCTCCGTACAGCTTGCCTTCTTCTAAACTTGCATGAATTTATAAAAATTTAAAAAAAAGCTACGAAAAATGTAACCCGTTTCGTTACTGATTGGGTTCGGATTGGATTGTCTGAATTAGTGACTTTACGAATTTTGTTCAATTGAAAAAAAAAGACCTAAAATGTATTTTCTTCGCCAGATTTCCCTCCCTATCCCCTTTCTCTCTTTCTTCTATCTACAGCTAGAAGGCCGCCTGGCATTGCCCGGTCGTCCAAAATTGCCTCAATATGAATTTTGATTAATGCAAACGTCGCATATATTATTATATTATATTTGGCTCAAGATATAGTAATGATTGATTTTTTTTTTAATGACTCGTTCGCCACCACCGAGAATCGAAACCAAAACGTTTAGCTTAAGATTTACTTTTGACGTAAACGCTTAAAGTTTTTCAGTTTATATAAATACAGGGGCTTTATGCCTTTCATTGTAGATACAAGCATGGGCTACTTGGCAGACGGACTGACGTATAATAACATTGTCTGTTTTGTTTTATTTACTTTTCCGTCCCATATATTTTGATCCTAAATATCGAATTGTGTCTTTCTTCTGAATATGTACTGGACCACAACGCGTTTATTATATTTTCACTCCCAATTTATTTCATTTAGCTAATGGGGCGTTAGCAGTTTTTTTTTTTTTTTTTTTTTTTTTTGCAAGGGATTTGTGTATAAAGATAAGATTTCTCCAGTAAAATATGTAGACTTATATTTTTGTATTTAACGAATATTTAACCTATAAAATTCCAGGACTTATTACATCGATTTCGACTTACACCTGAAATTTTGAGAAACTTGATCTTTGAAATTAGCCTTCTGTCAAAAAATGGTGCTTTTTCCGGCTAGGAATCTATATCTTGAGCCTCAAAAATCAACAGAGATTAGACCATTACTGTGCTGATCAGGTTAGCAGGAATTTAGTTCTGTGCTGTTCTAATAAGTCCACGGCGGTTTTTCCCCTCTCTTTGCGAAAGGGTTAGCTAAGGCGCCCTTGCCGATGAATGCCGACCTGGCTGTCAAGGTAGTTTTCCGGTCAGCGCGCCCCTCCCCGGGAGGATGCTGACTTCTTAATCGCACTTTCCGACCATTGTGTCTAAGTTCTTGCAGTGGGAGGGAACTAGAACTCTTCGGTAAAATAATATAACTTTATTCATCTTCCTGTCTTAATGGTCAGAACTACTTCCGTTATGCTTACCTCACGCCTGAAAATGTTTGAATACCTATTTCTAAGAAATACTTATTTTTAATACTAATATATATTTATAATAAATCAGTGCCTAATCTAGGTATTAGCCAATCAAAATCCTTGATTGTATTACCCTTCGCTGTTTATCTATTTCAGTCAACCAATAAAAATCATTTCCATTGTTTCGAATAGAATCTGTCGTATAAAATATATTTATTATGTCAAATCACTAGACTTGTCATTATGATATATATGATGAAACGCGACTGAACACATGGAAATAAATAACTGCAACACATAAATAAAATAGAACAGATATTTACATAGAGTCTATTGGTATAGTCATGTGGAGACCATCCCTGGAGAAGGTGTCGGCTGGGTAGTCGTCGACTCTCGATCTTGTTGTCTCTCAGTCTCACGTTGGTTCTCTCGTTGAGTCTCTCCCGTCTTTACGATACCAACCATATTGATATGGTTGACACTCCACAAATGCTAATTAAGTGGATCCTACCACAACGCCCCCTTTGCAAGCCTTGGGGTCCCTTTTGGATTTCAAAATGGCTTCATACATGGGATGATGACTATGAGGTATTTCCGTCGTAGTCCTATTTGCATTCTTTATATGAATATGTCCGTCACTATAATTTTTAGTATCGTTTACATTTTAGATTCCCGCCGAATGGGTCCGTGAACTTTTGTTTCCTACCGGATCTTCTCGGTTCACGAATATTTTTCGGAGGTTCCACTTGAAAAGTTTCATAAATTAATTCTATAGAATCTTCCTCCTCATCCGGTATACTCTCTTCATGCTCTTGTAAGTAACATTTTTTTAGTTTGTTCTGGTGTCTTTTCTGAGTGTTATTCGGCCCTTTAATTATGTAAATCAGATCACCGATTCTATTATCCACTATGCCTCGCTCTCAGAACGCAACACTGTTCCTGTAGCACTTGAAAAATACCTTCTCTCTGAAGATGAATCTTTTTCTAGATGTATGTATAGTATTCTTTACTATATTCTGTTTCGGCAAAAGTTTGTCAAACACTGACTTAATTTTCTGGCGAACATTATTTCAGCTCGTGACAGGTTTTAGAGCGTTCTCTGATTCGGCGTAATCATGTACACTTGTAGGAACTGCTGGAGCGCCTTGTCCTTTGGAACTCCTGAGGCCTTTTCAGGGCGCGCTTTAAGATGTCGACAAATCTTTCTGCGATCCCGTTGGAACTCGGATGATACGGCCGCATTGTTATATGTTTAATTTGGTATAGCTCACATACACTCTTAACTCTTCAGAAGTGAATCGTGTCTCATTGTCACTCATAATAAACTCTGGCACACCGAACCGAGCAAATAGTTCATGTGGAAAGGTTGTTGTGATATTGATCGTAGGCTTCTTGCAGCGTAGCACCTCTGGCCATTTTGTAAAACTATCGCTATAAAGTAGTAATATTCTTCTACTGGATCAGCAAAATCGTTGTGTAATCTTATCTACAGATGATCCATCTTGAGTGATGGTTTGTGTACTATGGGTGGTGCCTTTGTTGCTAATGCACACCCTTTATATTGATGAACCATGTGTGCGATATTTATTTTGTTTTTTATGTCTCAAACGACATCATTATTTTCAGCTTCCTTTTTGATTTTATTCGGTGTAACTGGCATTCTCTTACAATGTTGTTTATCATGCTTTTTACCTCATGATCTGTCCTGATAGTTGCAATAATTGATTCTTTGAATTTTTCTTCTTGAATCAGTACGAGTCTTGATAAACTGTCCGCATGAATTATGTTTTAGATGATAGAGGCTTTATGTGAAAATTTTAATTAGGAAAAATTGTACCCCATCTCAACAATGGATTTGCCGTATAAACGGATAAACCTTTCTGCGACCCAAAGATTGTGATCAGAGGTTTATGATCCGTTTCTAGCATAAAGTGCATGACGTAGATATATCTATGAAATTTAGTTATGGCGTAAATGATATTCAGAGCCTCTTTTTCGATACGTGCATAACTTCTCTTTGCTGGAGGTAGTGTTCTAGAACTGTGTGCAACTTGTTTCCTTGAATCATCTATCATTATGTGTTGGATAAATGCTTCTATACCGTTTAAACTGGCGCCACTTGACATTACAATATCCTGTTTTGGATTGTAATAGGTTAAAAAGAGGTTGGATGTAAGCATTTTCTTGATTTCCTCAAAGGCTTTTTGACACTCTACTGTCCATTCCCATGCCTTGTTTTGTTTCAATAGTTCATTCAACTTAGCTCTTATATTGTGCATTACTTTAATGAACGCTTGATAGTAATTAAAAAGCCTGAGAAAACCTTGTAGCGTCGCCACTAATGTGGCGACGGTACAAGGTAGTCTCTAATTGCAATGGACCTGTCCGGATCTGGAAGGCTGCCATTTTTGTTGATTATGTGTTCTAAATATTTCATTTCCTCCAAACCAAATTCACACTTTGACTCTTTGACTTTTAATCCAAAGTCTTGAATTTTTATTGAATACTTGAATTGGATGCTCTAGATGTTCATCGACTGTTGCACCCTTACTATGATATCGTCTAAGTAGGCGCACGCAACGTCCAAATCATTCAACATGGCGTCCATAGCTTGTTGAAAAAAAGGCAGGTGCCACTTTAATACCAAACAGGTGTTTGTTGAATTTGAATAACCCTTCTATGAGTCTTTATCCCTAGTAACTTCTAGCATTCCTCTTCAACAGGAATTTGAAGATAGGCGTCCGATAAGTCGATTTTTGAAAATATATATTCGTCATTTAGCTTGTTAAAAATCTCCTCTAGACTCGGCAACGGGTAATGGTAATCCTTAATCACCGGGTTCAAACCTGTCGAAAAGTCAGCGCAGACTCTGATTTGGTTTGATTTCTTTTTGATGCACTAAATCGGGACACCCATGAATTAGTTTCTACTTTCGATATAATTCCCATTTTTTTCCAATCTATCAAGTTTTTCGTTAATTTTTTCTACTCCTGCAAAGGGAACGTTACGTTTCCTTCTAAAAATTGGCATAGCATTTTCCTTGAGATCAACTTATGTTCCAAACTTATTACAACTAGACTAGGTGTGAAAATTTCTGGAATTTGTTTTCTTTAATTCTCCTTTAATTTCCTGTTTTGCTTGCGTGTTACTTTCTATTTTTCTTCAGAACGAGTTTAAAGGTTCATCCCGCAACTCGAATGTTTCAATTAAATCCATACCCAACAAGTTTTCTCCATTTTTCAAAATAAAAACTTTTATTTTTTTTAACTATCCCGTTTAGCTTAATGGGAAGTATAACCTCGCTTTCGAAGTTAATTTTCTTGCCAGTTACCGTACAAGCGAGTTTCGTTGACTTCATTCTCGTAGGCATTTCTATGTTTTACAATTCATTATTGTCAGGTTTGATTCTGAATCGAACTGAAATTTGGTATTTTTTCTAAACATTTCAGGCGTCACATATTTCCTCAAATCTCTGTCTGATTTGATATTTGAACTTGTTTGTCTAATTCGGTTATTGTTGTTTTTGTTTTTTTTTTGTTTTACAACATAAACTTTGATGTCCATTCCTGATTTCTGTCTATTATGTTTTTCATCCTCATTTTTTTTATTTAATTGTTCTTGTCTACTTTTATAATACACCGATTTTTTTTTAATTGTTCTTGTCTACTTTTATAATACACTGATTTTTTTTTTTAATTGTCCTTGTCTACTTTTATAATACACCGATTTTTTTTAATTGTTCTTGTCTACTTTTATAATACACCGATTTTTTTTTAATTGTCCTTGTCTACTTTTATAATACACCGATTTTTTTTTAATTGTTCTTGTCTACTTTTATAATACACCGATTTTTTTTTAATTGTCCTTGTCTACTTTTATAATACACCGATTTTTTTTTAATTGTTCTTGTCTACTTTTATAATACACCGATTTTTTTTTAATTGTTCTTGTCTACTTTTATAATACACCGATTTTTTTTAATTGTTCTTGTCTACTTTTATAATACACCGATTTTTTTTTAATTGTCCTTGTCTACTTTTATAATACACCGATTTTTTTTAATTGTTCTTGTCTACTTTTATAATACACCGATTTTTTTTTAATTGTCCTTGTCTACTTTTATAATACACCGATTTTTTTTTAATTGTTCTTGTCTACTTTTATAATACACCGATTTTTTTTTAATTGTCCTTGTCTACTTTTATAATACACTGATTTTTTTTTAATTGTTCTTGTCTACTTTTATAATACACCGATTTTTTTTTAATTGTTCTTGTCTACTTTTATAATACACCGATTTTTTTATTTAATTGTTCTTGTCTACTTTTATAATACACTGATTTTTTTTTTTAATTGTCCTTGTCTACTTTTATAATACACCGATTTTTTTTTAATTGTTCTTGTCTACTTTTATAATACACCGATTTTTTTTTAATTGTTCTTGTCTACTTTTATAATACACCGATTTTTTTTTAATTGTCCTTGTCTACTTTTATAATACACCGATTTTTTTTTAATTGTTCTTGTCTACTTTTATAATACACCGATTTTTTTTTAATTGTTCTTGTCTACTTTTATAATACACCGGTTTTTTTTATTTAATTGTTCTTGTCTACTTTTATAATACACCGATTTTTTTTTTTAATTGTTCTTGTCTACTTTTATAATACACCGATTTTTTTTTAATTGTTCTTGTCTACTTTTATAATACACCGATTTTTTTTTAATTGTTCTTGTCTACTTTTATAATACACCGATTTTTTTTTAATTGTTCTTGTCTACTTTTATAATACACCGGTTTTTTTTATTTAATTGTTCTTGTCTACTTTTATAATACACCGGTTTTTTTTTTTTAATTGTTCTTGTCTACTTTTATAATACACCGATTTTTTTATTTAATTGTTCTTGTCTACTTTTATAATACACCGATTTTTTTTTACCCGATTTCTGGCTGATGGGCATTTAGACTGTCTTTTTTTTTTAATATATGCAGTGCCAGCTTCTTCGAGTTTTCGAGACTCTTTCTTTAAACTTTCGGCTGGCAATCCTCTGCAAGTGCAAGGTAAGTTCTGTTCAGATTCGAGTTTAAAAATAACTCTACGTTTTATTTCGTAACTCTTTCTTGATACTAGTCATTGACCAAAAATTAAGCACTTGAAATCCTCAACCGTAATCTCTGCCAATCAGAAATTGTCACAATGTATATTTACTATAGATGCATATGTTAAGTAATCCTGATCACTGGATTTAGAGACATTCATGCATAACCATCGTTTTTGCCAAAGCGATACATTTGGTCCAAACAGCTCCTTTAGCAATTTAACTGTCTCTGATTCCAACTCATTTGTTTTCGTCGGTAGAATAAAATCTACAAATTTGCTATGTTCCACCTTACCTAGTTTCCTTAGGAATAGACTTTTCTTGAGTTCAACCAGCTTTCACAGTGGAGAAAATATCCTCATAATGTTTATAATACCCTTCAAACGTTTTCTTTTCGTCTGGTACGTAGTTGAAAATTTCCAGCAAATTAAATATGGTGTTATTAGAATATGTAGAATGTTCATTATTTGCCTGGTTATTGTTTAACATTTGAATTTCTAAATGCTTGTTCCGCATTTCTTCGGACCTTGATATTGCTTCTTTCTGTAATTCGGTTTGAAATTCCATTTGCTCTGTTTGGAATTTTTATGATAATTCTCGTTGCCTAATGGCAGGAGTGCGAAACGTTATTCCTGATGTTTAGGCTTTCATCTTGTTTTTCTTTATATTTTTGCTGTCTTTCATCTTGTTTTCTCGACAATATAGCAATCTCTTCATTTTGTTTTTTGGGGTTTTTTTAAATAGTTTTGCTGCGTTATCTGTTGTTCCCTTATTAATAAGGCCAACTGTTCATTTTGACGCTGCTGACTTTCCTGCTGTGATTTGAATAACTGGGCTATGGCTTTGGAGAACTCTTCCATGTTTAGATAATGTGTATGCAAAAATGAATATACTTTTAATTTGTGTAACCCACAAATATAAGTTGAACAAAAATAATTGAATCAACTTACCTCTTTTTTATTTCATGTCTTGCATTTGACATCCATAATAATAATCTTTTGATTTTCTTTCATGTTTTATGAACAGTCTGTCGGTGATTTTTTTTTTTTTACTCTCTGCAAGTATGAATTTATCGATAGCTTGCAAATTTGTATAAATAAAGAAAATAGTTTTATGCAGATAATATGATTTTATTTGCAATCTGTACAGCAATTCTATTACTGAATTGTTTGAAAACAAAATTAAAAATTTTAAATGCAATTTTTTTTTTAAAGTCTGAAACTTTCAATGAATGACGTTGGTAAAAATGTATAAAACGTTGAATATGTTATAATGGCGAGAGTAGATGACAAGTTTTACACTGTGCACGTAAGACCGGTACACTTTCATCTGTGTAATAGTTATTATCCTACTATTGAAGACCCTATTCGTCCAGCTAACGATGGTCGTTGCCGTCTTGCTAATAAGTTTTTGAGTTAAGCTCCAATGAAAATATTGCCATAGATAAGATATGTTGTTACGGCTTAATAGTCAATAGTGTTGTTTAGGTCGCTGAAGTCAACGGACAAGGCTTCTTTTCGTCCATGGTATTTTTCATATTTTGTCTGTCATATTTTCGGATTAGGATAATGTGGCGTATTTCCAATAGATTATGTTGTTTTAAAATAATCAAATGTGCGTAACAACACAAAAAACGAGTTTTTATGACTTCTTTTTAGAAATTGTTCATTGTTCGTTCTTTCTTTTTTTCACTGTATTTCTGTTCGCGCATTTTTACGACACCACTTCCGATTTTGATTTATTATCAGAGGCAAATTCGTCACTATAGAATTGAACGAAAGAAAAATAAGATTTTTTAAAGTTCGTTACATTTTCAAAGTTGGCATGGTGTATTTGTGCGTACTTTAATTCCATGTATGATTTAATAGTCGAACCAGTTTTAAGGTATATCGTTGCAGATAACTGTTTTTTTTTTTTTTCAATTTAAAGTCACCGCTGTTAGTGTAACAACATATCTTAATGTTTAGTCGTACTTTAACGACTTTTAAGTATCATAGATTTCTGAATTCTTCGTCGTTAAGTTAAGATATGACGTTTTCTGCATGCGTCATGCTCCTACGCATTTGTTAAAGTATATACTCCTTTACGTCGCGTCGGATAGTACCCCCCCCAGATTTGAAGGCTACCATGTTGTATTCAACCAGGAAGCAGGCCATAGGGACAGCTTGCTCCGCCAGCCCTAATCAATCAGCAGTCTTTCGTTTCTGTTGTAATGTCCATCTTACGGATAACAATGAAGTCTTTTAGTTTATATAGAAACCGGAACAACAATGTCTTTGGGTGTGAATACACGTATGGGATACTGTTTATTGTATTTACTTTTCTGTTCAATTATAATATGTTCCTAAATATCGAGTTTGAATGTATGAGTTAGCAGGTGAATGTTTGGCATCCGTTAGGATATTCCATCCCCAGTTTGAACGAACTGATAGAACTGATAAAAGATCGAAAAAAGTTATTTTTGTAGATTCTTCGAGAAATGAGTCGGGATAGGAGAATTTACTCCTTGATTAAAACATCAGACTGGAATACTGGATTATTTTGTAGAAGGTTTTTATTCTTCAAGCTTTTTTTTTTTTTTTAAACAATGATCACCACTTATCAAGGCCCGGAAGCCACTCAGGGATAAGGGTTATTACAAGTACATTACGTTAGTGTGGAGATTTGATGAAGTGTTTACTTAAGGTGGCGGTTCATTAGGAATTTGTTAACATTGGACTTGAAGACACCCAAGTTGTAGTCCGGTGGGAAGCAGGCAGACGGAACAGAGTGCCACAGGCGTGCAGTTCTAAGAAAGAAGCTTTGTTCATGGAATCTACGTTTTGATTTAGGCACAGATATAGAGTGGGGGAAATTTTTCAAAGTGGATTCAGCTAGACGGGTGTTTTTCGTGAATGATTCGCGAGGGGGGGGCAGAGATTGGAGTTCAGACGAGCACTTGCCATGGAAATAACGATAAAACAAGGATAGGCTCGCAACGTCTCTTCTGTGGGAGAGAGGTTGCAGGGTAGAGAAAAGGGCATCCCCCACTAAGTCACGTAGTCTATTTTGCACTCAGGATAGGCTGTTTTTAGCAGCTCCTGCCCAGATATGGCAACAGCATTCCATCTTTGGACGTACTTGGCTTTTATATAGATAGAGAATTGCATCAGTAGTGAGCTATCTTCTGGAGCGGTAGAAGGATCCCACCATCTTTCCAGCGACCTTGGCAACATACTTGATGTACGTGTTCCATTTCAGATCAGGAGTAAAGGTCAACCCCAGAAGCTTGCCAAAACACGGGGCCTCACCCAGACGAGAGCCATCCATCACACTTGATGCCAGATGGGGATCAGAGCGTTGATGATGTAAGGATAGGAGTTTGGTTTTGGATGCATTAAAGGTAAATCTTCAATCGCTAGATTTTAATGTTTGGTTTGGTTTGGTTGTTTAATCCCTGGCCTGCAGAACATGAATGAGTTTTATCAATGGGAGAGGGAAAAGGGTTACAGTATTAATGTTTAGTACATTTTAAGTTAGGAAACCAGTCAGGAAGTGGGGAAAGATAGAAAGAGAAAGGGGAAGTGGGAAGACGGTAAAGGTGGAGTGTTTTTGTTTTTTCGTTTTGGTTTTGCAGAACATAATTAAGTTTTGCAAAAACGAAGTAGAAAAACAAAAAAGCATCAATGTTAGGTGCATTTCATCTGAGGAAGTCAATATCTTCAGACAGCCTAATCTGGTAGCACCAGTATTTTGGAAAGAATATTATAACCGTACATTATACAGATTGATATAGAAAGCGTTGCAGAATTTCCAAAAGGTTTTGCTAGTTTATTTAATAATATATGATAAAAAAAAATGAAAGATCTGCGGTTTTGACTCTTTCACAGGCTTTTATAAGCATAAAATCAGCTAAAAGTGGAGCATAATATATATATATATATATATATATATAAACAAATACTGATCAAACGGGTCATGAGTATTCGCCTGATGAAATCTACGCCAGATTGATATCAAAGAATGAATAGTATTTTTCGACACGTTATATATTATGAATCCGAGGCAACTCCAACCAGGAAAATACCAAATTTGTGAGTATTTGTTTTGTCGTTGTTCTTTTTTACTTAATTTTAGCCAGATATACTCGCCTACAGACATACACTTAGACAACTGCCCTTTATATTTTAGATGAAACTCATCTCCAAACAAAATATAATAAAAAGGCAACGTCACTGTTTTATGAATTGCATTAAATTCGAACGCTTATACAGAAGGAGAACACTTTAAAAAATAATAACAATTAAATATTAATGAAATTTAAGTCAATCAGCTTAACCTTTGGCTGCATTTTAAAATGCAAACGAAAAATGAAATTTTATAAAAAAAACAAAAAACAAAGCACAAATGTTAGAAATTTAAATGTTTTTGCTCTAGAATTCTACGAGATCTTAATTAAGTTTGGCGCGAGAAGGCGTGTGTTATGTTAGACGAAAGTGCGCAAGATTAATGGCCTTTATAAAGCCCGCGCAGCCTTTCGTATTGTTGCACGCGCATGTGCGCATTTTCGAAACGCACGCAAGAAGAAGAAGAAGAAGAAGAAGAAGAAGAAGAAAATATGATATCTGCACATATATCCGTTGCAATTAAAACATAACATTACACTCAACTGATGGGTATTTATCCCTCTCTCGTGGCGAGAAGATGTGATACAAGGACCGGAAAGTGAGATTGAAAAGTTAACGCCCCCCCCCAAGGAGCACTCTTACCTGAAAAAAAAAAATGTCATGACAGCCCCGTCCGTATTCCCCGCTAGAGACGCCGCAGGCGATTAACAACAAACTAACACTTTCTTAAAAGGTGAAAGAAAAGCCTGCGAGGGTAGACCTAGAACTACACAGAAGCAGCATCATACCGCAATCAACAGGGAAAAAGACCATCCCAGAAATAGGCTAGATTTTTTGTTTATAAATTTAGGTAAGAGTAAATGTGTCAGAATTATTCAGACTACTTGTTTTCTAACATTCTTATTAGAAGTGCCCACAATGATTTGGTGCGTAACGGATAAAGTACTTAATGCCAATCAGTTCTAAGAGACGGCCTTCTCGAGGTTCACGGTTCAATCCTCATCGCCTCTGTTCAGTTTTTAAAGGAAACGGATACCTCCTGTATGGATAGCTGCCGTGTAATTATGAGGCAAGGGCTGCGCAATCGCCAGCTACACTACACCTAAATCGGCAGTGCTTGAGTTCACTAGCAACTAGAAGCCCAAGACGACTGGAAACAATGCCGAGGTAAGCAGAGAACATATAGAGCATCCATTTTCGTACTGACCAGGCCCAACGTTGCTTAACTTAATTTCAATCCTGACTGCTGTCGATAATAAGTACACAGTTAAGAATTACTTAAGGCTTATAC
>NC_136513.1:24400000-24435000 GCF_053919585.1 Euprymna scolopes | reverse complement strand
ACTAAAAATTATTGCGTGGGGAAATGTACACAGACACACAGACGGACAGACAGACAGAAGCACACACACACAGACAAACAGACACGTTAACTTTTATAGATATATAGACTAGGATTTCAGCCCGGCGTTGGCCAGGTTTATGAGTGTGTATGTTGAGCAAAAAAAAAAAAAAAAAAAAAAAGAAAAAGTAGTAGTAGGAATGCAGGCTCGAACCCGTACCGCACAGGAGGATAAAAGCGGAGGAAAAAACCTGACGCCTATGCTGTTACGACCACCGCCAAACCGGAAGGGACATTTTTTTTAAAATTAAGGCTAGACAATCGACAGGAGAGGAAAACTTTCAAAAATATCGGCGAAAAAAGCGACCCCCCCCTGTAGAAAAGTGCCCAGTTTTATGTGAAGATATTAATGTTTTTAGCAAATTTTTCGATATTTGTCGTATGAAAGGTCGAAGTTCAAAACAGTACTGATCTTGAGAAAATCTGTCGCCTCTGTCGAAAGTGTTGCGCAGACATACAAACATACATACATACATACATTTATATATTGATAACTAAAAATTTTGGACAAAAACCGATGAAAAAGCTTGACCTATCTCTGTAAAATTTCAAATATTTAGACCAGAAATTGTCTGAGTAATTTAGTAGAGCCCACAGAGGTAAAAATTTTTGTTTAATTTTGACCCCTATTATGACCCTTTAACATTTATTTTTTGGGCTTTAATCAAGTTCTTAAGTTAAATCCATGTCCAGAGAACCTATATCTAAAATTTCAAGTGTTTAAACCCAAAATTGTCGGAGGAGTTTGGTAGAGTTCTCAAAGGTCATATCGTTACTTAAAATTGACAGAGTTATTGCGTAGGGAAAGGTACACACACAGATAGACACACAGACAGACAGATACAAAGACACTTCACTTTTATAGATATACCAGCATGGGTTGCCGGCGTTGCCCGGGTATTTCGAGGTGTATGCTAAGCAAAAAAAAAGAAAAAAAAGAAAGCAAACGGTCAATTTTTATAACTTTAACCCCTATTATGATCCCTTAACATTTATTGGTTCGGGCTCAAATAAAGTTATTAAGTTAGATCCATGTCCAAGGAACCTATATCTAAAATTTCAAGTTGGTAGACCAAAAATTCTCGGAGGAGTTTGGTAGACTTCTCAAAGGTCAAATCGTTGAACTTTGACCTCTTAACAGCTAAATTTCCGGCCGAAAACCGATCACATAGATTTTCCCAAATCTCAGTACCCTGTATAGCAAATTTCGAGTCTGTAGACTAAAAATTGACAGAATTGTTTCGTAGGAAAATATACACAGACACACACAGGCACACAGACACGTTCACTTTTATAGATATACTAGCATTTCAGCCCGGCGTTGCCCAGTTTTTTGGATGCGTATGTTGAGCAAAAAAAAAAAAAAAAAAAAAAAAAACGGTCAATATTTTAAATTTTGACCCCTATTATAACCCCTTAACATTTACTGGTTTGGGCTCGAATCCAGTTATTAAGTTAGATCCATATCCAAGGAACCTATAACTTAAATTTCAAGTGTTTATACCCAAAATTGGCGGAGGAGTTTGGTAGAGTTCTCAAAAGTCAAATCGTTGAACGTTGACCCCTGAACAGCCAAATTTCTGGTCGATCATAGATTTTCCCAAATCTCAGTACCCTGTATATCAAATTTCGAGTCTGTAGACTGAAAACTGCCAGTTATTGTGAAGTAAAATGTACACAGACACACTGACAGACACACACACACAGATATGTTCACTTTTATAGATAGATAGAAAGATAGATAGATAGATAGACTAGCATTTCACCCGATATATATATATATATATATATATATATATATACACACACACACACACACACACACACACACACACACACACACTATTTTTTAATGCACATTTGCTGTTTTGCATTCGTCCGGAGTATGTCTCGATCGTTGGTAATCATACATACATAATAAATTGTTCAGCTTTACCCATTTCTTTATTTGTGTGTGTGCGTGTGTGTGTTTTTTTGCTTTTTGGTTTTTTATTGTTGTTTATTGTTTGCATTTGTATTTAACCATCGTGGGAAGTGTTGTAGGACAGGTCGAGTGGATGATTATGACCACGTACTATTTACACGGCTAATCTTCTGGCTTCAATCCACCTACGTCCCTTTCACGCTATATACCCATCAACAGCACCAATCCCCACCACCCTTCTTTTTTTTCTGATCCAGAACAGACAAGTAAATAGACAAACAATCAAAGGATACTAAATACATGTCAGGTAATTATAGGATTACAGATACACGAGAGAGTCTACCTTGAGATGAACGAAGAGGAAAAAAAAAGGAAAAAAAAAGAAACAATACAAACGTTGCTATGAAAAGGGTTCGGTCTATTGCTCTTTCGGACGTACTCGTTCGCAGAGACAAAGACACACGCACATGTCAAGAAAATAAATAAATAAAAAAAACGGGGAGCGTCAGTATCGGTTGATATCTCGCAAAATAATTGTGAAGGGTCAAGGAAGATTGAAAGACCGAAGAGTAAGAGCACTAATCGGACTTTCATTTAAACGTATGGAGTAAACTGGGGCATTGTAGAAGCCTATTGCTGCCCAAATCCGATAACGCAAAGAGATTTGCAATGGTTATCCAAAACTAGAAGCGTACTTTAACTTTGGAAAACTGGTTGTCACCCAGACTCCAGGGAACATGACCGGTTTTCTCAGTGAGTAATCTCTGAGCATGATGATGATGATGATGATGATCAGTGCGAAGAGTTCAAGTGAATGCATTATAGCAAATGTGTTAAAAAATGGCGAGAAAATATGTTTCGCAAGTGTTTGGCTTTCTATCTATCTATCTATCTATCTATCTATCTAATTATCTATCTATCTATCTATCTAATTATCTATCTAATTATCTATCTAATTATCTATCAATCTATCTAATTATCTATCTATCTATCAAATTATCTATCGAATTATCTATCTATCAAATTATCTATCTATCTATCTATCAAATTATCTAATTATCTATCTATCTATCTAATTATCTAATTATCTATCTATCTATTTATCTATCTATCTAATTATCTATCAAATCATCTATCTATCTATCTATCTAATTATCTATTTATCTATCTATCTATCTATTTATCCGTCTAATTATCTATCTATCTAATTATCTATCTATCTAATTATCTATCTAATTATCTATCTATATCTATCTGTCTATCTATCTATCTATCTAATTATCTATCTATCTAATTATCTATCTATCTAATTATCTAATTATCTATCTATCTAATTATCTATCTATCTATTTACCTATCTATCTATTTATCTATCTATATATCTATCTATCTAACTAATTATCTATCTATCTATATAATTATCTATTTATCTATCTATTTATCTATCTAATTATCTATCTATCTAATTATCTATCTATCTAATTATCTATTTATCTATCGATTTATCTATCTAATTATCTATCTATCTAATTATCTATCTATCTATCTATCTATCTAATTATCTATTTATCTATCTATTTATCTATCTATCTATCTAATTATCTATGTATCTATCTAATTATCTATCTATCTATATATCTATCGACTTATCTATTTATCTATTTATCTATCTATCAGCCACTCCGATGAGTCGTAGACGACGAAACACGTGTCAGTGGATAATTATATTTTAAAAATAATATATATGCCGCTCCCCGTTTAGGGGGTACCAAATTGGCCAAAGGGAAAATTATTCTCAAACACGCATTTAGGCAAAACTGCACTTTCATATAAATAATATAATTCATTCAAGAAAGTATCGCTAACAAAAACAAATAAAAACATCTACATAAAAGTGATACATTTAGTAGTCCTGCGAGGTTAACCGCGTGGTAGAGGTTTAGGCTTCTTATCATGAGGTGCCGATTTCGAATATCGCTAGATTCAGCCACTCTGATGAGTCGTAGACGACGAAACGAGTATCAGTTGACTCGTTTTGATTTTTTTTTCTTTTTCCTCTATTTCCGTACTTTTTTTCTTTTTTTTTTAAGTCGCTATCCATTTTCCTTTTCTCCTCGGTCTTTGTTGTTTTAATATAAAATGAATTCCGAAGGAATACGTCTTCCCTTCATGATTGCCTTAATAAAGTTTTGTACCCCCAAGAAAATCATGAAATATATATATATATATATATATATATATATATATATATATGTGTGTGTGTGTGTGTGTGTGTGTATATATATATATATATGTGTGTATATATATATATGTGTATGTATGTATATATTTATATATGTATATATATATATATTGTTTTAAATAAAATAGGCGGAAGTTTCTCAAGAGCTCTTTCGGCTATCATTTCATCAGGAGAAAATAGATAGCGTACAAAATAATATAATGTCGAAACTTTAATAAACCTCTGGTCTAAATGGTGGGGAACCAAATCCTACTGCTATGGTTTCAAAGGGGAGACTTGATTCTAAATATTTCTCATGTGTTATATCTCCCCGTCTTTTGGAAATAGGGTACGATCATGAATATCTCCAGTATTAAATAATTATTATACACTGCGGAATTTACTTCATAGATGAAAACTAAAGAGGGGAGAAAAAGCCCCCACTTGTGTTGAGCACTTTGTGAATATATTTTCACCCGACGCGTACTTAAGCAATTAAGCGAATCCCACTATTTATTTGTTTGTAAACAATTGATAGTTTGAGCGCTTTCTGCGACGCGCAGGTGTGGATTTAACACACACTTTCGGAGAAATATTTACAAATTTATTCGTGGTCCGATGATTAGAGCTGTCGACTCTCAACGCGACGGTTGTAGGATCGATCCACAGCTGGGGAAAGGTGTATCTCTAGGCGGACTGATGACTTGTGATATAACGAAACAGTACTGTATGTGGATGATTTTATATATATATATATATATATATATATATATATATATACACACACACATGTACAAATGGTGAACGGATGTTTGTTTAAATAGACATTTGGCGAGATTATTAACGGGCCCCGCTCCAGTGGGTAGGTTGGTAGAACTGCTGACTGTCAACGTGATGCTTCTGGGTTCAGTCCTCGGCTTGGGAGAGGTGCTAGTCTAGCGGCACTGTTGAGTTGTAATACAACGAAACAGGACCGTATGTTGATGACTACAATATATATATGTATATATATATCTTAGCCTGTTTATTTCTTTCTCTCTCTCTCTCTCTCTCTCTCTCTATATATATATATATATATATATATATATATAGTAATTTATAAAATATATATGGCGATTAAGCTACACTGAATATTCCGCGTTTCATCCACTTTATATATAAAAACGATACACAACCACAGAATTCGCGCATAAGCCTGAGGAGTCCTAGAGTGGATGAAACGGGGAATATTCAGTGTAGCTTAATCGCCATATATATTTTATAAATTACCAACTAGTTCTACGCACGTAATATAGCACTTTTGAAGTAAATACTTAAAGTTTACGCATAAATCTATACTTTCATATATTAATTTTATGTGAGTAAATTAAGTAGTTATGTATATAAGTTTCTGTACGTATCTTTATGTGTTCCTTATAAAAAGTAGGGGTTACGGATCTACCTAAAATCTAAAAGTGTATGCTCTTAGGGCATAACCCTATGAAACCTACAAATATATTCTTTTTTTTTAATTAAATTTAAATGATTTACACAAGAAGAAAATGGCCACAAGACAACTTTTATAACTTTCCTAGTATTTAAGCATGATCTCACTTAAAATCTATGTCAAAATTGATAATCCCAACAGTTCGTACACATGGAGAAACCGCGAAGGGTTCAAATTATTAGCGTAGAAAGTTTTTCGGCATTTGAGAACCTCTGCACTGAAGAGTGCGGTTTGTACTCGCCAAGTTGGTCGGAGCTGGGTTAAGCGTGGGGGTCTATCAGTGCAGTAAATTTGGGGCATTTTATTTCATAGATGTACTTATAAAACGCAAACACTGGGATGCAGTATTATGAAAATAGGTCACGTACTGGAGCTTGTTAAAGAGTGCAGAACAAATTAGGTCAGGAACTCTTTCTTTTTTTTATTTTGCGCTCTGAGCAAGAAGGATAAATTAGTGGTTGACGCCATAGTAAATATGTATAAAAGATACGCAAGCATGGACGAATACTGACTTTATAGACATATAGGATCTTAGAAGTTGTGAGAACTTTTTCTAGTCTAATAGAGGGAGTACACCTTATTTTTATCCGAATTTATAATACATTTTTTGTATATATTCAACTTTCTGTTTCTTGTTAATGTTATTTATCTCTCACCGACGGCTGGAAAATATAACACAAGCTTCGGAAAGTGGGATTTTAATAGTCAGTACCCTAGTAGCAGAGCACTCTAATCTGTCAAAAACTGACTAAGTAGTCTTGTTGGAATTCCTCAAGCGATTAGGAAAAAAAAGCCTTCTCAAAGAAATAAGGCAAATGGGCTACCTAGTCAGTTATATATATATATATATATATATATATATATATATATATATATAAACTCAAAGGTAGAAGTGGTAGAAAACAGGATAAAAAGTGCTCAATACGTTGGCAGAGCTGCGTATGGTTTAAAAAAGATTTTTTTAAACCTCGTGTATTTACTTAGTCCATTACAATTCTTTCGGCAAACAATCCTGTTTGTGTCTTTGGATGGTAAAAAGTCAAATGAATAGAATTGTTTGCCGAAACAATTCGGGACAAGATCACAGTGTAGTATATGTTCTTCAGATGCTGCACTTCAATTTCTTGTTCTTTGTCATTGGAGGAGAAATTCTTCACGACTGAGACAATTTTTATTTTTGTTCCCTTTCTCCACGTTAAAAAACGACCCTGGTGTCTAACTCTGTCCCGTGGGGAGGCATTGTAAATAGAAACAATTGTAACAAATTAAGTTAATACACGGGGCTTTACAAAATTATATATATATATATATATATATATATATATATATATATATGTGCGTGTGTGTGTATGTGTGTGTGTGTGTGTGTATACTCAAAACATCTGGTCTTTTTGAAGGAGAGACTAAAACTTGCTATGGTTTCAAATGATCTGAAATAACAGCAAGTGGTTACTTGATTCTAAATATTTATATCTACCCTCTTTGGTTTTCATACATAAAGTTAATTTAACTAGGGTGAATTTCTTAGAACTGCATAGGATAATTTATATATCTCAGCCAATAAAGAAAAAGACCATCTCCACAATGACTTTGGCTCTGTTGGTATTGATTCCAAGGGCCCGGTATGAAAATTAGTATCAATAAAGTTGTCTGATCTTTTTTCGCTCATGGTTTTCCTAATCAAGTTAAACAGTCTGTTGCATGTGTCCGTCTTTCTAACACGCCTTCTTCCAACTCAATCTCCCGTTCTCTCCACGGCTCCTTTTATGCGCCTGGTGTCGTCTCATTTGCATAGCAACGGCGATAGTTTGCGTTACTCACGCGTGATTGGCAAGCATAAAAGTAACTGCAAGTCGCCATTTTTTTTTCTTGTCAATCGACCAAACCTCACAAAGCACACACAGACGCTATTCAAGTAAGTTACGATTTTCTATAGAGAGACACAAAACGGTCGTTGGCTAAAAAAAAAAAAAAAAATAGACACATGTGTTGCCTCTGAGTGTTGATCCCGGTGAGTCTGAAGGTTGGATTCTAAAAAATAGTGCTATCAACCATGGGAATCGCTGGATAGAAAGGGGTTTTGTTACAAGAAAAGAGTTATTTTATTATCGTAATCATCCATATCTGTTTCATTCTAATGCAGGGAGGAGATCATTTCCTAAACAAAACGGTTATTATTACGAAAGTCGTCCCAAAATTAAGGCCTTCTAGTTTTGAATGAAAAACCTCAAATGTTAAAGAGATACAAAGACAGGAGTGATACGATTAAAACGAACAACATTTTCTGCTCCAGAATTTACTTTTCTACATACTCACCACCATTCTCAATGCACTCTTGCCAATCCCTTTTGACCCCTCGTTCGTAAAACTCCGCAGAGTGCTTTGCCACTCTGTAATCGATGAATTCATCTCCTAACCATGCTGACTTCAACTGCATCGGATTCCTACTCGGCCGACCGGCGCCGGTGAATGATGATGATTACAATTTTTCCAACATTCTAAATGCACTTTTGCCAGAAATACAATAACACATACCTGTTTCTGACGCAAGTATATGACAGACGTTACTTTCTTATAGTTTACATGCACAATATCTGCAAAAGATCCGTCTCCTAACTGTGCTAACTGTGCTGACATCAACTGCATCTGCCTCGTAAACGTTCAACAGACGCTGGAGAATGTTGACCGGTTCAATTTTTTTTCCGCATGGAGGGATTTTATGACGTATATCTGCTTCTGACGTACGTACATGACAAGAGTTTATTTCTTAGAATATCACACCGTCTATATCTTCAACAGAGATATGAAATTTTCAGATCATGCATGCATGAAATAACAATGCAATCTGATCCCTTTTGACTTATTTGTGCGGAATAAAAAAATAAGAGGGTCTACTTATAGAACGTCCCTCGATTCATTTCTCATGAATTGAAAAGAAAAAACAAAGAAGACCTTCACCTTGAACTTTTTTATTATAGAGAGTCGAATGTATTTTTGTAATTCGTCGTAAACAAATGCGTGTGTGTGTGGGGGGGTGTTTTATTTACTATATGCTTTATCTCTTCCCTGAATCACTTGAAATGGCTTCATTCGTGGTCTTGAAAAAGGCACACATTTTGCTGGCTAACTTCTGCGTGGCGGGATGAATATATCTTCTTCTTCTCTTCTTCTTCTCTTCTCTATCTCTATCTATCTTCTATCTATCTATCTTCTTCTTCTTTCTATATAAATAAAATGAACTCATTTTTTCCCGCTGATTTTGACATTAATAGGATTAAAAATCAAGATATTTCATGCAAATATAATATGCACAAACGGCAGAACAATATCTGAGGTGTGTTATAGGCTTATTATTTCTCAAATTCCTCGATAATCTTAGATTTCTATACTTTTTCTGCTGAGAAGTCACGGCCAAAATCGGTTAAGATCAATGGAAGTGGTAAAATATTTTCTCTCTAATAAATTCCTCCTCCCCCTGCCACCACTTAACACCGTTTGGGGATCGTTCACAAGGAACAGTTGAGAAGAGAACACCGGTTTGGCTTCGTAGTTCTTTCATGTGAAGTTATTTAAAATCCCTGAACTAAGCTGCAGTGCTCTGTGGCGTAGTGGTTAGGGTGCTGGACAATTCACATTATATTTTCACGTTCGCGCCGACCTACCGTAGTCGTTTTTTTTTTTTTTTTTCCTAAACAACTGGAATGGACTTTTCTTGGTGGCCGAACTGTTAACGTTGCAGATTTTTTTTTTTTTTTCACACTTCATTTTCCTGCTTTTACTCATGACTCCGGGTTTGATCCTTCCTACTTACCTACCATAACATTTTTTAAAACTCCCCCCCCCCGTCCCGGAAACAAACACTCGGGCAATGCCGGGTACCCCCGCTAGTATATATATATATATATATATATATATATATATATATAACAGTAAATGTGTTTATATGTGTATCTGTGTGAAAATATTTAACCGATAAACTCTTAAACTACTGGTCAAACTGAAATAACAGGAAATAGTAATCACACACCAAGGATAATTTATCACGAGAAAAATCTGTTTAAATGAATGAATAACGCGTATAGAAACATGTCGTCAAGTTGAAATGACTTGCCGACACATTCCTGTTACTTTTGTGCATGCGCTAATCCATTCATAGTTTGAAATGGTTTAATTTTAGATCTTTCTTTACTATCTGTCAATAGCTCAAACGGTAAGAATCGCGGCTGGGGCGCTAAATGTTTTGATTTCGATTCTAGCTTATGCGGGTGAAGTCATTTTTAAAACTTTTGGAATCAGTACTATATATTCAAAAGAGAATAATAATTACTAATCTTGCTCTTGATAGTATCATTATTATAGTGATGATAAGGATCGTTATTATAGTGATGATAATGATCTTTATTATAGTGATGATAATGATAATTATTATAGTGATGATAATGATCATTATTATAGTGATGATAATGATCATTATTATAGTGATGATAATGATCGTTATTATAGTGATGATAATGATCGTTATTATAGTGATGATAATGATCATTATTATAGTGATGATAATGCTCATTATTATAGTGATGATAAAACTCATTATTATAGTGATGATAATACTCATTATTATAGTGATGATAACGACCGTTATTATAGTGATAATTACGATCATTATTATAGTGATGATTACGATCGTTATTATAGTGATGATAACGATCATTATTATACTGATTGTAACGATCATTATTGTACTGATGATAATGATCATTATTATAATTATGATAACGATCGTTATTATGATGATGATAACCATCGTTATTATAGTGATGATAACGATCGTTATTATAGTGATGATTACGATCGTTATTATAGTGATGATAACGATCATTATTATAATGATAATGATCATTATTATAATGATAATGATCATTATTATAATGATGATAATAATCGTTATTATAGTTATGATAACGATCGTTATTATACTTATGATAACGATCGTTATTATAGTGATGATAACGATCATTATTATAGTGATGATAACGATCGTTATTTTAGTGATGATAACGATCGTTATTATAGTGATGATAACGATCGTTATTATAGTGATGATAACGATCGTTATTATAGTTATAATAATGATCATTATTATAGTAATGATAATCATCATTTATGTAGTGATGATAATGATCATTTTTATAGTGATGATAGTGGCCATTATTAGAGCCGTGTTCATCTACATAGTGTACTGATTTGTTATTGAGTTTTATGAGTTTACTATTGTAAACTCATAAAACTTATCCTCCAGTGGCCTCCAGGCATTGATATCTGGTGACTTCTTTTGTCAAAAAACTTTTGTCAATAAGAAAATATTGTACTAATCATTTGTAGTTGAAATTTGGTAAATTGGATTACTTGAAATTTGTAAATTGGAAATAGATTGCATTCGTCTTGGGGAGGCTTCATGTTTTGACAAGCTTCTGGGTTTGACCTTTACTCATGATCTGAAATGGAACACGTACATCAAGTCTGTTGCCCAGGTTGCTGGGAAAATGATGGGACCATTCTACAGCTCCAAAAGATATCTCACTACTGACGCAATTATCTATCTGTATAAAAGCCAAGTACGTCCAAGGATGGAGGACTGCTGCCACATCTGGGCTGGAGCTGCTGGAAACAGCCTATCCTGCATTGAGAGAGTACAAAATAGAGTTCTTGGCTTAGTGGGGGATGCTTTTTTCTCCTCCCTGCAACCCCTCTCCCACAGAAGAGACGTTGCGAGCCTGTCTTTGTTTTATCGTTATTTCCATGGCAAGTGCTCGTCTGAGCTCCAATCTCTGGTCCCCTCTCACCAATCTTTCACGAAAAACACCCATCTAGCTGAAACCACTGTCAGTTATTTTCCCCACTCTTTATCTGTGCATAAATCAAAACGTAGATTTTATGAACAAAGCTTGTTTCTTAGAAGTGCACGCGTGTGGAACTCTCTTCCGTTTGCCTGTTTCCCACCTGAATACAACTCGGATGTCTTCAAGTCCAACATAAACAAGTACCTGATGAATCGCCCCCTTAAGTAAGACACTGTATCAAATCTCCATTACTAACGATTACTACGATATTATCCCATTGATTATACGCACGCAATAACCCTTATCCCCAAGTGGCTTCCAGGTCTTGATAAGTGGTGACCTCCATGTAAAAAAAGAAAACTTAAGGGGACAGCTTATCAAGAACTTGTTCACGTTTGAACTTGAAGACAGCCATATTGTAGTCAGTTGGACAGCAGGAAAACGGAACAGAGTTCCAGAGGCGTGCAGTTCTAAGAAAGAAGCTTTCTTCGTGGAATCTATGTTTCGGTTTAGGCACTGATAAAGAATAGGGAAAATTATTATCAGTAGTTACAGCTAGACGAGTGTTTTTCGTAAAAGTCAAGCCAAAGGGAACATCTATTTGAGCTTAGACGAACACTTGCCATAAAAATATAGCACTAAAGCAGAGATAGGCTCGCAACATCTCTTCTGCGGAAAAGAGGTGGAAGGGAAAAGAAAACGGCATCCTCCAATAGGCGACGAAGTCTATTTTTAACTCTGCCATGGCAGGATAAGCTACTTCTTGTAGCTGATGCCTACATGTAGCAATAGTATTCCATTGTTGGGCGTATTTGTCTCTTATACAGGTAGAGAATTGCATAAGCAGTAAGATATCTACCGGAGCGGTAGAACGATCGCATCATTTTTACAGCAGCCTTAGCAACGGATTTCATGTACATGTTTTATCTAAGATCAGGAGTTAAAGTGCAAATAGAGAAGTTTGTCAAAACACGGAGCCTCCCTTAGATTAGAGCCAGTCATTCAAGTGATGCAAGACGGCAATGAGAGTGCATCAACTTTGGGTAATTCTCTATCGAAACACT
Organism: Euprymna scolopes; assembly: GCF_053919585.1. Lineage (NCBI taxonomy): Eukaryota > Metazoa > Mollusca > Cephalopoda > Sepiida > Sepiolidae > Euprymna > Euprymna scolopes. Next base: position 24,422,406 of record NC_136513.1, on the reverse strand, counting down.
ACATATATTTCTTTTATGTGGTAAAGTCATTCCATCATTCTAAAAATATCAAGAAGATGACGGTGGTCAAGTGGTTAACGACATGGACTGGCAACCTGAGTGTTCCAAGTTCGAATCCAGTTCGTTCCACAAAAAAAAATCACTTTCACTTGGGATGTTGGCAAACTTCTTGTGGGCTTTCCCGTAAGTAATGAATACCTTTTTAGGAAAAACGCTCACCAGAAAAATATCAGGGAAACCAATGGCAACAAGAGGGCCTGACAATGGGAAGTGAGATAACAAAAATCTTGCATGCATAAGACCAAAAAATCTAACCTTGATAGCCTCTTCGGGGCCTGCAGCGCAGTGGATAGAGACGTTGAATCTCTACAGTTCCAGGTGAGCATTATTTGCAGATAACGGTTTCAATCTTACCTAAAGCCGGCCAGAGGACTAGTTGGCCAATACGTGGTTAGATGACGACTATGGAAGGCAGCAATTACTGAATATACAGTTGAAGATTCAGCATATCTGACGAAGGCCAGAGGAATAGTTGGCGGAAACGTCGTTAAGCAACAAAAACAAATAGTATATCAGAATAATAGTCTGCCAATAAATAAATAAAAAAGTCGATTCAAATCAGAGATTTTCCATTTATTCCTTTATAATATTACTTGTCCATATTTGACTTTGAATTTATGTATCCTAATGTTCACGTCAATTAAAAAAAAATTAACTTTAAACTGAGAAGGCAAAAAGAAAGTCCGCAGTAACAAATATGGTTAAAACTAACTTAAAATATCCACCTTTAGGCAACAACACATCTCTAATCGTAACCGTTGTTATTCCAAGTTATACAACGTAACATTTAGTCCATATTCCTCGACTTTCTCCTAGTGATCGTTAGGAGTTCATTAATCCCGACCTTTTTGGTTTATCCAATCGAGAAATCAGCCACAGAGGGAAATATGATGAGAAGACGGTACGAATGATTGTGCAAAAGCAAGAACGCGCAATCTGATCGTCCTAGAGTTACTTCTTACATTGCAAGAAACAGTTAAACACAGGAAAACATGTTAAATGATGATTGGTATACCTTTATAATTTTATCTATTAAAAGTGCTTATACTTTTGAAAAGTAAATTTTATAAAATACAAAAAAAAAAGAAATAAAAACAGGTTGCACCTTGTTTATTAATTTAGAAACTAATTTTAAAAATTTCAGAATTTCTTAGACAGAGGTTCACAATCCGTATTGTTTTGGATAATTTGCATCTGAATTTGGAAAAAAATATACAGAAGTGAGACATGTTGCCCACTAAAAGTATTATTAGAAGGCCGTATGAAAGCCATAATATGTAAAACACACACAGGCTCCTTCAGTCTTAGATAGACTATGTATACCGATGTAGAGGTGCCTGCGCGTGAGATTTTTATAGCAGGACGTGCGTAATATCCAACCACCTCTCTCCTGAGTCGACATTGTTAAATACCAATGGCAAGTGAAGTGCCTGCAGAGGACGACTGGAAACAAATGCCGAGATAAGCGGAGAGCACATACAGCGCCTACAGTTTCCAAATGGTCACCTATCTGGTACTAACCAGGCTCAACGTTGCTTAACCTCGAAAATCTGACGAGAATCGGTGTTTCAACGCAATTATGCCGAATATGTGAACGTATTGAAAAGTCGGGTATGGCTGAGAACTTAGGAAGGAAATGCAAACCATAAACCCTTATGGGACGAAGTAAAAATTATGCACATAGATAAACAGTGAAAAGTAAGAAGACTAAAATCGCAGAGAGAACTATATAGAGAGCAATAAAAAGAGATAGATACATAGATACATAAATATATAGACAGCAATAAAAATTGATAGACACATAAATATATAGAGAGCAATAAAATGTGATAGATACATAAATATATAGAGAGCAATAAAAAGTGATAGATACATAAATATATAGAGAGCAATAAAAAAGTGATATATACATAAATATATAGAGAGCAATAAAAATTGATAGACACATAAATATATAGAGAGCAATAAAATGTGATAGATACATAAATATATAGAGAGCAATAAAAAGTGATAGATACATAAATATATAGAGAGCAATAAAAAAGTGATATATACATAAATATATAGAGAGCAATAAAAAGAGATAGATACATAAACATATAGAGAGCAAGAAAAAGAGATAGATAGATAAATAGGAAGCTCGACAAAGACATAGCTAGATCAGAAAAGGGTGTAGATAGAAATATACATACTCAACTGATTAGATACAGAGAGGGATAAATAGATAGACAATAGATAGATAGATAGATAGATAGATAGATAAGTAGATTGATCGACAAACCAGTATAAGTAGATATAGATACTCAATCGAATAGATAGATACAGAGATGGATAGATAAATAGACAAATTAACATATATATATATATATATATATATATATATATATATGTATGTATGTATGTATGTTCCTTTGACTCTATATATAATATAATATAATATATATATATATATATAGAGAGAGAGAGATAGATAGATACATAGATACATAGATAGAGAAACGAATTGAAGATAGAGAGATGAAAAAAGGAACAGATAGATAGATAGATAGATAGATAGATAGATAGATAGATAGATAAACTAATAGAGGATAGAGAGACAGATAGATAGACTAAGAGATAGATAGATGGCTATGACCTCGTTCAGATAGCTGTAAACATAAATAAAACCTACGAAAGCATTAAACTATAACGCTGTTATTTTGCTCATGTCCACCTGTTACCTGTGCGTACTAGTGCTACTAGCCCAAACACCAATTAACTCTCCCACGCTGAGAGCAAAATCCTCCCACCCTGACCTCAAGAAAAAAAAAAGAAAGAAAGAAAGAATGCGGGGAGAAATAAAGGAAAGGGTGAAGGGTAGGGGATTTTTCGTACATCCTCTTTACCTAACACCTGTGCATTTAGGTAGGTTTTAAGCCACCAACTCGCTTGTTTATAGGCGATCAAGACCAGACGATTAAAAAACAACAATAACAAAATATATCTTCGTGACACATAATGGACAAGCCGAACTAGCGCCCCCCCCCCCCAATTTTTTTTTTTTTTTTTTACTTTTGTCGTATTTACTTCTCGCTGATTTAACGTTTTTCACATATCTTTCGTTATCACTTTCTCTCTCTCTCTCTCTCTCTCTCTCTTTCTCCCTTTTCCTTTCGCTATATATATATATATATATATATATATATATATATATATATATATATATTATATATATATACACACATAAATTTGAGATTGCTATTTTCCAAAGGTAAGGTAACCAATGAAATATAACGAGGTTAATACAAAAGTGATCAATATGGAAGTAGAGAAAGTTTCATTTTCAATATGTCTTTACATAAGCATGAGTGAAATTGACTGAAGACGTGTCTAGTTACTAAATACTAGAAGACCGAAACATGCTAATGACTGTGTAGCAACGAATTACTGCGTATGTAAAGATAAATTGAAAATGTGCGTATATATATATATATATATATATATATATGATGAAAACGGAGTTAAAAAGACTTAATAACTCGACAACGTTTCGCCCATTTAGTGCGAGCTTTTTCAAGAGTAAAAATATATATACACTTAAATTATCTTGTCGTCAGTGAGCATTTCACATTTTTTAGTCTTTGAAAAGCCCACACTAAACGGGCGAAACGTTTTAATCATATCGTTGGATTTTTTTTACGTCTTTTAATCTAATACATAAAAGGCTGTATGTCTGTCTGTATCCATATTTTAAAGCTGTATATCTACCGAAACTAAAATCCTCAGAATGGCACTATGGACATTAAATGATTTGATTTTTATGCGCTATTCTATTATGGGTCTTTAGCCGGTATTAATAGCTTTAAGGAGTCACAAATGGGTCAAAATTGAAAAAAAAAGAATCGTTATATATGTTGTACATTCATCTTAGTTTATTTTTTATATTTAATCAGTTCATATGCGTGTCACGTTGGTACAGTGGTAATGTCACCAGCTTTGAATGTACAGTTTGGCTTACGGTTTCAATTCTAGTCATATATATATATGTGTGTATGTATATTTACGTAGTGTTGATGTTGATTTTTTAAACGATATTAAGGTTAACGTCTCCGCCTCAGAAAAACGGTGTTTTTCTTAGAAGTGCACGCGTGTGGAACAGTTATCTACGGACACTCGTGTTTTGGATCCCTACTCCTCTTCAGCGTAGCTTTACTGTTGTTAGGATTCGAACCTCGGACCTTATGTATTTCAGTCCAGCTCCTTAACCCATTACGCTATGATATCATAGGCGATTTACTGCTTAGTTTTTATCGTTTATCTTTTTACGTAGTTTTGTTGATTTTTTAAACGATATCAAGGTTAACGTCTCCGCCTCGGAGACCGGTGTTTTTCTTAGAAAGTCGCCCATTTTTTATTTAGACGTATTTTTTTTTATTTATGGCATCATGTAAATAAGAAGAATACTAGATAAGTGAAAATGAGATTAGGATAAGCCTAGAATCGAACCCTGTAGGCAAAGTTAAGAAATGGAATGTTAGAAATTTACTGTATTGTTAAATTCTATTTGAATAGTTAAATATTGTTTTTTATCGGAAAAAAAGTGTTGATTTTTCATTCTTTTATGAATCTGAATATTAAATATGGCAATAAGAGAATGAACAATGCAAATTAAATTATATTGTTTAAAAATAGGTTAGTTAAGATTGCCAGATTCTTTTGCGTCAAAAGTGTGTTTTGGCCAAACATATGCATAGTCATGTGAAATTAGTCACGTTTGAAAAAGACACTTCTTGCGTCATAGACAAAGGACATTTCTCCATATTATGGGTTCTAATTTTAGTCAGCCAGTCAGTAGCAAGAGGGCTAGAGAGTTGGTCAGTTAATCCATTAGAACCGTAAGGGTAGAAGATTAACCATGTAGATCCAATTGAATCCCTGGCGTTCATCGACCGGCCGATCCGATAGATAAAGGAAGCAGTATTATGTTTTGTAAGTGTCGTCTTGTGTCGTCATTCAGTTACAACAGAAAAGGTAATGCGTTTATCATCAATTTGTAAACCCTTCGAAGTTGAAATATAAACTGTGAACAACGTTAAAATAATTAACAATTAAAAAAGAGCACATGTTTAGATTGTACATGCAATTAGATAAAACATCATTAATATATTCATTCCTTTTTTCGTGTATTAATTAATATTATTATTATTACATTTCCCATCATCATCATCGTCATCATCATCTATATATATATTAATAGGTTAGCGTATGTGTTATTTATTTTGTGTGCCACGTTTACATCCGAGTGACTGTGGTTTAATTGTTATGGACTTCTATTTCTTGTAATAAATAATTTTACCAAGAATTTTTCATAAGTTCTGGTTTCTGTTTCGATTATAACTGACAGCACTCAAGTCATTTATTCTTTTTTATACATAATTTTACCAAGAATTCTTTGTAAGTTTTAGTTTCGGTTTCGATTATAGCTGATGAACCCAAGTCATATGGATAATTTTTATTTTGGAAATCGCAACTTTATAATATATTAAAATCGATGGAATATTTATATATATAGTTGATAAAGTATATATATATATATATATATATATATATATATATATAGTTAATAATATGTATATATATAGTTAATAATATATATATAGTTAATAAAATAAATATATATACATAGTTATTAATATATATATATGTATATATAGTTAATAATATATATATATATATAGTTAATAATATATATTGTTAATGATATATATATATATATATGTATATATAGTTAATAATATATATATATGGATATATAGTTAATAAAATATATATATATATGTATATATAGTTAAATATATATATATAGTTAATAATATATATATAGTTAATAATAATATATATAGTTAATAATATATATATATAGTTAATAATATATATATATATATAGTTGATAATATATATATATAGTTAATAATATATATATATATATATATAGTTAATAATATATATATAGTTAATAAAATATATATATAGTGAATAAAAAATATATATATATAGTTTATAATATATATATATATAGTTAATAATATATATATATATAGTTAATCATATATATATATATATTTATATATTGGTTTGTGTCAGTTAATAATATATATATATATATATATATATATATATATATATATATATATATATATATATATATATATATATATTGATCTGTGTTAGTTAATAGAATTTCTTGTGTGCGGGGCGTTTGCTTCGTTGGCAGAGTACTTGCCTCGCATGCAGGGGCTAGAGTTTTGAATCCCGGTTTCGAATATGTCTAACTGATGTTCCCAAACGAGGGCAAGACTCGAGTCTTGGACCACCGGTTTGTTTGCTGCCATGGCTCTTGTTGACTGCGACGTTTTTTGGCCGTAAACATAATTATATATATATATATATATATATATATATATATATATATATATATATATATATATATATATATATTGACTATGAAACAATGTACACTGTTATCAGTTTCATTCTTCAGTAAATAATCGATGAAAATTTCGTATTGATTGGATAATTACTTGCCTTTTGATAGATTTTTAAAGAGAAACTCCGGCAAAAATACTTATCCTCTCCTTCCGTTTTGGCCGTGCCTACTTATACGCATTATTGGGATTATCCGGACTACTGTTCTCATCTTGAGTGTTAGTTCCACAACATTTCCTTTGATGTAACCTCCGACCTTCTTTAAGTGTATCTTTACGAAGCCGGTAATAGAATACACAGTGAATTATGGACGGAACCTCCTATATAATTCACGGGTGGGTGCATGCTCTCGTTCTGTCAGCCATGATCGAGTAGAAGGATAGGTGGCTTAACGGATAAATTATCTAGTAAATTCACTTATGATTGATACTCCTTTGTGAATTAAAGGTTTAATCCTTATTTCGGGATTAAGAGTGCTACTCATAATATAATTGCGAATCAGGAACCTATCCAGTCATGACTGATAGAACGTAAGCTACACCTTGTTAATCAAAGTAAGGGTTTTCGTTCGAAATTCCTTGCAGATTGCAGAGTTCAACAGGAATTTTTCCAGGTTCAATAGAAAGATTTCTAAGTTCGACAAGAAATACCTGAACAATGTCGGAGCTTACATTGGCGAAAAAGTTTTCAAATAAAAAAAAACACCCACCTTGAGAATAATCTAAATAATACGAATTACCAATCCTTATTTAACAAATTTAGTAAAAAATATGTAAATTCTTAATATAAAAATTCTCATATTTTTTTTTTATTCGAAATAGTTTTTTTTCTGCCTTTTTCTGGCTTTATTAAATCTTGCCTCTTTTCATTTAATTATTTCTTCCCCGAATTTTTAAACTGTTTTCTGTTCCTTTTCCTTCTCTCTTCTTGTTTAGACCAATGTTTTATTATTCTGTTCGATTTTTAATAATTAGTAACAAGTTGTCAAGGCGAAAAGACCCTTAAGAATAAATGTTTATTAAATGAATTCATTATGAGATGAATGACGAAGAATATGATCAGGGGAATAAAAAATGATTAATATGATGCCACGGATAAAGTTGGCTTACATATGACCACAGATATGTGATGAAATTTGATTTAGAATATTACAATGTTGTAGTCTGCAGGCAAGCAATCCGCTGATGTTGTGTTTAACAGAAAAGTTATTCCAAGGAAATCCTGTTTATGGGCATTTCGTTCGACACTAAACATACAGAGGAAGAAAGAAAGCGTTTTTAGCTGTAGAAGTTAGACGAGTTCTTGCTCTGGATGCGTTACAACTTAGAACCAGAGATTGGTGGTTTTAATCCTTCCTTTTTTATGCCTCTCTTCTTTTTCTTTTTCTTTTTTTTTCTCTTATTCTCTACTTCTTTGTCCTGTTTATGTTTCTATTTATTGTTTCCTTTCTTTCTTTCTTTCTTTCTTTATTCACTCTTTTCGTACTTAAATTCTATTCCAGTTTGTCTTAACCATGTATATTTTTTCATTTCATTTATCTCTCTCTCTCTTTCTCTCTCTCTCTCTCTCTCTTTCTCTCTCTCTCTCTCCTTCAGTGCTGTCGGGCAATGCTGCTCGAAGATACGGATTTCTAATGCACCAAGCATTTGTGCTATTGTGTTTTTTCTATTCCCTTTTTAAAACTTAATCATGTTCTGCAAATCCCAAAACAAAATCAACAATTTTCTCTACAAACCAACCAAACCAACACCCTCTGAATAAATATTTGAAGATATAAAAACAATAATATAATCTTAATCAACCATAAGAAATTCACCAAAGTGATCGCATTCGACATTAAATCATTTGAAAAGTGTGTATATGCCGTGAAACAAAATAACTAAACACATATATTATGCATATTTGAAGATATAAACATCGCGAACTATTAAACTTTAACCAAAATCACTGGAATTTGGCATTAGATATTTCGAAAAGTGTTCATGTGCCGTAAAACAAAACAACCAAACCAAAGATGAAGAATAAATATTATAAGATATTAAAAAAAACTTGAGCATATACAGGATGTTCCAAAATATTTGACGTCATTTTGCAGGCCAATAATGTTGACAGTTTTCGTTGAAATGATCTCAAATTTTCACAACTTGTACAGAAACCTGCTAGAGAGATGGATCAGGCGTGATGATGAGGAAGACAATTTCCTGTTGAAAAGGCCACCACGATCACCTTACCTGGCACCATGTGATTTTTTTCCTCTGAGAATATGTGAAAGGACTCGCCTATGCCCCGCCACGTCCTTCTTACGTCGAAGAAGTGAAGCAGAGAAGCACTGCCGCATTAGAGAATGTTATCAAAGACATGCTGCAGCGTGTTTGGCACGAGATTGATTACAGACTTGACATCTGCAGAGTCACAGACGGCGCTTATAGAGAACATCTGTGAAAATTATGAAATCGGTCATAGAAGCTACAAATGTTTTTTTTTCTTGGAAATGTTTACTAATAAAACGTATGTTCAACATAAAGTTTATGCAGTTCCATTAAGATACACTGAGTTCTTTTCCGAAACATTGGCATTTAAAATGTCGTCAAATTTTTGGGACACCCTGTATTTTACAAAGATTACTTGATTTGGCATTACATAATTTGTTGATATACCCTAAAACAGAGAGAACGTGAATGCCTACTCGAGAGAACTTGAATGCCTACTGGAAAGAACTTGGATGCCTACTACATATTATCCTCGAGTGGGTTTTTTTTAGTACAACATAGCATGAGGATACTTTTCCCTCGACCTAAACCCTGCCCAAATATTCAATATCATATATTCACAGCCGAAAAAAGATGGCCTCGGTACAGTAAACTCACACTTGTTTTATGAAGAATGGTACGCCTTGTCAAAGTGATGTGACGCCAATTAAGTACACGAAGCTAGATACTCCACCAGACTAGATGGATTCTTGTCCCGGAATCCAATAAGATCAAGAGAGCAAAAAGGAAGGTATATTATAACATTAAAATTGATGAGCGTCCTAGATATGACCTTAAAATCCGATGGCGAATCCCCAGTTTGCGGAGTTGGGGAGTGGAGAGTGTGGAGCTACCCCTTAATTTCATTGCTCCCAGTTCACTCTGGTCCGGAATGATAATACCTGTTAGGATCCCAACGGATTTAGGCAAGCCCGTTCCACTCAGACATCCTAACTGTACTCTCTGAGCGTATATACCATTCACTTGACAAGGCAGGGGAGGGTAGAGCGGTAGCTCTAGATATATCTAAGGCTTTTGACAGGGTATGGCACGAAGGTCTTCTCAGGAAAATCAGATCATAAGGTATCACTGAAAGAATACGTAACATAATTAAATCCTTCTTAGATAAAAGAAAATCCAGGTTTTCATCGATGGTCGCACATCCATACAATATGATATAAATGCGAGAGTGCCCCAGTGGTATATCCTTGGACCTCTAATATTTTTAATATTCATAAATGACCTCCCTGACAAAATTGTCTGTGAAATGGGGATATATCCTGATGACACCACTCTCTATAACCGACATGTCAGGAAAACAAATGATCACATATCTAGAGAAATGGCAAAAACACTAGAGGATGACCTCCGATCTGTAGTGGAATGGGGACAAAAATGGATGATCACATTCAATGCTGCTAAGATTAAACTAGTTTCCTTCAATAACTACAAGAAACCTTCTCTACCACCAATAGCAATAACCAAAGATTCTTTATCTGAAAGCACATTCTTTAAACTCCTCGGTCTAACGTTCACAGGAAACTAGAGTTCGAAAAATTACATTAAGAGCATTACCTGAAACGATGTGAAAAATGTAGGTTCTGTCTACCGTGCTAGAAAGCTACTAACGCCCGAAAGTATCCTATATCTTTATAAGGCCACCATTCGCCCATATATGGAATATTGTTGTCATATTTGGGCTAGTGCATCTGCTACTCGTCTCTCACTCTTGGACAGAGTTCAAAAGAGAGTCGCCAACCTAATAGGTTCTGAACTGTCATCTAAGCTTCAGTCTCTGTCCCATCGAAGTAATGTAGCATCCCTCTGCCTGTTCTACAAGTATTTTAATGGTGAATGCTCTGTCGAACTGCAAGCACTTGTGTCCCCTCGACGTAAGTACCCTCGACACACCCGACAAGCAGCAAAATCCCACCCCTTCACAGTTGATATCCCTAGATGTAAGAGACCTTCTACTACAGTAGTTTCTTCCCCAGAACCGCTAGACTTTGGAATTCCATTCGGAGTTCCTGCTTTCCCAACTGTACTGACATGCAGAAGTTCAAGTGTAACGTGAACCGACATCTTGCTGCCCTTACTTGGGGTGAAATTGTAATTTAAAAAAAAACTATGGGTTAAATAATAACTGAGTTAAAAAAAAAACAACAAATATATCCTATTAAAATAATTTTCTTTAAAATCACTGGATTTGGTATTAAATAACTTAAAAAGTGTTGATATGCCGTACAAAAATAAAACAACCACCCAGTATCAGTTGATGAGAGGAAAAGTAAGTTCTCAAGTTTTTTATTGACTTTGTTGAATAATGATTTTTTATGAAACATTCGAATAATATATGTATCTCATATATAGTTCAAGTTTTAGCCTTGGAAAGAGGAGGGGTTGATTTCTGAGAACTTTCATTGATGGAAACTAAGTTAAACAACCAAACCAATCTCTCTCACTCTCACTCTCGCTCTCTCTCTCTCTCTCTCTCTCTCTCTCTCTCTCTCTCTCTCTCTTGCTCTCTCGCTCTCTCGCTCTCTCGGTCTCTTGCATTTTATTTCATTTCATATTTTTCCCTTTTTATTTCTTTTTCTTTGTTTATGTTTTTCTTGTAACATCTCCCCCTTAATTTTCTTTCTACTTTATTTCTTTTTTTTCATCTTTTTCCTCTGTTTCTATTTACTTAGTTTCTGATTTTTTTTCTGTCGTTCTTTAATTCATTTGAACTTTCTCTTGTCGACATCTTCTGTTCCGCCTATTTGCATCCTCCTCGACTCTATCACTTTGTTAATATTTCATTCAACTCCATATTTTCTTGTTCTTTTTTGTTTACTTTACCTATCTTCAGTTTTTCTTTTCCTTTCTTGCTAACCGTGTTTTCATTTCTATTTCAATGATTTGGGTTTTTTTTTGTTTTGCTTTAATCTTTTCTTTTTTTTATTCCTCTTTTTCCTTATTTTTTATATATTATATTTTTTATATATTATATTTTTTATATATTATATTTTTTATATATTTTTATTTTTTATATATTATATTTTTTATATATTTGTATTTTTTATATATTATATTTTTTTATATATTATATTTTTTATATATTATATTTTTTATATATTATATTTTTTATATATTTTTATTTTTTATATATTATATTTTTTATATATTTTATTTTTTATATATTATATTTTTTATATATTTTATTTTTTATATATTATATTTTTTATATATTATATTTTTTATATATTATATTTTTTATATATTATATTTTTTATATATTATATTTTTTATATATTATATTTTTTATATATTATATTTTTTATATATTATATTTTTTATATATTTTTATTTTTTATATATTATATTTTTATATATTTTATTTTTTATATATTATATTTTTTATATATTATATTTTTTATATATTTTTATTTTTTATATATTATATTTTTATATATTTTATTTTTTATATATTTTATTTTTTATATATTATATTTTTTATATATTATATTTTTTATATATTATATTTTTTATATATTATATTTTTTATATATTATATTTTTTATATATTTTTATTTTTTATATATTTCATTTTTTATATATTATATTTTTATATATTTTATTTTTTATATATTATATTTTTTATATATTTTATTTTTTATATATTTTATTTTTTATATATTATATTTTTTATATATTATATTTTTATATATTATATTTTTTATATATTATATTTTTTATATATTTTTATTTTTTATATATTATATTTTTATATATTTTATTTTTTATATATTATATTTTTTATATATTATATTTTTTATATATTTTTTTTTTTATATATTTTATTTTTTATATATTTTATTTTTTATATATTTTATTTTTTATATATTATATTTTTTATATATTATATTTTTTATATATTATATTTTTTATATATTATATTTTTTATATATTTTTATTTTTTATATATTTCATTTTTTATATATTATATTTTTATATATTTTATTTTTTATATATTATATTTTTTATATATTTTATTTTTTATATATTTTATTTTTTATATATTATATTTTTTATATATTATATTTTTATATATTTCATTTTTTATATATTATATTTTTATATATTTTATTTTCTTTGTCACTTTGTTACTTTTAGTTTTTCGTCTATTTTTACCCATCATTTCATCTTTTTCTTTTTATCATGCTTACATTTTTTTACATAGGCATCACCACTTATCCAAGTCCAGAGGCTACTCAAGGATAAGGGTTAAAGAGTGTACAGTAGTCAATTGGACAATATAGTAATCGTTAGTAATGGGAATTCGGTAAATTTGTTAACTTAAGTAGAACGGCTCATCAAGAACTTGTTTACGTTGGACTTGAAGACAACCATATTGTAGTCAGCTGGAAAGCAGTCAAACGGAAGAAAGTTCCAGAGGCGTGCAGTTTTAAGAAAGAAACTTTGTTCATGGAATCTACGTTTAGGTTTAGGCACATATATAGGATGGGGGAAATTATTGATAGTGTTTTCAGTTAGACTAGTTTCTTTCTTTACTTTTTATATCCTCTCCCTTTTCTTCTTTTCACCTAGTTTAACCTCTCTCTCTCTCTCTCTCTCTCTCTCTCTCTCTCTCTCTCTCTCTCTCTCTCTCTCTCTCCTATCTATCTATCTATCCCTCGCCTTCTTTCTCTTTCTCTCTCCAGTCGATTTATCCTTAACAGTGAACGGGTATGATTTTATTGCTTGTCGGGTCAGTCGGGAATTCGGACGTCTAGGGGACACAAATGCTGTGAGTTCATCATACAACATTCTATTAAAGCTGTGAGTTCATTATACAACATTCTATTAAAGCTGTGAGTTCATCATACAACATTCTATTATAACACTTGTAAAACAGGACAGGGGTGTGATACATCGATGAGTGGAGGTGGGCCTGAGCTTAGCATATAGTGCGAGTCCAATTCGATTCAGATTATTTTTAGACTTTGTTTAAAATGGAGAGGCAAGTGGTCGAATCACCTGCCCGGATGTGACAACAATACGCTCTTGTCTCTCCATCTATATTCTATTTTTTTTTTAATTTAGTTCCTCACTTCACCTGATCCCTCTCCTACCATTCATTTTATTAGATCCTCTCTTATTTTAACTGTGTTCTCCCCCTCTCTCTCTGTATGTATGTCTTTCTTTCTCTCTCACTCTGTCTCTTACATACTCTCTCTCTCTCCTTCTTGATTTATCTCTACCCCATTTTCTTTCCCCTTTCTCTTATTCCTTGCTTTCACTCGTCTACACTTTCTTACTTTCTTGCAGTCTTAAGTGACTCATCCGCAAAAACCAGATTGCCACAAGGAAACTTTTTTTTTGCGGGCTTCTACTATTGTAGTCTACTATCAGAAGTAAACAAACAAATAATAATAAAAGGCAGGAATAAAAGACAAGTAAAAACGAAAGAAGGAAAACAATAATAAATAAAAAAGAAACATATAATTATCTAGGTTAAGCCGGGGTCATCACTACTGGCTTGAGAATCAACACCAACAACAAAAAACGATTGACAGACATCTAACATAAAAATAGATGTAAAACAGATATACTTAACTCTTGGTCAGCATAAAGTGCGCGTGTGTATGTCCCTAGGTGCGTGTGTATATACATTTCCGCGACAGAACACGCCCTGAAAGGTTAATACTCGGCCAGGTGGTTTGAATTAAGTAATGGGTGTCAACCTTATTCTGGGTCAACATTTCTATCTCGGTGTCATTCTCTTTTTAGACCATTCGAATTCTCCTTTTCTTTTCTTTTTTCACTTCTTCTACCGGGTGGAACGATTAAATTGTCGCCTTAGAAAATCCGACACGATACTATTTCCGTTTGATGAAAACCGGTTTTCTTTCTTTTTTTTTAATGCAAACCATCTAATGGTTGGCCAGTTGTGTACAAATCTCAAGAGCGATAGGAGCCTACTATTATGTCTAAAAGTGACATAATGTTCAACGAGCGAGATACACCGCTGTACAACTTATGCTCTCTACCGATCCAAGTTATGACGACAGGACCATTGCCAGCACCCTCACAATGCAAATCCGGATGGTTCAACGCATGAGGGCACAGGTCAACGAAGTTTTTGGACAGGGTTATGGTCGCTAGTGTGCTTTCAAGTGAGGGTCACATAGTGTCACCTCACATTTTTGAAGTCGATTTGAAAGTCAACACCAAAGTGTACCTGGATGTGCTGAAGGGTGTGGTGATCCCCTGCTACAATCAGATAGCCTCTAGCAGACCTGGATGTGGCAGCGAGACTCAGCGCCAGCCCACAAACTGCGAAGAGTCTCAGGTTTGGCTTCAGAAAGAGTGCTACGACCTTTTACCTTCTCTCACTGCCTCCTCCTTCCCCGACATGAACCCGCTTGACTACTATTCGTCATAAAGTCGAAAACATCACAAACATGACCTGCAATAACACCAAAGCTAGCCTGATCGCCGCTATCTGCCGAGTATTTCTCGAGCTCCCGCCGGTACTTGTAGAAAAGGCATACTCCCAGTTTCAGACCAGTATCGAGGCGGTGATTAAGGCTGAAGGCGACTACATTGAAATGATGTCAGATCTACTATATAATTACGTTACCTGAATGGATTTTTTTTTTTCAAATCAAGTTTTCATATAAAGTTTTATAATAACAGTTTTCGTGTAGAGTTGTTTTCTTTAGGACGAAAGTTTATCGTTTCACCCTCTACAAAGAAGATTATAAACAAGAAATTAATACAAAAATCTATGTTTCGTGTGTTTAGCATGTCAACAGACTAGAACGAGCCTAGAAAGCAGAATCGATATTTAGATCGATTCGGGACAACCTTCATGATAAACGTCGTCCGAATTAACTGAAATATCGATTCTGTTTATCCCACTCAGAAACTGATGCTCGAGACAGGCAAGATGGTCCAAAAGACGTCCGAAGCATGTCATACGTTTTTTGTCGCATTATTTCCAAGTTGAAATCATAACTTTATTGCATATCGTTCTTTTAAGTTTTCATCACGTCCAGATTGCGTTTTTGAAATTCACCAGCTCGGATAATCATGCTGTACTAGGATGTATTCCAATCCCTGCTGTAGCTTTTCATTTAAACCTGAAATCATAAAAAATTGGTCTGTTAACTCGTAATACGTATAGCAATAATATACTAAAATTTCAAGAGTATACAACTATTTTAAATGCCTGTGCAAAAATGTTTGGAAACTTATTGAAGGCACATCGTGCGTGTGTGAGTGTGTGTGTGCGTGTGTGTGTGTGCGTGTGTGCATGTGTGTGTGCGTGTGTGTGTGCGTGTGTGTGTGCGTGTGTGAGTGTGTGTGCGTGTGTGTGTGTGTGAGTGTGCGTGTGTGTGTGTGCGCGCGCGTGTGTGTGTGCGTGTGTGTGTGTGAGTGTGCGTGTGTGCGCGCGCGTGTGTGTGCGTGTGTGCGTGTGTGTGCGTGTGTGTGTGCGTGTGTGTGTGCGTGTGTGAGTGTGTGTGCGTGTGTGCGTGTGTGTGTGTGCGTGTGTGTGCGTGTGTGTGTGCGTGTGTGTGTGCGTGTGTGCGTGTGTGCGCGCGTGTGTGTGTGTGTGTGTGTGCGTGTGTGTGTGCGTGTGTGTGTGCGTTTACTTTTACTAACTTGCATTATTTGCATTATTTGGATTATTCGGATCTAATTTAAAATGTTATTTTCACAATGTTTACGCCAAGGACCCGGGGCATAGCGGATAATGTACTTGATAAAATTCAGTTGTAATTTACATCTCTCTGAAGGTTGAAGGTTCAATCTTTAGTACGGGTGATACTCAAAATACAATTTTTTTTAGCATAGGTTGTATAGTTTCACACTTCTCCTGGATTCCGATATCTCTAGTCTTTTGTTTAAGTTTTTTGTCAACTATTCCTAGTGCTCCTACAATTATTGGCATTATATTATTTTCTTTCATGTTTTATATTCCTTTAAGTTTTCTGAAAACTTCCGCATATTTATTTCGTTTTTTTGTTTTTTGTTTGTTTGTTTGGTGAGTTTCTTTTATCGTCACCCTGTGGTATACTGGGACATTAATATCTGCAATTTGACATTTTTTTTTGTTTTTTGTTTTTTACATCGGAGCCACTACATATGAATGCCCGGAAGCCACTCGAGGATAAATGTTATTGAGTAGTCGATGGGACAATATCGTAGTTACTTAAGGACACAGTTCATCAAGAATTTGTTTACGTTTAACTTGAATACTACAAAACTGTAGTCAGCTGGAAAACAGGCAAACGGAAGAGAGTTCCACGGTCGTGCAGTTCTAAGAAATGAGCTTTTTTCATTGAATTTACGTTTAGGTTTAGGCACAGATAAAGAGCGGGGAAAATTAGTGACTGTGGTTTCAGCTAGACGAGTGTTTTTCGTGAAAGTTTGGCGAAGGGTGACCATAAATCGGAGCTCAGACGAGCACTTTCCATGTTTCTTTTCTCCGAGTTATGCTAGGTTTATCTGTTTGTACCACCATATTTTAAATGATGCTTTGTTTAGTTTTGTTTAATTTTCCAGTTCTATATATCCGGTTGTGCCTGTACAATTTGTCTGCTTGTTTGAAGTGCAGCCATTTGCAGGTTTCCCCGTGGTTTACCATTTAGTCTCTTTGTTCACAGTGTCTACATTTACTATATTCCTGTGTTTGAGCTATTTTAGCTTGAATGTGAATAGTCTCTAATCGCATTGTTCTGTGCACCTGTCAATAGAGATTCCGTTTCTTTTTTAATGTGTGTCCAGACATTTTCCCGATTCTCTGTTCTTTTACTTGTCGTGAAGCATCCATATAGCTATTTCATTTCCTGTTTTTTCATCATCTTTTTTTTTAAAATTTTGGTTTAATCGTTTCTTATATTGTACATATTGCCGTTGTCTCTCGCTGCGGTAATCAATCTTTCTGTTTTCCAATTAATGTACTTTTCCAAGTTTTTTTTGTCTGTTGTCTTTTATGCTTGTTAATTCTCGTCCATCTTCATCCCTTTTTCATGTGGAGTCAGTCAGTGTCATCTTTTGTTTGAAATGCATTGTGCATGGTCATTAGTTTCCTACTCTTCTGATAAAAGGTCTATTTCAGTGTTTCTCCGTTGTTATATGTTTGCACTTTTCTTGCTTTTTTTTTTTGTCATCAACGTTTCTCTTTTTGTTTCCTTTTTCTTATTTTCTTCTTCCTTACATTACATAAGGCCAATTATCGGTGTTAATATCTCGTCTATCGATCGCTCTATGCCAATCCTTTTGCAGACCGAACATCAGCCTGTGACCAAAAACCATAAACCGGGGGGGAAAATTGTTCATACTAAACTCATTTTCGTATCGCTTAAGTAAAGAAAAATTATCTAACATAAATTTTCCTCCATTAGTTTCTCTCCGTTGGCTTTGCACGTATAATCACCTCAGAGAAAAGACTGGGACTAGCAACACCACGTCTATCAAAGAGACGCTGCAACAAAGAAGAAAGGGTTGGTCCAATTAAAGTGCAAGTACATTATAAGGAACCCTTGGACGGGAAAAAGATTTTCCTGCCGAAATATGACAATACTCAATACATATTCTGATAGCAGATTTTTAATTTCCACTGACTGGCGATATCTGATGTGACACTTGTTATATCCATGAGAAAAATGAATTCATACGGTAGATTGTTCTTGGACTTTTCAGAAATGCTTTAGTTGGATTTTAACCTTGAGCTTACCTACGGAGAAAATGAGTTCGTCTAAAGACTATAAAACGCCGACACCAAAGTCATTTCGCGAGTGACTGCAAAGGTTTCTCTAGTACCGTGTCGTTTCTACGGAGTTGTTCAGGCTTGTGTTGGGTCGTTTCTAAGGAGTTGTCCTGAATCATGTCGTTTTTGTGGACCGAATTGTTTAGGACCATGCAAGACCGTATCGACATATTGAGTCGTATAGACGAAAGCATCTAGTTTACGTTTATTGTCCTGCTAATTTGACGGTTATTGTAGTCGTACTGTCGCGTGTGATGACTTTTTGCCGTCTCTCTTTTCTCGGGAAGGCAAAACAGATTACAAAAGAAACATAAGTGAACCATGCATCATAGATAATGCATATAATAAATATTCATATGTGTTATGTCCTTCTTGTATGGATAAGATTCACTTTTAAACTATGAATTTTCGAACAAAGCTCCTAGGCGTAAAGGGGCATAATGTAGCTTATGTTTAACTTGATTTATTTTTACGGAAACGCGAAAATAATAAGATGAAAGCACTTTACGAAAAATGAGATGACTTCGTGTTTTGTGAAATTTTAACGATGTGTATTATTCATCAATTTTTAAAAATTTGCAAACATGGCGTGAAGCCACTTAATGCAAGCAGCTAACATTGAATAAAAGATTATTATCGCGAACACAAGAAATGTATATGTGTCTAAAACCTGAAAAGACCAATGGTTTAGGTTGAGGAAAACAACAGAAAGAGAGTTCTATAAGATTGCAGTTCTTGGAGAGAAGCTACTAAAATAGGAAATCGTTTTACAGTGAGGTATCAAAGGGGAATGAATTGATGGCGCCTACTGGACAAACGAGTCAGACAAGCTGAAACAAAAGAAGCGGGGAAAACATCAGATAATTCAGTTTGATGCCATGATAATATTTATAGACAAGACTAGCAAGATCACGTGAACTAATACATATTCAGAAGATGTCAGTTTCTGGAGATATTCTAAGGGAATTTAAGAAGACATAATATAGCCAAAACCTCCTAGTTGAAAATTAGTATACTTAAAATGTATATTTAAGATTAAAGGGTTTTAGTATTATAACATGATTTGATGAGACGGGAAATTAGTGCTAAATTGTTTTGGTTATGCATGTACACACACAGATACACACACACGTATATATATATATATATATATATATATATATATATATATATATATTCGGAAAAATATGTTTTTCACTCATATTTCATTCTTTGTGTATATGAATGAAGCTATACTGCTATATATATATATATATATATATATATATATATGTATATATATATATATGCATGCATATATAGAGAGCAGTATAGCTTTATTCATATACACAAAGAATGATATATGAGTGGAAAACATATTTTTCCGAATATATATATATATATATATATATATATATATGTGTGTGTGTGTATGTGTGTGCATAACTAAAACAATTTAGAAGATATTCCGGACACAATGTATATATATATATATATATATATATATATATATATATATATATATATATATATATATATATATATATATCGCATAAGTCAGCTTATTGTAAGTGTCTGTATTTTTGAGATGAGGTGTTTTCATTTATTGAGATTGTCGGACTGACTTCCTCATCTTGGCTGTAATAGTCACAACGTTTCGGCCCCCTACAACATCAGGGCGGTATTCAAGAGCGAGTCAACACTCAGACGACACCTGGTACGAGTGAAGCCCCGCATGGAGGAGCACATAACCAAGAACTGCATATACTCCATCCCATGCAGTTGCAGAAAGGTTTACAAGGGTGAAACATGCCGCACCCTCAAAGTAAGGGTGGAAGAACACCGACAAGCGGTAACTAAATGGGAGACGGAAAAATCGGGTATAAACAACTATGTCTGGATGGAGAGGGGGGGTCATCGCCCCTATGGGATGAAGTAAAAATAATAAACAGAGAGACCCACTGGAAAGTAAGAAAACTTAAAGAAACAGCTCACATGCTCGGACATAACCTACTGAGCAAACCAAGCGTAGAGCTGAATGCAATTTGGACACCTCTAATAGAGAGAGAAAACCTTGAATAACAACATAGGTTTAACATTAACAAAAAGCCAACTAATAACTGTTTTAGTGACATATTGACAAAGGCTGAGTGGTCCTAGACGTTGTATCAAAGTTTACAGTTACCCAAAGGTGCTGAGTTCAATCCTGAGCGAAGGCAGTGAAACGTAACATTCAAAACAGAGAATCAGCAACTATATCCCAGAGCCTAGCTGGAGTCCGAACACGGTACCCCCGTAATAATAATAAAGGGTTGGGTTCGAGACTCCTAACAAACGATTCCCCAGTTCGATACAAAACACCTTATGAAGGCCGGAGGGCAATACGGCCGAAACGTTGTGACTATAACAACTAAGATGAGGAAGTCAGTCCGACAATCTCAATAAATAAAAGGAAGCTTATATTAAGAGAAATACATCAAACTTCAATGATATACAGTTTCGTAGCATTTAAGCTGTTCCCACGAGAAACCAGAATGCATGCGAAGAAATACACAGGTAATGTTCGAATGCTTTTGTGCGCAGCAATTCATTCTGCATGCCCTTCGGGCATTGAGACCATCCGGAGGGAAACAAGCTTGACCACCAGCAGATCAGCACGATTAAATGACCACCGCTTTGTTCCGAAAACAAAGCCAAGCATTCACTGTTTCTACCTCGTTTGATTTCTGCAGAAAACTCCAACTTCCGTTCATCCTTAACCGATGGTTTCGTTCTTCCGTAGATTGAATGGCGTTATCTTTCTCTTACTTTCTTTTACTCATTTTATTTACATGGAATTCTGTTTTTATTTTCTCTTTCTCTTTCTCACTCACTTTTTCTATATCTACCTGCACACACCCAAGCACGCATGCACATATATATATATATATATATATATATATATATATATATATATATATATATATATATATATATATATGGGGGGGTGTTTGTGAATTGATATTCATATTAAACCCCTTTTTTTCTATTAATGTAAAAAGACAATACAACTTTGTTATATATGAGTCATGGATTTGAATTTATCTGCAAAAATACTTAGCTGATTTGCTTATTCTTTTAAACATTCATCTTAATTTCCTATTTGTTTTTTGTTGTTGTTTTTTTTTTCGGTTATCTTATGGGATGATTCATCTTTAGTTAAGTATTACGTATTAATATAGTCATGCAGAAATTCTACACGATTTATACTTGCGTAATATCTGCGTAAAAAGCTTATAGTAACCCCTAACTTCTCTCTCTCTTTTTCTCTCTGTATATATATATATATATATATATATATATATATATATATATATATATATATAACTCATTCTTCACACGATTTTTTTCTCTTTGTCTTCTTTTTTTATTTTTGTATCTTTCGCTTGTACTCCATTACTCTCTCCCTTTATATCTCTCTCCTTTAGCTCTTCTCCACATTTTTCTAATCTATTTCTTCCTCTCTTTTCTTTCTCTCTGCATTCTCTCTCTCTCTCTCTCTCTCTCTCTCTCTCTCTCTCCGTGCCAATATCGCTGTGTGTCCCTCTTTCTCTCTTTCTCTTTCGCATTCTCTTTGTGCATATTCCCTATATTCTATTGCTCCGTCTTTCTGTCTATATCTACAACTATTCTCTCGGATGCTTTCTCTCTCCCTATCTCTTGTCATCTAGAAAAACGCTATCTTCCTTCTTTATCTTTGAAAAAAAAAAAAACGATAAATATTGCCTCACGTAATCAAACATCGTGGTCAACAACTACGAGTCCCCCCCCCCACTTCCAAAAAGCTGACAATGTCGCTCAGTCTTTCTTTCCAAAAACGGACTGCCCACGGGCAAAAAAAAAAAAAAATACAC
>NC_136513.1:24357500-24395000 GCF_053919585.1 Euprymna scolopes | reverse complement strand
GCATCAGCCATTGGGGTTTGGGTGACAAAATACCCCCTAAAGTACCGGATTTGAACTGTACACTTCCAGTGGAGATCTAGTTAGTACTCTCCCACCTCGTTCTTTAGATTCTCCCTAAGTCTTCCCAATTAGTTAATGTTGTGCCAGTCGATGTCATCTACACCGAAAACTCCTCCTCATGTTAAGAATGGCTTTCTAAAGAATGTTATTATTTCAGCAGGGCGCGTACAACATTTACTTGTACTTCGCGTGGAACGTGGACCATGCGTAAACGGTGTTTTAATTTAATGGTTGCGTCCTTAAAGCGCATGCGCAAAAGGTTTTCTTTGGTTTATTTAATCACGAAAACGTTTATGCTGGTAGTATTTGAAGAAAAAAGGGGGGCAAAAGCATTATTTGAATATGTATGTAAAAATAATTTAACAAAAAATAATATTTAGTGGAGAAAATAATAAAAAAAATTAAAATGAAAACAAAAACAAGCACGAAATAAAAGTAGGAATCAAATTTACCCCCCAAAAAATGAAAAAAAACAAAAAAAAAAAAACATACACGCACGATTAAAAAAATAATCTGAGATATATACGAAGAAAGTGAAAGAAAACGCTATCAGGGAACAATCATTCGTTACAGAAGTTCAGATATAATGGACATAGAGAACTATAAGTTTCAAGCTGAAGGTGAACTCATTTTTGTGTGTTATAACGTATTTTAAAGTTTGTTTTTTATTTGGAACATTAATAGTGCAAAGTCTTAACAAAAATGACCGACTTTTGACTGTAACATTGGGAGCCTAAATAATCTATCAAAAGTCAAAAATCATTTTTTAAAAAACACTGGTAAAAATTGCCATCAATCGTGCAGAAATGTAGTTTCTACGGCCGTTGTCCCACAACGGGGACAATCAGGCGACTCCAAAAACCCGGAACTGCATTGTATGTTGTTGAGTGGAAGTGCATTTCGGGCCAATCGCCAGGTCAGAGAGAACTCCGAATTGTTCAGATGACTCGAACCTGGCGCCCAGCTCCACGCGGAGCAGATCTCACTCTGCTGCCACCCCAAACGCGCGCATAGCGGGTCGTCGGCGGCCCCCTTCACTAGATCCCTGTGGAGTTCCCTACGGGTAGCAGTCACAATGTCACTGGACCTTGGTAGTCGTTTTAGCGCGGCTCGGCACTCTTTCATGTAGGCAGATTCTCCCCGCGGCCTGCGACGGCTCTCGATGGAAGGGTCGAGAACGAGGTCGGGGAAGGCGGCAGTAACCACGGGGTGCCACGGTTGGTCATCCTGCATATAGTGGCTCAGGAAGGCCAGCCTCTCAGCATCTCGATGACACTTCAAGTCCGGCATTCCCAAGCCTCCCTCACACGGACGTTGAATACAGACCTGTCTGCTCACCCAGTGTCTTCCTCTGTCCCAAAGGAGCGAGGACAAGAGTTCGACAAGAGCTTTTAGGTGTTGTGCAGGCAGGGGAAGTACGGCCAGTCGGTAAAGGATGAGAGGAAAGACGTAAGTGGCGCACGCCTCAGCTCTACCCTTTAAGGAAAGTTTCCTAGGAAGCCACGAATTGACTGCAGCCTCCACCTTTGACCGTACCTCCAACCAATTCTTGTCAAGCTGGAGACCCGGTCCGAACCACACGCCGAGGATCCGGACCGGGCCATCTGTCCAGCTGAAGGGCGCCGGGAGGTTTGCGTTGCCACTCCATGCGCCCAACCGCAGTCCTACCGACTTGTTGCGGTTTATCTTGGCCCCCGTGATTCTTTCGTACTGTGTGAGTGCCTCCGACACGACCTCACTGTCTCTGAAGCCCGACACGAAGACCGTGACATCATCGGCGAACGCGGATACCTTGGCAGCTGAGCCGCCAGGCAGAGCCATTCCGCGCAGGGCCGAATTTGCCTCCCCATGTCTCAGCTTGCGGAGAAGAGGCTCCAAAGCCAGGACATAAAGCAGGGGCGACAGCGGACAACCCTGACGAACCGACCGAGAGATAACACAGGGTTTCGAGCGCTTTCCGTTGACTTGCACGACAGCCATGGGCTGTCGATACATTATGGAGATCCACTTGCAAAAGTCCGGTTTAAAACCGGCAGCCTCTAAGACAGATGCCAGGAAACGATGGTCGACCCTATCGAAAGCTTTGGACTGATCTAAGTTGATCAGCGCGGCTTCTGTGTCGTCATCTATTCCCCCCTCTAGGATCGTGCAGATCAGGTGCAAGTTGTTCTGAATCGATCTCCCCTTCACAGCGTAGTTCTGTTCCGGTTCAACCAACTCGTCGATAACAACCTGCAGCCGATTTGACAGGACCTTGGCCTAAATCTTCAACTCTGTGTTTAGCAGAGTTATGGGCCTGTAGTCGTCTAATTCTTCCCCTCCATGCCCGTCACCTTTCTGCAGCAATGTGATCACTCCCTTGTCACCTGCCCTGGGATGGATCCCTGAGCAAACCAATGGTTGAACATATCCGTCAGAAGAGGCCGAAACATGGGCGACAGCCTCAAGTACAGTTCGTATGGCAGACCATCAAGTCCTGGCGATTTGTCACAGCTGACCTGCTTCAGCGCAGTAAAGACCTCCCGCTCCGTCACCCGGCCTTCGCAACCAGCCGCTCAAGCCGTCTCGAGGCGGGGAGAGTCGGCCAAATAGTCGCTAAACTCAAGGACCGGAAGATCGGGCTGCTGCGTAAAACGCTCCTCGAAATGTTCTCGAAACCCCTCGCAGATCTCCCGAGTCGATTCCAGGGTGCGTCCATCCGGATGTTTGACTTTCGCAATGTATTTGTCCGAGCCACGCCTAGAAACCTCACGGCGCACGTCTGCATCAGAATTGACTGCTTCGTTGCCTATCTTTCTAAGCCTAGCTCTAACTACTTGGCCTTCGTAACGCTCGCTAGTCTCGCGTAGAAGGTCCTGCTTAGCTAGTTCCTGACTAACCCTATTACCCTCCCCCGTAGCCTGGGCTAGTTTCTGCTCTAGCTTCTTCTTCGTCTTGGCCTTATCTAGTGCGAGGCGCTGGGCATACTTGACGGAGAAGCTTCTGATCTTGGCTTTGAGACATAACCACCACTTACTCCCGGTAACCGCCCCCACTAGTGCCTTTTTAATCAATTCTCTTAACTGATCTTGGAAGTCTTGTATCTCCAGAAGGGAGGTGTTTAACTTCCAGCCGCCAGTACTGGTCGTATGTCAGCGGAGTGACGGCTCGCATCGATCCTGAGCATCCTCGCCCAATTACTGTATCCAATGTTGTGGACAACGTGAGGCCGCCGTGGGACCGGGAAAGACAAATGGTCTACGTTACGATCCTGGCCGTGGCGAGAATGGTGATATGGACGCCGCGTCTGCAAGGTTGCCGGGGGGTGTTGTCTTTTTCTGATCAAGATTTGATCGCTTTCTTTAAACACCAACTACGGGTAAAGATCAGATGTTATAGAAGAAGGCTGCATCGCGCGGCATTTGACAGAAGATGGATACATGTGGCAAGTCTGTGTGTACGAAGAGGAGCCAAATTTGAATACGTGTTCCCCGCCTAGGTGTGGAACGCGCAGTTCTGTAAAGTAAAATTAAACAAGTAGCCTCTCAGCTAGCTGAGTGTGTGTTCCATCCCTCCCCGATTAGGAAGCCTCCAAGATCCCCATCCCCTCTTACCTGCAATTTTTGTTTTCACCCCTTCCTCTAAATTTTACCCATCTTGGAGAAAAAGAAATACAAACTAACCTCCATCCCTTACCCACAAAAATTTATTTTCTCCATTCACCCCCATCTAGAGGGCATCCCCACCTAGAGACTGACCCGCAGAAGCGAGGTTCCTTTTACAAACCCAGTGGAACGGGCAGTCTATCAACTAGACAGGGTTGGGAGGGTCCTACTAATCACCTTTTGTTTTTTCTTCCCCCGCCCTCGACACAAATGAATTATTGTACCATTTTATTGTTATCTTTTTTGTTTTTAAACGTCAATAAAAAATGTTTTAAAACTTGGGAGTTAAGTAGGACGTCCCCAAATATGAAAGGGTGAATGCGGTATTATGGTGAAAGAAGATACTAGCTGGGAGAAACTTTTGACTTTGTTCAGTTCTGGAGTGACAAGGATGACCAACGACCCCCAAAATCCCCCCTTTTGAGTTGGCCATGTGCCTAAGTTTTTTGTTCATCGTTGATTTTGACTGTATTTTTTTAACATGAATAAAAAATTTAATATCTCAATCGTGCGGAAATGTAACTTTTTATATATATTTTACTTAATTTTTGATTTTTCTGCAATTATCGAGATTTTCTAGATAACCGTCTGATGGAAAACATATTTTATTGCTATGATTAAAGATTTGCAATACTTATGTTTCAAACTAAGTAAACGCTTTAAAATAAGTTAAAACACTAGAAGACTCATGAACAAGTTATCTTGTGTTTGGTAACGGTTACTTGTTATGCATTCGTGTTTTTTACCACTTTTTGTGTTTAGTTTTCTTATGCCCAATGACTGATGTATTGCTTATCGGTATAAATTTATTATACAGTATTATACAATACTTATCGGTATACATTTAACGTACGTTAGTTTGGAGGAGCGGTGATGCTAAAGGCGGTTCACCCCTGTAGGGAGAGGTTTGAATCCGGTACGGATGTCGCTTTTTGAAATTTCTAGATTCAACGCCACGTAAATTATTTAATCGTGGCATTTAATAGCGTTACTACTTAAACAAACATTGATGTCTGCCATCTTGATCGCTTGTCAAAAACCACGAATGTTTTAAGATCGTTCGACGACCGACAAGTGAAAGAGGCGGTGGAAGGAGAATAAAAAACTGAGGAGGAATGGCAACAGGATTTTAGTAGTAGTAGTAGTAGTAGTGATGGTCATACACGTGTAAGAGGAGAGCAAGAGGGTGAGGTAAATAAAAAAAATCGAAACAAAGAGGAAAATGAAAATACTTAGTAGTAGAAGGAAAGTCAGTGAATGATAATGAGGGGTTAATGTTAGTTTGTAGTTAGTACATGCATATATTAATGTATGAAAAAATTAAGGTATGAAAATATTAATGTATGAAAAAATTAAGGTATGAAAATATTAATGTATGAAAAAATTAAGGTATGAAAAAATTAATGTATGAAAAAATTAAGGTATGAAAAAATTAAGGTATGAAAATATTAATGTATGAAAAAATTAAGGTATGAAAATATTAATGTATGAAAAAATTCATGTATGAAAAAATTAAGGTATGAAAATATTAATGTATGAAAAAATTAATGTATGAAAAAATTAATGTATGAAAAAATTAAGGTATGAAAATATTAATGTATGAAAATATTAAGGTATGAAAAAATTAATGTATGAAAAAATTAAGGTATGAAAAAATTAATGTATGAAAAAATTAGGGTATGAAAATATTAATGTATGAAAAAATTAATGTATGAAAATATTAATGTATGAAAAAATTAATGTATGAAAAAATTAATGTATGAAAAAATTAATGTATGAAAAAATTAATGTATGAAAAAATTAAGGTATGAAAAAATTAATGTATGAAAAAATTAATGTATGAAAAATTAATGTATGAAAAAATTAATGTATGAAAAAATTAATGTATGAAAAAATTAAGGTATGAAAATATATCTATGACAACTAAACAACTTAGAGGCATCCAAGAAATCATCAGACTAGATTAATGGAATTCTATTAATAAGACTGATTGTTTTTTTATATATTACGACATAATATCCACAGACAGGAAACGCGAATGTAGTTTAATTGCTACAAATATATTTTGATACAGTACTTGCTCGCTCTACCAAAGTATCGGCCACTGTTGAAGCAAATACTGAAAATCTATGCATCATAGATTATATAACTGTCTATACATGAAATATTACTAATATAATATATATATATATATATATATATATATATATATATATATATATATATATGAGAATATATGTGTATGCGTGAGAACAACTCTCACCTATATACTCAACGAATTTTTTATCTACAGAAATGAAATTTAGTATATAGGGTGTAAAAATATATGAAGAATTTTAATCGGTTTGCATCCGGAAATAAGGGCTGCTAAGGAGTAAAAAAATGGTGCAGGAGAGGGGGGTCATCGAATTTTTATTCTGTTTGCTGTTTCGCGAAACCGATTGTTATTACAGAGCCAACTCTCTATTGAATATCACACACACACACACACACATATATATATAAATATATATATATATATATATATATATATATATATATATATATATATATATATATACAATCCTAGTAAAAATCATAAGACCACTTAAGAAAGTAAGCGTTTACGCATAATGTCGAATTTTTAATCAAAAAAATCGTTGAAACCATTACCAAAAGGGGAAATATGATGGGAAAAAAATGAAATCTGCTTCATTCGCAACCTTAACCATGATCTAATAATCATTTTTTTATATCTTAAAAACGTCAGTCACTAAGCCCATGTGCGTAGATAATAATGCTAAAATCACTTGATCATTCTAGACCTACTTGAAGGACATTGACGCTTCATAAATGTTAATTTCAACCAAATTCGATTCACGCTAACTGAGGGGTATCCTCCATTCTTCATGCAGACTTTGATGGCCGAATCCCTAGACCGGTGGTAATCGTGATACTCTACATGGATGATCCCTGAAAGGGTGAAAAACTAGTGTCTGTAGGGATTAAAAATAAGTATAGTAATAATATATATATATATATATATATATATATATATATATATATATATATATATATATATATATATATATATATGTGTGTGTGTGTATAAGGAATGAAAAAATATACCAGCGGTGGCTGACGTTATGTTTAAAGAAAAAATAGAAAAAACCGAATGAAATTATTAAAAAATCAACGTTTCGTCCTTGTTTCAGAGGACATCTTCAGGATAATTGAAATAAAAATGTGATAAAAGAAAAAGTCATAGATCGTGCGAAAAAAGTCAGTTTTTTTAAAATCCAACCCATATTCGTCCTTTCCCGACATGGGTTGGATTTTAAAAAACTGTCTTTTTTCGCACGATCTATGACTTTTTCTTTTATCACATTTTTATTTCAATTATCCTGAAGATGTCCCTTGAAACAAGGACGAAACGTTGATTTTTTAATAATTTCATTCGGTTTTTTCTATTTTTTCTTTAAACATATATATATATATATATATATATATATATATATATATATATATATATATATATATATATATATATATACACAAACACACACACAGTATAACATCGGGAAAAGGTGACCCGAAGATACGTTTTTTTCAGGTTACGATGTTTTTCCGGCCCTTGGTTAGGATATTTGCCTTATGATGTTTAATGTTGTTTGCTTATATACATACGTATTATATGCTCTACTGTATTTTGTTAAAAATTGTTAATGCCGTATCCCGGGGTGCTAATATATATATATATATATATATATATATATATATATATATAGAGAGAGAGAGAGAGAGAGAGAGAGAGAGAGAGAGAGAGAGAGAGAGGGAGGGAGTGGGAGGGAGAGAGAGAGAGCGAGAATTGTTTTTATTTGTTTTTGTTTGCGATACTCTTTGAACGAATTCAATTATTTATACGAAAGTGCATTTTTACCGAAATGCGAGTTGGGAATAATTTTCCCTTTGACCAATTTGGCACCCCTTAAATGGGGAGCGGCATACATATATTATTTCCAAAATATAACTATCCACTAGTACGTGTTTCGTCGTCTACGACTCATCAGAGTGGCTGAATCTAGCGAGATTCGAAATCAGGACCCCATCATAAGACGCCTATAATAAAAAGCTTAACGTCTGTGTGTGTGTGTGTGTGTGTGTGTCTGGTCACGAATAGGCTCCTATATGGTTTACTATTTAAAAAAAACTGATTACATATAATGATAGAAAATGTATCTAGGATCAAGAATGGGTATGTTTGATCTGGCAGAACGGTGGTCCATAAAAATTGTGAGATCGGCGTTCGCGCCTGGCCCCCAGACTATGGAAATAAAAAATACAAAAAATAAATAAAAACGCTTGCAAAGGTTTTTGATATAGATGTACCTAAAAATACTTTAATAAGTATATTTCAGTTTAAATAAGGATAGCATAATAAAATTTTGGGGTCTGCGTTCGCGCCTGTACTCCATGGAAATATGCCACAAACTTTAACAAAGACTTTTCATATCTATTTGCGTAAGTATACTTTGATAATTATGTTTCAGTTTGAAGACATATGGTATAATAAAATTATGGGTGTTCGTTCACGCCTGACCTCCATAGAATATAAATATGTCACAAAGTTTAACAAGTTTTTTTTTTTAAAAGGGGTGAGGGTCCACAATATCATATTAAATTTAATCTTAATTCACGTTAGCTTTTATTTATTTTTTTTAGTTGAATCTTATTGTGTCGAATAAATTCACCTCATAAATTCACCTCATAAATTAACGTTCTTATTAAAGTGAAAGCCCTCCCCCCCCCCAAAAAAAATAAGTCGGAACTTTAGACAATTCTGGACCCAAATTTTGCATAACTCTGTTTTTTCCCCTCTCGGCTTGCACGTTCCACTCTTTCGAAAATAGATAAATAGATAAATAATTAAAAATAAGAACGTTACTTGTTATCGTGTCAAAAGAAGGAAAAATCTTACTCGGGTGATTACGTGTCTTTTTTAAAAGATTTACATAACCTTTTTATTTTTATTCATATACCTTTTTAAGCGTTTTTGTTAGTATACTAGAAGGAATTCAGTTGATTACAACCCTTTCTACGTGTTCTTTAAATTACAATAGTACAACCCTGAATCCGAATGCAGAATACTACACCGTTAATACTGTAAAACTGAAACGAAGCTGTTCTGCTTGAAAAGGGCGCCATTTTCTTCTTATTCATATTTATATCGATTCTTTGCTTTAAATAACTAAAGTAATTACGTGTTTACTTTATAATATCCCATTTTGCTGTTTCGGATTATTTTACTAAAGTAAGTAAAGCGTCATTATTATTCCAAACTGTTTTTGTTTCTTTGTTTTTTTGATATTTCGTGGATATTATTTAGTAAGATTGTTTAGCAGAAAAGCCAACAAACGACTATCCGCAAAAATAAGTATACAAGAAATAAATTGTACCATAGTCAATAAAAGTTCAGTTCATGTTTTTTTTGTTTTGAAATAGTTTTTAATGTTCTTTACTTGAAATAATTTCAGCGAACCGAAATTAAAACGAAATTTGAGACGATAACTACTTAAATGAATCGTTATATAAACTACACATGCCATAATCGAATATTTTTCAAGCACTAAATAACGGAAATCTTAAAATATGTTTATAAATATTCCTTACGTTGACGGAACTCTATAAATTGTTAACACAAAATGCTTAGGTGCCCCTCCTTCAAATTGAAAGCGGGGCTCTCCATTCCAAAGTCGCTGACATTTTTTTTTAACACCGGTTCGTGAATTAAAAAAAATGTTTTTACAAACTACTTAAAAATACAAACCAATGAACTTTTTTTTACCACAAAAGTAACTTTTATGACTATGGTAACATTTATTTCTTGTATATTTATATTATTATATATATAACATATTCTCTTTGTAACAAAACATGATTTTGTTGGTCACTCTTGGCTACGAATGGAAACAAAGTTGAAATAAAAAATCTATTTTCGCGAAAATTATCTTTACTTTCATCGTATTTTACTTAGGGTAAAATGTTTGAGTATCAAAACCTGTCTCTTCACAACCCCCTCCTTTTCATAACCTATCATACTTTCATCAATCACAGTCCATTTTCTGTAGGCTGTTTTTTTTTTTCTGTAGACTTTTTTTGAACCCAGTCAACGACGGGTACTTCTGCTAGTACATATATATATATATATATATATATATATATATATATATATATATATATATATATATAAACGACATAATCGCGTTGACACACCGGTTCTCGTCAGATCACCGAAGTTAACAACGTTGAGCCTGGTTAGTATCAGATGGGTGGACATTTGGAAATTCTAGGCGCCGTATGTGCTCTCCGCTTATCTCGGCATTTGTTTCCAGTCGTCCTGTACTTCACTTACCTCTAGTATTTAACAATGTCGTCTCAGGAGAGATATGGTTGGAAATTGCGCACCGCATGCCACAAAAATTTCACGCGCAAGCAACCCTTCGTGGGTATCCATAGTCTCTCCAAGGTTGAAGGAGACTGCTATATATATATATATATATATATATATATAGTGAATAAATGAAAGACAATATGCCAAAGTTCATGAGGTTGACCATCTTATAAGTTATTCTGTTACTTCAGTTGACATTTACAATTCTTGACAGCGCAAAATCAATCAATTATTCAAGCAATCAGTGAATCTATTTTGCCTTTAACTCATCAGAAGAAATAGCAATATATATATATATATATATATATATATATATATATATATATATATATATATATATATATACTCTGATAAAATTAATTTGCTTATTTATACATTCGTTTAAAAGATGTATATGTTTAAAAAATGTATATTGAAATCACCAGAATTTTAATGTTTCGCACTACGTTTAAGTGAGAAAAAATATGTATACACAAAAGTTACAGACTAAAAGGTTATTTTTTAAAATTAATGTTAAATTATTTCAAGTAGCGAAATTTACGAAGCGATAGTAAGTCTGCAAATCCGGCTAATCTATCTCAGAAGAGAACCGCGAACAACGTAAGCCTTCCATCATCTCTGTCCAACGGTTAATCGGCTTGAACAAATAAAACAAACAAAATAAGCGTCATTTCGTTAAATCCATCATATTACCACCACCCACCCTTCTCCGCGTAGCAAAAACCACCACCGGCATTGCACCAGTTCCCTGCGCTCCAACACACACTCATTTCCACCCACCCCCACTCGTCCCATCCTGTTCGAGTGCTCCAAGGCATTTTTATTGTGTTGCTTCAGCGTTCGCTCGTCTGTCTGTGGAATTAACGGATGCGAAAGTAAGTCAGGGATGGATTGACGTCCGATGCAACCAGTATTGTGACCAATCGCTCATGTTACGTCAGCGACCGACCAGTAGTCGAGAAGCAGGGGAGGAGAAGGCACTGGAAGAGAGAGGGGGGAATAATTGAAGAGGAAGAACAACTCATGAAATACGATTAATATTTACGAATAGCCGTAAGTAGAAAAATAGATAACTTGCATTATGCACCAGATTTATTTCTAGGACTAATTACTTAAGTGCAGATAAAAGAGAAAGACAAAGATACACACACACACACACACACACACGCACACACACACACACACAGAGATATATAGATATATGTGTGTGTATGTGTGTTTCTCTCTTTTTTTTCTCATTTTTCTTAAACTTTTTCTTCTAGGGGATGGGACATCCAACCAGATGTCTGACATTTACCCCTATTTTAGTGAGTCCAACCAAGAGATCTTTTCAGGATTCTAGCCGTCCCTTTCAGTGCAATCGTTTGTATTTCACTTGCACTTGGTTCACCGGGTATGCTTGCTATGTACTTTTTAAAGTTCTTTTTCATAAGCCCAGTTGCTCCTATGATGACTGGTATAATTGAAACGTCTTTTAATTTCCAATTTCGTTTCATATCATACATAAGTCCTTGATACTTTGTTATCTTTTCCCTCTCAACTCTGTTAAGCCCTGTATCATTGGGTACACTGACCTCTATTACGGTCGCTTTTTTGTTTGCTCTGTCCCAAATCACTATATCTGGTTTAACAGCTGCGTTTTCAAGATATGTAGCAGTAGGGATTATGTAGTCATAGTGAATAGTGTAGTTGTCATTCCCAACTGTTCGTTCGGGTGTGTGTGCGCGTGTGTGTGTTTAAATGGCGTCATTCTCGGGAGACAGATATACACAGATCCTGAACAGAGTCAGACATAAGAGATCACACACAAGTTTCCTTCCCTTTGGATTTGAAACCGACGATACCGATATTTTTCTAATCTTCTATAATACACACATAAATAGACATACACAACAACACACGCTCCAACACATCTATATAAATGCTGGTGTCATGGGTTCGATCCAAACCCATGCGTATGACGGTTGAAAGCTAGAAACATGCATCCATGTGTATACGTTTAATGCACATAATAATAATAATAATAATAATAATAATAATAATAATAATAATAATAATAATAATAGTATATATATATATGTTTTATTTTTTATTACCGTTTTATCTGTTTGGTTACATATGTTTCGGATGTTGGACCGTGTTTACGATCTAAGAGCCTCGTCAGAACTTACAGAAATGGTTGGTTAGTATTAGGAAGAATTGTTTTTAGTAGGAATACGGGGGGGGAAGGGGGGAAGAAAAAAGGAGGTTTTTTTTTGGTAGGAGATAACATAGGAGGAAGGCGGGTAATGACAATATTTTAGTTTTGAAGGTTAAAATATATTAGGTTGTATTGTGTGTGGGGGGGTAGCAGATTCAGGTAGGCTTCGGTGGAGATATGTGGATATAGGGAAGGGGGGGGGAGAGAATTGTTAAGAGAAAAGAGATAGGGGTAATGAGAGGAGGGGGGGGAATAGGAGTTTCAATTTGTGGGTTTTAAAATTTTGACTACTTTTTCCCCCTTGTTCGATAAGGTACATTAATTAGATGAGAGGGAGAGAAAGAGAGAGGGAGAGAGATAGATGGGAGGAAAGGGAGGGAGAGGGAAGGGGGTTAGTGTGGCTGTCATTTTTGGCAGTTACAGAGTTACATTTACGGGTTTTGTGGTCGTTGTTCATTTCATAGTGGGTTGTTTTTAAACAGTTAAGAGTTAATACAGACGTTGAAGCACGCATAAAAGCGTATAATACATATACATACATATTACAGACCAATATGTAGACATGCAGGTACACACATATAAAAACAATGCCTATGCAGACGTGCATGGATCTACATGCAGACATATACACACATACACGCAACTCTCGTACACATATATATATATACTCGCATATATGTTACAGATATAAAAACATGCTCACACATACATAAACATACACACACCCATCCAAGTACATATACGTGGATATACAGATCTCCAGTAAGAAGTAGATGCATACATACACATACACATACATATACATACAAATACACACACACGCACGGGTTCATGCACACGTATACACAATTACATAAAAATATATATTTATAAAATATAAATACACAGATCTATATAGGGACATATATATACATATACACAAATATATGCATATCCATACATATACATATATACATACGTATATATATATATATATATATATATATATATATATATATATATATATATATATATATATATATATATACAGTAACGCCCCAAAGTAAAGTAACGGTCGATCATTTTCTTTAAACGGCTTCTAACTTTATCAATGAAAAAGTGAAAAAAATTATTGGTGAATTTTCCAATGTTTAATAATTTTTTTATTATTATTATTTTGAATACATATTATTATTTTTTTTTTTTTACATATAAACAAATTTAATTAAATTACTGGTGTGCAAATCTTAAGGAACGGGGGAAATTATTAACGAAAAAACAAAGAATCCTTTCAGTATTTAGTGA
Source organism: Euprymna scolopes (assembly GCF_053919585.1). NCBI lineage: Eukaryota > Metazoa > Mollusca > Cephalopoda > Sepiida > Sepiolidae > Euprymna > Euprymna scolopes. The sequence continues at coordinate 24,381,382 of NC_136513.1, read as the reverse complement.
AAAGCCCCTTGTTTTCAATCACACTATGGCATCATTTGCTGCAAGACAGAACTAATCGTTCACATGTTAGAGGGGAGATATTAGTCCAGGATTTTCTTATACATTCCCATAAATCATCAAGATTTTTTTTTTTTTGGGGGGGGGGGGCTTCTGTGATCGTATCACCAATAATTTTCCAAACATTTTCGATTGGCTGAAGGTCGGGTCTCTCAGCTGGCCAATCCATAACGCACATATTTAATCAATTTCAGAATCAGAAAGATTAGGAACCACATACTCTATAATCAATTCTCTGTACATTCGGGCATATATTTTTCCATGAATCCTCATAAAGCGGAGAGTTACCTTTGAAGATATCATGCCCCTATACCATTATACTACCCCCTTCAAATTTTACCGTACTCTTAACGTACTTAGGGGACAGTTTTTCTTCATTTTTTTCTTAACTCAACTGTAACTAGAGCTTCATTTATTATGAACTTAAATAATATGCCGCGATAATTAATGGGTCAGTTCTTTCGACAGAATTATTGTAAACTGATCCCACAGAATCAGTTTCCCAACAGTCAGGCAAGCATGATTCGTCCAGGCATTTGTTGAATAGTTTAGTGAGAACTAGAGCAACCTCAGTGGAGCATATTTTTTTTTAATGAAAACGTCACAAACTTTCACAGTAATCAGTAGACACACTTCACCATGCACGAAATATTGTTTCAGTAAGACCCTGCATGCACTTATATTGCTGCCATTTTCATAAACCCTTATAACGAGGTATCCCCACACATTTTCAATACCATTTAAGTCAGGAGTACATGCTGGCTAATGCAAAACTGTGATATCTTTATCCATTATAAATATCAGGAATAATAAAGGTCCAAGGATCGACCTCTGAGGTACAATCGAATCTGAAATGGAACACGTACATCAAATCTGTTGCCAAGGTCGCTGGAAAAATTGTGGGGCCATTCTACCGCTCCAGTAGATATCTCACTACTGATGCAATTCTCTATCTATATAAAAGCCAAGTGCGTCCAAGGATGGAGTGCTGTTGTCACATCTGGACAGGAACTGCTAAAAACAGCCTATCCTGCTTTGACAGAGTTCAAAATACACTTCGTAGCCTAGTGGGAGATGCCTTTTTCGCTTCCCTGTAACCTCTTTCCCACAGAAGAGACGTTGCAAGCCTCTCTTTGTTTTATCGCTATTTTCATGGCAAGTTCTTGTTGAGCTCTCATTTCTGGTTTTCCTTCGCCAATCTTTCACGAAAAACACCCGTCTAGCTGAAACAACTGTCAATAATTTTCCCCATAGCTTATCTGTGTTTAAACCAAAACGTAGATTCCATGAACAAAGCTTCTTCCTTAGAACTGCACGCCTGTGGAACTCTCTTTCATTTCCCTGTTTTCCAGCTGACTACAATTTGTTTGTCTTCAAGTCCAACACAAACAAATTCTTGATGAACCGTCCCTGTAAGTAATCCAATTTACAAAATTTCTATACTAACGATTACTACGATATTATCCCATTGACTACTGTACACTCAATAACCCTTATCCTCGATTGGCCTTCGGGCCTTGATAAGTGGTGAACCCCATGTAAAAAAAATCCATGAAAAACTTCATTCAAATACGAACATAGTGGATTGGTGCATTGTATTATTGAAATATACAGTTCTTGCGACATAATCGTCTTCATTCCTAAGCAATGTATAACTTGCATGCAGATGTTTTGATGATTTTACTATGTGCAGCTTGATAATACAAGCAGATGGCATGCCACCCCACATCATCATTCCTTACCCCCTACAAGTTCTGAAACAGAAAGACTCGAAATGAATTGTTTTTTGCATCATGCCAGTAAAATTCCAGGCCATCTGGACCATCAAGATTAAATGTTTAACATGTTTCCGAATTTTACTTTATTATCTATCTATATATCTACTAAACTGAGAATGTGTCTCTTCGTACATTTCTTAACCTATATACTCCACGACATATTGATTTATGGACTTGAAATTTTGTATATAGTGCATTCAGACATGTGGGAAATTATGTAATACGTTTTTAGTTTTAAAAAAAGTGCCGTTAAAGGATCCCAATTTACAATTGGTAAGCAGGAGTCATCGGATTTTTATCTGTTTGCCAACTGTTTCACGAATGTGCATGCGCGAATCGTTCCCGTTACAGCTTCCTTATGTAAAGAATAAGTGGGGTTGAAAACAGTCTTAAAAGATCGTTTTAAGCCGGTGTAATGTTTATCGTATTTGACTCAGTGTCCTCAGATTTTTGCTTCGATCTCAGCTCGAGTTTTGTCTTTTAATCACAAGAAGTTGATTGTTTAGAGAAATATTAAAATATAATATTATACGTATTTTACGACCGGGTAACGCCGGGCGGCCTGCTGATTTATTTTTTTAATTTAATCTCTATAAACACTTGATTTGTTGTATATTTTCATATTTTTTGCACTTTCAATTTATTTTGAGCTGAAGTTTTGGAGTTCATTATATCTCAACTCGGATTACGTTGATGATGCGTTTTGGACATTACGGAGTACAGTGTTTTTTGTTTTTTTAAATTTTATTTATTGACGTGTTCGATTTTACAATAATCATTTCACAAGTATTATTGCATTGTCTTCATTATACGAAATACCTTAAATAATTTTCCAGACTTTTTTCGCATAAACAGTTTTATTGATAGTTCATACATTATACACTAATCCCACTTCGAAATAATCTCCTCCGGCTTCAATGCACTTGTTGTACCGTTCTAACCGCTTCTTGAAGGCCCCATGAATGTCCTTTTGTGTGTGCGTGTCAATGACCCTCGTCACAGCCTCTTTCATATGCTCAAGTGTCTCATAACGACAATCTCTAAGGTTTTCCTTGAGCTTAGGGAATAACTAGGGATATGACAACAGCATATTTTCATCATTATTATAATTGATTTTACTCTCGAGTATATATCCAAAACGGTTAGACACAGTAAATCAACCGAGAATCACACCACTCTATATAAATGCATATAAGATATCAACAGATACACACTCAAGAGTCAAAACAATGAAAAGTGTATGCTGTTGTTCTAGCCCTAATCATCATATAATGATTGGATTATTCTGACAGACGGTAAAAACATTAAAAATAATGTTTAAATTTCAACAATATATATATATATATATATATATATATATATATATATATATATATATACTCTCGAGAGTCAAAACAATGAAAAGAATATACTAGTAATAACCAAAAGTCACAGAGAGCAGGGTCTGGACTGCTGGATCTGCTCGACCATCTCTTTTCTGTCATGACAACGTCTTCTTTCTCTGAGTACCTTTGAGCAAATCTTCAGCATCTTCGGTTCCTCGCGAATAATAGTGTGTGCATTCCCACACTGACAACAAACTGTGCACTTATTACCTCGTTAGACACACGACAGTTCTTGTCCATGAAACGCTGCTGTTCTAACTTCCTTACATTTAGGATACTCTTCAGCATCCCTTACATACTCCCTGCCTCCTTTGAACTTCTTATGTCACTGAAAAACAGTTGCTCGATTCATCCAAGATAGTCCAAAAGCAGTCTGAAACATCCCATACGTTTCTGTAGCATATTTCCCAAGTTAAATCAGAATTGTGTTGCATATTGTTCTTCTAAAGTGTCCTCTCAACCAGACTGCATTTTTAAAATTCACCAGCTGAGATAACCAGGCTTTAGTAGAGTGTATTTCAAATGCCGTTGTAGCTGTTCATTTGAGCCTGAAATCATAAAAATTTGTCAGACATCTTATAAAACGTATAGCAATAACATATTGAATTTTCAAGAGTCTACGATGATTTTAAATGCTTGTACATAAAAGTAGTTCGTATGTCTACATTTCAGATTTGTAAGACTCTTTTTGTACTTTTGTAATTCATTTACACTTGGCTTTTAGATTCTTCTTTTGACATCTTGTTCATCAATGAATTGATTGATTAGCTAATTAGATAGTTAATCGATTTATTTATCGATTCGTTATCCTATTGAAGAGGGATTTTATTTCTACAAAAAAGATTTCTTTTTTTTTTTTCATGTATATTTTCTAACTTTCTGCTAAGCAGAACATTGCGAAGGTTGCTGTAAAGAAAATGGGTTCCTTCTATCATGCTTGAAGACTCCTCACACCTGAGAATGTCCTGTACCCCTACAAGTCACCATTCGCCCATGCCTTGGGGTATTGTTGCCACATCTGGGCTGATACAACTACCTCTAGTCTCTCCCTTTTTGATAGGGTCCGAAAACAGTCTCCAATCTAATAGGTTCAGCTTTGTCAACTAAGCACCAGTCCCTGTCCCATCGCCGCACGGTTGCATTCCCGTATCTGTCTTACAAGTATTTTTATGGAATGTCCTCTGATGAACTGGATGTTCATATCCTCGACAAACCCGTTTTGCAACAAAATCACACCTCTTCACTGTTTAAGTCCCTAAATTTCAGAAAGCTTTCTACTTCAATAATTCCTTGATAGATAGACTTTGGAATTCCCTTCCTGCTACCTGCTGCCATGACTATACTGATACGCAGAAGTTTAAATGTAACGCGAATAAACATCTTGCTAATCTTTCCTAGGCATGATCTAAAATAGTTGAGTCCCATGTTCCAGAGGTGATATACCTTGTTTAGGGTGAACATGAACAAAAAAAAAAAAAACAGTGAAACGATGTGAAATAATATTAAAAATGAGAACAATAGATAAATAATAAATAATACGAATTATCAATCTTCATCTAAAAAATCCAAAACCATAACAGCTAACCAATGCTGTCTATGATATCGACGGTAAGTTATTCTTCCTTATATTCTTTTTGTTTCATTTTTCGAAAATTAAACCGTGCGGATATAATACTCAAATGATTGGAGCTACTTAGCACCCAAGCAGTCTGACCAATTCGAATGATCTAGCGAAATAGATTAGCAACATAAGCGAACGTGCTATTATTATTAAATTAGCATTAAATTAAAATCTTTAAATGGCGTCGAAAAAAAAAACAACTTTAAACTTGAGTCATCTTTGACAACATTATGGGCTTCAATATCACTATCACATTATAAAGTTATGTGTAGTTTTTTTTTTATATGTGTATGTACAGGGTGTACACCTTAATTTTATACACCATGAATTTTAGACCAAATATTTAGGCATAACGTTAGGTAAGTTTGTTTGATACAAAATGGAGTACAAACGAGGTGGTAACCTTTCATGAAAATTCAGATAAAATCTCCTTCATCAACAAATATTTCTAAAATGTCAATGTTTTCATATATCTTGAAGGTTTATGATCTACAATTGAAGCGATCTCCGTGTGTGACATTTACGATTTATTACATCTTAACAAAGCATGCTGTAATGGTAGTGTATGCATATATATATATATATATATATATATATATATATACGCATATATATATGCATATATATGCATATATATATGCATATATATATATGCATATATATATGCATATATATATGCATATATATATATATATATATATATATATATATATATATATATATATTACTTTTGTTAGTTTGAAGAGATCAAGGGGGCTTTTCCTGGGGCTAACACTTGAATCTATTATTGTTTAAATTTATATCTGAGGGCTCTTTTAAGAATATACACTGTTCCCTTTATGGCTGCTGTCTGCATTTCCTTACAGCTTGGTTTTCAAGAGATTATTTCTAAGTATTTTTGAAGGTTCTTTTTTATTAGGCCAGTTGCTCCTGTCACAACTGGTATAATGTTTATTTCTTTCAGAGACCATGTTGTTTTTAGATCATTTTTTAGGTCCTGATATTTTGTTATCTTTTCCCGTTCTGCTCCATTAAGACCAAAGTCGTTTGGAACTGTGACGTCGATAATGAGTGCAGTCCTTTCGGGCTTGTTCAATATTACTATACCTGGCTTGATGGGTTTGTCTTTTATGTATCTGCCTGCCTGTATGTCTTTGTCGTAGAACACTGTCACATTTCCATTTGATGTTATCGGTGATGGATCATGTTCCCAGATGTTCGACGACCTATCTAGTTGCATCTCTCCACAGATCTTCCAATGTAAGTCGTGTGCGTCTCTGTGTGTGCTGTTAAAGACATGATGACAAAAGTTAAAAAATATAATGATTTCATGATATAAGCTAGAATCGAAACCAAAGCATTCATCGTTTCGCCCGCGTTTTCTAATAATGTTGTTATCGAGAAGAAAAAAAAAACTTAATAAAATCGAAATATTAAAAGACTCGAACAAATGCATTTTCTGTGAGCATGCGCAGAAAGAAATAAAACCACGTCGGTTAGTTTAAATAAATATTTCGCATTTAAATTGTCGATATATGTCGTTATTCATCAACCCAAATAAAGATTTTACTCGTGAACCATCGTTGGTGTATAATTACTATTTTCTGTTAATTTCAGTGTTATGTGACATGTAGTTTAGGAGTTTACCTGTTAAATATTTACGCACATACATCTACTGTTTAATATTTACACACACATACATCTACTCTTTTATTTATATTGAGATATATATTTCTTCATACATATATATATATATATATATATATATAATAGTTCTTCGGGATTATACATCTGGCCAATAGAAGAAACATACCTTGTCCAGCTTGTGTCTTGGTAGACGGAAAGCTTCAAAGAAACATTCATCCCAATGAATAAAAAATATATTTGGAATTGTCTTTTCAGCAACTTTATTGCTGATGTTTCCCCATTGGAAAGCTGCGGCGCGCTGGTCCAATGTTCTTTACATTTGATAGGCGTTGGACCCCTGTGGGTGCTTCGCGCGACCAATCGGTTCGACTTTCTGTCTAGCTCCTTCAAACTCCAACCACTAACTGACTTTAAACCCTACGTATACAAAAGCATCTCCCTTTTAATGACGTCATAAACACGTAGCATTTGTGCTTACCGACTGATATCTGTCACGTAAACTTGTTTATCTAGCTAATATTTCTGTTTGTGTTACTTTTGAAAACTGACATTTCTTTTTTTTTATTTCTAACATAAAGATTTTTATTTAAAATACCTTTTACCTTGATACATCCTTTCTGTTTCTATTTTTTTTAATATCAAAAACGATCACAATTATAATAATTCAGATTACTTGGCGTTGTCCGGACGAACTATGCAAGAATTATTTGTTAAACCAATAAGTTATCAATTAGCCAATTTTGATTCGTTCTATTCGTTCTATTTTCGTATGCAACACACACAAAAAAACAACAAAAAAAAACAAAAAAAAAACAAAAAAAAAAACAAAAAAAAAACAAAAAAAAAAACTAAAAAAAAACAAAAAAAAACAAAAAACTAATCACTGTATTTTGCTGCTATATTGATATTCTACCTCTCAACATTTTTCGCCGGTATTCCACAATAAATATTCCTATTAACTCTCTTAAATTTATATTGTGTTTAAGGATAGGTTTTGAAAATTTCCACTAATATTTTATCAAAAGAAATCCATACATTTTATTATTTCAATAGATTTGATAAATATACTTAACCATAAAAGTAAAGCAAGAAGTTAGTACATTGCAAAAGATAGCAATACAAAAAACATAAAAGAATAAAGTATAGCCTATTTTTTCATTAAAACCTTCCTCGTAGCCCCTGGAATATCGTCCGCAAGTTTGGAACCCCTGATCTAAGAATATCAATATAGCTTACAGCTGCATGATAATCTGAAATGTTATGGAGATTACCTTAATAAAATTCCAGGTTTTTAATTCGCTCGAATGCATGACTTATGTTGGGGTTTGTATAACGTTACACACGTTTACACATAGTACCCACACGTTTAGCAAAGATACGTCGCAAAGCAGACCAACACACAGACTAAGTATTTTTGGTTTGTAATAAAGACATTGGTTTCCCAATACTTCCCCGAATAAACCGTTTTTTTCTTCTGACTTCTCTCCTCTCGGACGTCCTTTCAAACATGCTATCAAGCGACATCCACTTTCGTAACGTGATCGGCTTCTCTAACGGCCTCCTTCTCGTTTTATAGTTTTTCATTCCTTTTTCCTTACCGTGACGTCATTTCGCACGCCGGGTCAGTATGCATATACGCGTGTTTGCGCTCTGTTACATGTAGTCTATTTCCCATATTAAGTTTAATTGGTTTGAAGCTAGTTTACATACTTACTGATAAACGATATTCATTTTACACTCCTTCGACATTTAAAGGCTATCGTGCGTTTCTATAAGGAGATAGTCTTCTTTTTTTTCTTCTTAAATGTTCTTGACCTCTGTCCTAAATATTTTGTCAGATACCAACCACATACGTTTTTTTTTCCTTTATCTCCTTCGCGAGACACCTTCGATTGGTCACGTTGGTTTTGTATCAGTGAACTAAACGAATGTTTTGATAGTTTCTCTACTTAGTGTAATCTATGAAGATACCGCCTACATTTTGGACAATACTCTCTAGCATTCTTGTAGATAACTAAAAAAAAAAAATACATGGTCGGACTTGCATGGACATACTAAATACGTACTGGAGATAACTTGAATGCCTACTTGACACTATCCTCGAATGTATAAGGTCTCTCTCTACACGGGTTTCTCAGAACAGCATGGCATGAAGATATTTTCCCCTAGAAATAAACCCTGACTATATATTCACAATCACATAGTATTCACTGCCCAAATAAGATCTTCTTACTATGACTAACTTACGTTAGCTTTTATGAGGAATGGTGACTCTTCTCCAAGTGATGTTACCTCTAGTAACAACACAAAGTTGGATACTCCACCAGATTCGATAAATTCTTGTTCTGAAATCCAGTAAGACTAAGAGACCGAAACGAAAGATATACTGCAACGTATGAAAATGGATAATTGGGGAGAAGAAATTTTTTTCATTAACTCAATGTTTGAGATATAAAGAACATTAATGGAACATTCGAATATCTATAACTCTCATAAAGAGTTAAAGTGTTAGCCCCAGGTAGTCGGCCACTTGATTTCTGAGAACATCGACTGTAGTAAAATAGACCAAACACACACACACACACACACTCTCTTATATATATGTGTGTGTGTGTGTGTGTGTGTGTATGTGTGCGTGAAACAGCACTCTATGTGGATGACTATATATATATATATATATATATATATATATAATATAACTACTTCATTTACTCACATAAACCTAATATACGAAAGTATAGATTTATGCGTAAACTTTAAGTATTTACTTCAAAAGTGCTCAATACGTAGGTAGAGCTAGTTAGTAATTTATAAAATATATATGGCGATTAAGCTACACTGAATATTCTGCGTTTCATTCACTATAGGATTCGTCAGGCTTATGCGCATAAGCCTGACGAATCTTATAGTGGATGAAACGCAGAATATTCAGTGTAGCTTAATCGCCATATATATTTTATAAATTACTATATATATATATATATATATATATATATATATATATATATATATATATACATATATATATATATATATGTATATATATATACATATATATATATATATATATATATATATATATATATATATATATATATATATATATATATATATATATATACAGCTTAGAGCGTTAGAGAAAAAGAGCGAGCTAAATTCTATGAGAGGAGACTTACCTGGACAATATAAAGCTCAATAAGTATCTTTGGAGCTTATATATGGAAACAATAGGAGTGGGAAATGAAGACACAGAACTATATATTGGTCGATATCGATTGGTTCATTTATTCAATAAAGAAATACAATCGATTAGTTGGGGGATAGAAGGCACTCTTTAATCCAAGGCATTTCGAAGCCTAATACTTCTCATCAGAGGAGTAGAGAAGATGCTAGGTAACATAGTAGGAGTGCGGCGTCTAGCGTTGGATCCATTAGGAATGAAATAGATCAAAGCAAATTAAAATTATAGATGATATGGGGGGGTCGAATTCTAAATAAAGGAGGAGCGAATTATATATAGTGTAATGCAGAAAGGTGTATGGAGTCTTTATCATAGTCTTAAGTGTATGGAGTATATGTTTTAGGGTTAAAGTTGGGGCTTAATGAGATGTGTGGTAGTTCTATTTTAACGGCGTGTAAGGTGTCTATTATCTATGGAGGGGCATTTCTTACAGATGCAAGCGAGATGACAACAGCACTATGAATTAGTGTACACTTTTGGGAGGGATATTATGATGCTGATTGTAGGCGGAAGTGGTGGCTCTGGGGGTGTAGTTATAAAGCTATAATACTGGGTTTCAGAGTATAGCATATGTTAAGTAATATGTGGCAATATTTCTATTTTTTTATAAGGCAAAGGTAGAGAGATAGGGTAGCAAGTTCTTTGGAGGTGTCTGCCTTAAAAATAAACACCACTTTAACTTCATAACCTTTGACATCCAAAATTATTATCAATCAATTTCTCCGATCCTTTTAAATAAGGCTCTAATCTTTGCTAAAAGAAATTCTGGTTTAACTAATTTAGAAATTAAATTAATTCTCCTAGCGAGAAAGTTCGTTACACAATTTAACAATAAGTTTTGGACTACAAAATACACCCCTGATAATTTTGACATCTTGATGGGTACTTCTGACTCTGCAGAAGTTACCGATTTAGTGGAACTTTTCTTACTGAAAGAACTTAAATACGACTTTAAACATATCCAGCCAGACCAAGAGAGTACAACAAAACACTTAAAAAATTACATAACTTCTTAAATAACTTTGGCCTTTCTATAATTATCGAACCAAACAAAAAAACTTCAAATTTTCCAGATGTTACACTTAATCTTAACACCGAAACTCATAGCCCCTATCATAAACCCAACCTTATGCTTTTATACGTGTAAAATCTTCTAACCACCCCAACTCAATTATAAAATCTATTGTACCATCCGTCTCTAGAAGAATTTCTGCTCTTTCTGTTGATAAAAACACTTTTAATCAAAACGCTGCTTTCTTGATTAATGCCTTAAGGAACTCAGGACACAAGGAAAAGATAAAATAAAACCATTCTGCTCCTCCTGCTGGCCGCCTTAAATCTGTAATCACACGCAATATGGCTCGCAAGAAACCAGTTCAAATAACAAGATCTGCCGCTATCAATAACAATGAACCAATCTACATTCATAATCCAAACCAAAATACTAATCGTAATACCTCTAACCGACCCAGTAGAACCAGGAGAAAGAAAAAATATTAATCCTCCATTTCGCGTAAAGGTCAAAACTAATATACCTAAGGAATTCTTCAACATTGTACAAAACTCTTTCAAATACCGACACAGATATAGTTCTATTTTCAATAAAAACTCAATCAGGATTTCTTATTCAACAATGCTTAATTTAGCACAAAGAATCTTAATATCTAATAACAGAAAATTAAATCAGCCCAAATAATCCCTTTCCCAATTAAACTCAAAACTAGCTGTAATTGTAATAACAAACATCTTTACCCACTCAATAATGATTGCATCCATAAAGATGTTATATAGCCATGTACAATTACTGAGCTCCCACGCAATCCTCCCATAACAGACACTCATATTTCGTCTTCAAGTTATCCTTCTTCCCATCCTCCATCTGATATGGTTACTAATCCAATATACCACTCGAGCAGCCCCTCCATCTACAATCATACAACTAGCAATAATAATAATAATAATAATAATAATAATAATAATAATAATAATAATAATAATAATAATAATAATAATAATAATGAGAATAATAATATTTCTCCTAGCAGCCATCATAACACTAACAACACTCATTATCCCCTCCAAAATACATACAGACATTGCCCCACCCTTTGTTGCACAACATGAACAAAATTCAAACTATTTCCCTAAAACAAATCAGAACTCGAGCGTTTAATAAAGTACATACATATATGGGCGCTACTTCAAGATTAAATAAGAAAAGAATATCAAACCACATTTCTTCTTTTAACAACCATAATTCTAATAATAACCAAGGAATTCTCCAACCACTTTAATTAAAAAAAAACTTAACTCTAATAATACCCCCTTCTCAATCAAATGGACCATCATAAAAAAAGTCAAGTCTTATACTCCAGGCTCTAAGTCATGTCGCCTCTGCACAACCGAAGCTATAATTACTTCCTCTCAAAGTAACAATATAATAAATTTTAAAAACGAACTGATCTCTTTCTGTAAACATAAGTCCAAATTTAATTATGGTAATTTTGAAATTACATAGCTATTACTTTAACCTTTCCGATATATAGTTTTCTTTAACATTATCGTTTTTTCTACATACTTTCTTAATACTTTATAACTTCATAATCCTTTATTTTAATTCTTTATTTCTTCTCTGCTTGGTCGGTTTTTTATCTGCAATTTCCGTTTTAGTCTTTAAATATCCCAATCTATCAAATATATCAATCTACCTACACATTCATATCCTGTATGTATATTTGCTTATGTATTACTATATGCATTTACTTAAATACTTACTTGCTTTATCCGGAATTTGCAGATACCGGCCATCCTCTTCCCTTATTTTTTTTATTTTGTTATTTTATACTTTATTTTTATTTTTTTTTTATTTTTTATTTATTTATTAATCTATTTATTTATTTTTCTATTTATTTTCTTTTAATAACTCTTGCTGACATTTTCTTAAGTAATAACATGTACATTTCAGTTGACCGCTTTTTGTGCCCTATATTTTTCGCGCCTTGTAACGTCATCTTGTCTGTATCATTTTGATATTAGCTCGTTTATTTTATATTTAATTCTATCACAATTTAATCTTTTTTTTCTTCACTGATTTTTCTTAATTACACTTTGTCTCGGAAGCCGTGTTGAACGCATATCTTATTTTTCTTTTAATATTGAAATCACCCCCCTTTTCCTTGTACATATTTGCGAATTATTCCGCGGATTTCGGCCTTTTAGATTATTTTGGATCATCCTCCAATTACGCGATTTCCGTGGATTTTACTTGTACGAATGAAAATTTAATTAACTTTCTTGGATTTACATTTTTGGATTTTACCGTCATTGGATACTTTACCTTTCACCAGATTATCCATTCACGTGAAATCACCTTTTTCTTCGCCGTATTCCCTCTGCTTCACTTTTTTGTTATCAAGTAAGATCTTTGACTTATTGCAGTTTCATCAAATACTTTTGTATGCAAAATCCGATCCCGCATTTTGCTACTCTCTGATGAGAAGGAAAGTATTTATTCAAAACTCCGCGGATTAAGGACTGTTCACTTATCTAGTGTTTCCTTTTCAGATTAAATATGTTTTAAATCTTTTTCAAAGTGTTTTAACATGTTTTATTAACTATTCGCTTTATATATATATATATATATATATATATATATATATATATATATATATATACATACATACATACATAATAGAGCAAGAGAGAGAGAGAGAAAGGGAGATGAGTATATATATATATATACATGTATATATATATATATTGTGTACAGAAAATTGTTAGATGAGACAAGTCATTGGTACCGTCGGTTTCAAGCCCGATAATCAGGACCGTTTTAGATACACATATAAAGTTCTCTTCAGCCAATACTCATCTCCAGGAGATGAGTATTGGCTGAAGAGAGCTTGACATGGGTATCTAAAACGGTCCTGATTATCGGGCTTTAAACCGACGGTACCAATGACTTGTCTCATCTAACAACTTTCTCTACGCAAAATATAAATACGCTCTTATTTTTCGGATTTCCTTATAATTGAGCACTCTGCTGGATTTCTTTTACGAAAAAGAAAAAAAACTAATTATATATATATATATATATATATATATATAAATATATACATATAAATATATATATGTATATATATATATATATGTGTGTGTATATATATGTATATATATATACAATTATAAAGCTCAAATGATCTTGTAATCAGTGTTGTAACCACACATCCGGTTTAAGACTTCCGGTTGCGCATGTGTACATAAAAATAAACCCATACCAGCGTAAACAAATAAACACAAATTGCTACTTTTGCAGAATTTGACCTGCGGACTGAAATATTAGCGTTATTATTTAGAAATTGTTATTTAACCTGGGAAGGGTGGAGATGTTTTGCAACTATTCTGTATTACAACGATACTATCGCAATTTTCTTACAAATAAATCAACATTGACCGGTTGACAACTAAAAGAGAATTTTACACAACGGCGATTTACCCACGTTCTTTTTTTTTTATTCTCCATTTTTTAATATACCTTTCTTAAAAACATTCATACATTTTCTTCTGCACTACCAACATAAATATCCCGAAAATGTTTTGTTTTTACAAATAAATAATCAACACAATGAAACGTATTGTTTACTGTGTACGTTTTCAGCGTCCAAATTATATTTTTTCGTGTTTAAATTATCCAAATAAACACTTGTTAATACTTTCTGCTTTTTTTTTACCTCGTTCATTTCCACCTTGTCTAAATTAGTTTTATTGACCTTATTATAAACATTAATTAAATATTTGGCCCAAATGGTCATGAATGTTTCTTTATAATAAATGAAAGCATTACATTTTATTTTCATTTTCTATTTAAAAAGCCATTCTTAACATGGGGAGAGTGTGTTTTTTTAACTATTTTGTACTTTATGCTTACAATTTCATTTAAAAAAGATATATCAAAATTATAATTTAATATTACAGTATCTGTACAGTCCACATTTACCTATAAGTATGGCAAACCACTTATAATTCAATGGCTTTAAGTCTTTTTTCCAAAACTAAACAATTATAAACAGAACGATTCATAGAAATCTATCTATATTCTTTTTTTTATTTTAATATATTTTCACAGATATGTTTCTGTTATGTCACAAAAACTATTTTCTTGACGTCAGAAGTGCCAAACATTAATTCTATAGCTAATCTAACATACTGACCCAACTGGTCACGGGTAGTCTAGTATATATATATATATATATATATATATATACATATATATATATGTATGTATATATATATATATTTATATATATATTTGCATATATATATATTTATATATATATATTTATATATATATATTATATATATATTTACATATATATATATTTATATATATATATATATATTTATATATATATATTTACATGTATATATATTTATATATATTTATATATATATATTTACATGTATATATATTTATATATATTTATATACATATATATTTATTTATATGTGTATATATATATATTTATATATATATTTATATATATATTTATATATATACATATATATATACATACATATATATATATATATATATATATATATATATATATATATATATATATATATGGCAATAGCTTGACGAACATCAAACGGGGAAATTCTGTGTAACTTAATATATTACATATATATTTTAAGACGAATTATGCATGTATATGGGATGTTTTTTTTGTATTGATAATTTGGCACATGCATTCATTTGTATATACGCATTCAGGAACAGAAATAAATATAGGAGTGTGCGTATGTATAAAGAAACCATTTTATTTTATTTTGATTATAATTTATGATGTTTCAAAATAGACATGTTATGTAAAAAATTATTATTGCCCTTTCTAAAACGCTAATAGATTTGGTCAGCATGGGCCTATTCACTAAATAATTGGTTTCGTATTTTGTACTGGTCAAAAAACTTTTTTTAGATATAACGCTAGTTAACAAATTACAGTAGATAAATATTTCATAAATGAAATAATAATAATAATAATAATAATAATAATAATAATAATAATAATAATAATAATAATAATAAGCATAAGCATTTTATTTGTTCAAAACATATTTACAAACACTTTAATTTATACGTTGAATTAAACCTGTCTAGCTTTTCAATATGAACAAAGATGGCTGCCGGAAAAAAACATGCGATGTTGAGTCTTCTATGAACGTTTTCCTTTTTGAAGCACTATATTGCCATGAACTTTTTCTATCTAAGCAATGAATTGTTAGTTTTTCTGAAGAGTATATGCACGAACATTGACGGTGTTGATATAATTACCGTTTGCTTCCGCATAATGAAACAGATCTGTAAAAAATGTATCGAACAATATTTAGATCTTGGAATGTTATTATATGTCATTCTTATATATATATATATATATATATATATATATATATATATATATATATATATATTCTTATATATATATATATATATATATATATATATATATATATATATATATATATATATATATATATATATATGGCATAATATGTTGATGCAGCTGTTCCTGTTAAGCAAAGGTGAACTTACTTAGTACTAAAAGGGTGACTCTTTGGGGATGCTAGGTGTATTATGTGCTTATCTTGGTATTGTTTCCGGTAAGTCTAGGGCCACACATTTCTCACTAAACCTAAGTAGTGCCGATTCAGGAGATGTGTGTTTGGAGACCACTCATGTCCTCAGAATTACACACACACACCTACCCTTACACAGGTGTCCATTGTCTCTTGAGATTGAACGGAGACATCGATATCTATCTATCTATCTTTCTCTCTCTCTCTCTCTCTCTCTCTCTATATATATATATATATATATATATATATATATATATAGAGAGAGAGAGAGAGAGAGAGAGAGAGAGAGAGATACCGAAAAGAACAAACCGAGTTACATGTTCATCAAGGTGTCGTCTTTCTTTCGAGATTCATCTGAATGAATGAGATTATAAAACAAAAACACCGATAGAAATATTTGAAAATTTTTCACGTACAAAGTGGGACGCTGTTCTGTTTCAGAGACGGAAAAGACGTTTGAAATTCAAAAAAAGGAGGGGAGCTGCGTTGTTAAAGAGAGGGAGATTTTTAATAGCGTCATATAGTCGTTAATATGTTTTAAAAGATATGAACGCAGTTTATATTTTTTCTGTAAAAAACATGTCTGTTAAAATTCAAATATAGGTGTGAAACAGAAATGAAATGAGTGTGTTTTTTGTTATGTAGTTTTTTGATTGAGGTTAGATGTATTAATTATTACGGCGGGTCGTTTCTATGATGTGAGAAGGTTTACCTGTATCTTTAATAAAATTGTGTTCTATTAATAAAAGTTAACTTATTAATGGCGCTGTATTATAGAAACCTCCATGTTGTTTAATTATGCTTGAATTTGCGATAAGCGTAAATTCAAGAACTCTCCGGTGCGGTTTATTTATATATATATATAGGTTAATCATTTACTTGAGACGTTCTCGATTAGTATAGACCAATCGTAATGGATTAAACATTCCTTCGCATAAATAAAGATTGGGTTTCAGAGCATATATAGTATAATATAATTATTCTCCAAGTTACAAATTCAAGGCACGGCAGAAGTATGTAGGTTATCCAAAATGGTGTCTTTATAACTTTTTTAAGGTAAATATCTGAAGAGTGCGTTATTACATATGCAGAAATACATACTGTTGCAGACTTCTTAATAATATTTTATTTATTTTTATGTAGATTAAATGAATCAAATATTTTACTTAAATAGAATAAAATATCATTTGTTTACACATAAATAAAATATGGGCGATTTTCTAAGTAAAAGATCTTCAAGTTGAAAACGCTAATTAACCGTATTATCGTTTAAAAATTCAACAAGAAATCTACATAAGTTTATAGACGATAGAAAATTAATGTAAAATTACCTAGGACTTCCTAGCGTAACGGAGAAAGCACCAGACTGCAATACAGATGGTGTTAGGTTCGATTTTTAGAAATAGTCACGCTACGCTGAAGAGAGGTAAGATGTCGAAACGTGCATGTTCGTAGGTCACAGTTTTATATGTAAAGTAAAATTAGTAAATAAAATAGTATTTGTTTACGTCCAAATAAAATATGGGCGATTTTCTAAGATAAAAGATATTCAGGGTGAAGCCACTGATTAATCGTATTATCTTTTAAGAAAAATAAGCAAGAAATCTAAATAAGTTTAAAAACGATTAAAAAAAAACAATAAAATTATCTAGATTTCGTAGCGTAACGGATAACGCACAAGACTGTAATGCATATAGTGTAAGAAACAGCCAAGCTATGCTGAAGAGAGATAGGACCTCAGAACATGCATGTCTCTCTCTCTCTCTCTCTCTCTCTCTCTCTCTCTATATATATATATATATATATATATATATATATATATATATATATATATATATATATATATATAGTAAGTTATGAAAATATATATGGCAATTAAGCTACACGGATTATTCCGCGTTTCATTCTCGTGAGAATTCGTCAGGCTTATGGCATTTAAGCTACACAGAATATTTCGCGTTTCATTGTCGTAGGAATTCGTCAGGCGTAATATTCTTCGTCGGGCGGAATATTATGTGTAGCTTAATTGCCATTTTTATTTCATAACTTACTACCTTGCTCTACCTTGCTCTACCTACGTATTGAGCACTGTTGAAGTGAATACTGAAAATTCACACATAAAATTATATCTTCGTATACTTATGTGACTAAATAAAGTAATCATATATGTGTGTGTGTGTGTGTGTGTGTGTGTGTGTGTGTGTGTGGGTGTGTGTGTGTATCTATGTTTTATAAATAGATAGATAGGTAAAATCACGAATAAATATATATAGAAAGAAATAGAGAGAGGGGGAGATGTGCAGATAAATAGACGATACATTCATGTAGATACACAAACAAAAAGTATATTCGCTACATCGGATTAAAGAAGGCGAGTAATAAGAAGAGTAAGCAGAAAGAGAAAGGAAGAAAAAAAAGCTGATAGAAAAACGAACGGAAAGGTTTGAGGATAAAAGAGCTAAAGAGAATGGAAGTGAAGTAGTAGATGAAAGTAACTTGGGGAAAGGAAGAAGAAAAAACAAGAAGAACAAGAACAAGGATACTTAATACAAATAAATGCGATTGCATTCAAACGAAACGAAGAATAAAAAAATAAATAAAAGCTTAATTGCAAAACAAACAAACGAACGAGTGAAAGTGGGAAGGAAAGATGTGACTGGACCGGATTTGGCGGAAACGTCTAATAAAACAAACAAATTCTTCGCCTGCTTTCGGAAAAATGGGGGGAAAACATAGAACGATTACACAACGGCAATTACAACAGTTAAACGAAAAAAAAAAAGACATAAAATCTTATTCAATATCAGGGTGTAGACAGTTTTTGTTTGTTTGTTTGTTTGTTTTTCGTCTTCTTTTTTGTTTTGTTTTGTGGGGTTTTTTTGTTTATTTGTTTTTATGGTGCGTGCTTGATTGACTTGATAGATACCGTTGCGGACTAACGGGAAAACCTATGCCGAAGTTATTTTATTTATTTATTTATTTATTTACTGACTTAAGAGTGAGATGTGATGGTGATCTAGTGGTTGGTGTTTTAGTTTTCTCCCATTGCAAGAACTTAGGCACAAGACTCAGAAGAAATAAAGTTAAGCGGCTGTTGCGATAACCTGGAGTCATCTGCACTGGTTATCGAGAGAAGTGGAGATTACTGGTAATCTCTGAAAATTGTTATCGCTCAGATTTCAGGGATCATCACATATTATCGTCAATGAGGAATCGCCGGTGATAGTCTTTGTGAAAATTCCTAATGAGTCGATAATAATAATAATAATAATAATAATAATAATAATAATAATAATAATAATAATAATAATAATAATAATAATATTGGATAATGAAGGAAATCAAATTAATACTTATAATAGTAAGAGTAGTAGAAACAATTGTGAAAAACTTTGGAAAAAGAATAGGAGTAATTGGAATCAGAGAAATGGCTGCAAAGATGCAGCGACTAACGATAATGAAAACGCCTGAAATATTAAGGAAACTCCTTGAATAAGGAGTTTAATGCACATGAACCACATGCGTGAGACAAACTGCTGCAGAGGCAAAAGATGAAGAAGCGACACAGAGAAGAAAGAACACTGAAGCTGCATATCAACAAGTTCTACATCCCCATCAGGCATCCCCTCCTATTGTCCCATAACCTCTCCCTCCCCCCGCAAAAAGGTGTGATACCAAATAGCTAAGAAGGGTCGAAGAGGATGGAAAGACCGAGGGGAGAGCGCTGACCAGACCTCCGCTTATTGCCACTCAAATTCCAGTGAAGACCAACAGCCGCTACAAACGAGAAATGAATGACAAGCAGCTGTTGCGATAATGCAAATTTATTTGCAAATACTATCGAAAGAGGTGGAGAGTACTGGAAATCTGGGTAGAGTTGTTGTCACTCAGCTTCCAGGCAACACCAACGGCTGTTTTCAAAGAAAGATCTTTGATAACCTATGTGAAAGCTCCTTGTGGGCCAATAATAATAAGCTACGTAATTATAACCTGGTACATTTAATGTACGTACGTACGTGTGTCACGATTTCCAGATTATACATTATTCAATCGGGAGATCCTGTTATTAAAAAGTAGGATAGAAGTTGTCAACATACTAGTTACATTAAATTATAAGTATATAAATATGCTAATTTAACAATTTAGTATCTTTTCACCTTCTATAATACTTTTTAATAAATAGGATCTCCCGATCATCGAAATCGCAATGTAAAAATAATAATTAAAAAAAATAATTCAGCTTTTGGGTCTTACGTGAAAATAAAATATACCTTCTTGGTCCTCTGGCTTGGATCTAAGGGATGTATCTGTCTGTTTAAAGATGGTATAATGATATCGTGGGGTTTTTGTTCGTGCCGAGCATCTATATAATAAATATCCCCGACGTGGGAGGGAGATAAATGACCATCATCCTCGAATTAAAAGGCCGTACGATAGTTTCTTCTAATTTTTTAATCGCTTTGTTTTAGATGAGGACGGGCTATGCTACGGTAAAGACATTTCATCGCTATATCATACATTCCAACCGAGAGAACTTTTTAGTATTCTGATTGTCTCTTTAAGTACAATTGTTTATAATCTTATTCCTATTTACTTACCTCCCCACGAGGGCACAGTCAGACACAAAAGTCGATTTTTAACGCGAGGAAAATCCAGATCCCCAAAATGGGGCACACTGGACAGGAACAAAAGCAAAAGGTTGCCTCAGTCACGAAGCATTCCTCCTTCAGTGACCTAGGACAGAAAAGTGTAGCGTCAGAACAGATACTACACTGTGATCTTTTCTTAGTCGAAAGGGTAGATGTTTAATGGGATAAACGAAGGCACAAGACAAGATACATGCGTAATATCAGAAATATTATCATTGTTATTATTAGTAGTAGCACTATAGGTTGTAGTATTATAAGTAGTAGTAGTAGTAGTAGTAGTAGTAGTAGTGCCCTGAGATAATAATACTAATGTATTTCATTTAGAAAATTCAAAATACCTCGGCCATTCTTTAGAATACCATTGCTAATATATACATGAAAAAAAAAAACTAATTTTGAGATTGCCATCCTTTTATAAGAGGAAGCGGACGGCCTTATGGGCGATTTTGTTTTGGGTTTTATTTTTTTCTTTCCCATTTTCTTCCTGATTGAATTTTTATTTTATTATTTTCTTCTTTGTTGTTTGTGTTTACATTTTATCCTTTACGTTTTTTAATGCTTTCAGATCCAGCATTTTGTCTATTTATTTTAATTCGTATTTTACTTTGTTTGATCTTTTATTTTTTTTTTTACTTTTTTCCCTTTATTTTATTTTTTTTTCCTTGTCCTTATTTAAACCTCTCACTGCGAATCTCGTCCAATGTCCCCTATACCCTCCTCCAGTACTTATATGCTCGTACGCTTGTCGGCTCAAGCCGAAAATTTGGGAGTTACTTTTGCCTTTTTTTTTATTATATTTTTTTCCGTCTCATTTTTTAATAAATGAAACGAATAAGAAAAATGGAGTCAGAAATCTATAAGAAAATAAAAAGAAAGGAACAATCTAGCTCATATGAAAAATTTCCTTGAAAGAAATTAATGAAAAAAATATATAAGAAAATAATTAAGAAATCTTGGAAAAACAGCCGAATGCAGCATGATGTTCACTGCACTTGAAATAAACATGCACACGTGTGCTTGAATGAAAGAAACGGAGTAAATAAATGTGAAGAGAAAGATATTACAAAAATGGACCAAATAGAGTTGAAACACCCCATCATAGGCACCGACTAAAGGGGCGTATTTTTACCTTCACACCAGTTTATTTTATTACTACTTCCAGTTTTTTTTCATGAACAAAATATAGCTTCGTAATTTTCAATAACTTCATTTACAAAAATGGAGCTCGTCTGAGCTCCATTCCCTGGTCCCTCCTCGCCAATCTTTCACAATAAACACCCGTCTAGCTGAAACAACTGTCAATAATTTTCCCCACTCTTTATCTCTGCCAAGACCAAAACGTAGATTCCATGAACAAAGCTTCTTTCTTAGAAGTGCACGCGTGTGGAACTCTGTTCCCTTTGCCTGTTTCCCAACTGACTACAACATGGATGTCTTCAAGTTCAACATAAACAAATTCCTGATAAACCGCCCTCTTAGGTGAGACACTTTATTAAATCTCCAATACTAACGTACTGTACACGCAATAACCCTTATCCTCGGGTGGATGTCGGGCCTTGATAAGTGGTCACTGCCTTGTAAAAAAAAAAGTTTTACGAATAACCTTTAAACTATTGTTTCACCGGCGAATAGTGACTTTATAAAGAAACAGTAAAAGAGTATGCGTAAAAAGTTTTCTAATCCAGAAAAAGAAATAGTGTAGTATCTGTCCTCCTTCAAGATATTATCTTCCCGGGCATTACCTTCTTTATAGCGGTGTAATCTAATATATAAAAGGCTATATATATGTCTGTCTATCTCTCTGTCCGTGTGTCTCCATATTCTCAAACTCTATCTCCTCCGAAAGTAAAAGACGCAGAGCGGTGCAAGGAGCCTTAAATGATTGGATTTTTTTACAACCCGTTCTTTTATGGGTCTCTAGCCGGTTAAACTTGTTTTAAAAGGGGTCAAAAATGGGTTAAAATTGTTTTAAAAGGTGTCAAAAATGGATTATACTTGTTTTTAAAGGGGTGAAAAATGGGTTAAAATTGTTTTCAAAGGGGTCAAAAATAGGTTAAAATTGTTTTCAAAGGGGTCAAAAATGGGTTTAACTTTTTTTCAAAGGGGTCAAAATGGGTTTAACTTGTTTTCAAAGGGGTCAAAAATGGGTTAAACTTGTTTTCAAAGGGGTCAAAAATGGGTTAAACTTGTTTTCAAAGGGGTCAGAAATGGGTTAAAATTGTTTTAAAAGGGGTCAGAATGGGTTAAACTTGTTTTCAAAGGTCAAAAATGGGTTAAACTTGTTTTCAAAGGGTTCGAAAATGGGTTAAACTTGTTTACAAAGGGGTCAAAAATGGGTTAAACTTGTTTTCAAAGGGGTCAAAAATGGGTTAAACTTGTTTTCAAAGGGGTCAAAAATGGGTTAAACTTGTTTTCAAAGGTCAAAAATGGGTCAAACTTGTTTTCAAAGGTCTAAAATGGGTCAAACTTGTTTTCAAAGGTCAAAAATGGGTTAAACTTGTTTTCAAAGGTCAAAAATGGGTTAAACTTGTTTTCAAAGGGGTCAAAAATGGGTTAAACTTGTTTTCAAAGGGGTCAGAAATGGGTTAAACTTGTTTTCAAAGGGGTCAAAAATGGGTTAAACTTGTTTTCAAAGGGGTCAAAAATGGGTCAAACTTGTTTTCAAAGGTCTAAAATGGGTCAAACTTGTTTTCAAAGGTCTAAAATGGGTCAAACTTGTTTTCAAAGGTCTAAAATGGGTCAAACTTGTTTTCAAAGGTCAAAAATGGGTTAAACTTGTTTTCAAAGGTCAAAAATGGGTTAAACTTGTTTTCAAAGGTCAAAAATGGGTTTAAATTGTTTTCAAACGTCAAAAATGGGTTTAACTTG
>NC_136513.1:24330000-24345000 GCF_053919585.1 Euprymna scolopes | reverse complement strand
TGTGTGTGTGTGTGTGTGTGTGTATGTGTGTGTGTGTGTGTGTGTGTGTTGCTGTGTGTTGCTGTGTGTTTGTGTGTTGGGATGAGTATACAATATACCATATAGCATAAAATGAATAATTTTATATGTATATACATATATATATATATATATATATATATATATATATATATATATATATTAAATCCATGTAAATGCCTAAATACGTATAAAAATAGGCTCCCATATTTTAAATAACTTAAGATCAAAGATGTCGTCTACCTCCCTTTTTTGATAAACTTGTGATAAAAAGATGTAATTATTTTAAATTATTTGAAATTTAGGTACTTATAATCTTATAATAAATCATCCGAAAATTTATTTAGACATGAAAAATTAGTTTAACTGTTCAAAAGCATTTTTTTTTTAATATTTAAATTGTTTTAACGAAACATTGGTTCACATGATTTTTTTTTAATTAAAAAAAATAATTTGATAGAAAATTATTGTATTAATCTGTTTTAATATGATAAAATCCAGGGTTTTATCTTTGTAGAAAAAAAAAAGCGAAAGTTGTTCATAAATAATGGAGTTTAATAAATTTTAATTAGTTAACAAAAAAAAAAAAAAAATCCAACTTAGTTTTTGTCTGTGAAGCGGCCATCGCTAATCTAATAGATTAACGGCTATATGTCGGTCCGTCTGTCAATCTCTCTTTGTGTCTGTCTTCATATTTTAAACCTCTATTTCCACTAAAACCAAAAGTCGTAGAGCGGCGCTAGGGGTCTCATGTGATTAGATTTTTTACGCGCCGGTCTTTAGCCGGCTAAAATAGTTTATAAAGGATCAAAATTGGACCAAAATTTAAGAAATCGATATAGATTGTGTGAATTTCAATTTTTAATCGGGTTATATGCGTGTCTCGTTAGTAAACTGGAGATCTCACCAGCTTTGAATGCTAGAGGTTCATTTTTTATTTTTTTTACTTTTAAAATCACGACTCTATAATAATATATACAAAATCTGGACAAATTAAATATTATAATTAAGTTAGAAAACAAAAATTATTCTTACAGTGTGACACTGTTTGTGTAAAGTAATAAAGTCGATCAGCTAGCCTTGTGGGCGAGATAGTAACTTTCTATTAATTGATCACTAAGATTTTCTGTATTAAACGTTCATTATTATTAACATTTACCTTTTATTTCGTGGCGATGACCAATGGCCCTGGGGTATGTGCCTTGCTTATGTAGCCAAAGCTGGCTTCGTTGCGCTTCGACCAGCTTTGATCGTCATCTCCAGCATTAATGATCGTGTAAGCATAAAACAGTAATGCCTATATATATATATATATATATATATATATATATATATATATATATATTAGTAAATATGGTAATTAATAAAAACCTGATAAAGTGCTCAATACTGTTGTAGAGCAAATCCGCGTTTTACTTTTTATTACTGTATTTTTCTATTAAGTTACATTATTGTTTCGGCTACGGCCTGTAGCTTCCTCAGACTTTTACATTTCTGTAAAAGTCTGAGGAAGCTACATGACGGCCAAAAAACAGCCGTGTAACCGAAACAATAATGTAACTTAACAGAAAAATACGGTAATAAAAATAAAACGTATATATATATATATATATATGTGTGTGTGTGTGTGTGTGTTACTTGAGAGTTTCCACTTATCAAAGTCCGACAGTCATTCGAGGATAATGGTTAATGAATGTCAGTTGGTAATCATTAATGGTATAAATTGGGTATAAGTTTATTAATTATCGGGACGGATCAACAAGAACTTGTTTACATTGGATTTGAAAGCTACCATGTTTTATGCAACCAGAAAGCAGGTCAGCGGAACAGTGTTCCAAAGGCGAGCAATTCTAGGAAAGAAGCCTTGTTAATAGAATTTGCGTTAAGATATAGACACAGATAGAGTGTGGGGGAAAATCATATATAGTGGTTGTAGCCAGTCGAGTTAATTTTGTGAAAGTTTATCAAATACATATATATATCACACACGCACGCACATACTCCTTTATATATATATATATATATATATATATATATATATATATATATATGTTATAAGCCTGACGAATTTTCACGAGAATGAAACGCGGAATATTCTGTGTAGCTTAATTGCCATATATATTTTTATGATATATATGGAAAAGAGAAAAAGAGAGGGAGTTAATTAAGTAATGAAATGTATATGTCCCATTAGGGTATTTTTTAAGCACACTCCCTCGAAATACGCTCCCTCGAAATACGCTCCCTCGAAATACGCTCCCTCGAAATACGCTCCCTCGAAATACGCTATCTCTAATATATCATTATATTCCAAGAGTTCACTTTTTAGATTCATGTCTGTCTTCTGTACGTTTCTACCCGTCTCAACCTTTTGTCATTGATCCCTCCACCCCTTAACTTTCACACGACCCCTCGAACGACACTTTTATTACATTAGCTTGACGAATCTGATAAAGCCACCCTTTCGGCAAACGAAGGTGCGGTTTCCGAACATTATTAGGCCAACCCTCTCCTTATCACATACCCTTCATTAGTTCTTCGGGTGCTTGACACCATATCCTGCCTAGTCAACATGGCATTAGAGAAAACGACATCCCCCTCCTAAACTATCGTTCTGGCCCATATTAACATACGCAGACATTCGCATATAAAAATACATTAACTAGCCGCTGGTCAGTCTCTATACCCTTGTTTACATATATTAGGTCATTCCAGCAAATTAACTCATTTATAACGAGCCGTTTAGCATTTTGTGGATATTGTTTGACCGACTGGACATTACTGACTGCTGGGGCGTCGTTCACCATCTTCAATTGTCTTCTGGCTAATCTCGTTTCCTTGGTTACGTATTTGACCTTTGATGAATTAGTTTTAAGCATCTGTGATCCTCATCCATTACTCTAACCATTTAGCTAAACCCTTCTTCTTGTTTCTTGTTTCTGCCAGCATCGTGCGGTCGTTGTATCTGTCCTATTCACTCAGTGATGGCCTCTGTTGAGGAAAAAAAAGCGCTCGAGATTGAACATAAACATAAGCTATCGATCACGGGACATCTGATCGTCAGAAGCCGCAAGAGTTGTTGTTTTTTTTTTGTTTGTTTGTTTTTCCTTGCTTTCTTAATATGTATTAATAGTATTACAACGACAACAACAACAACAACAACAACAAAACTTATAATAATAATAATAATAATAATAATAATAATAATAATAATAATAATAATAATAATAATTAGTAGTAGTTGTAATAATAATAAAATATAAAGAAACCCAATTAGAAATGCATTTTCAGTATTTATTTCAAATACGCATTTATAATGAAACGAACATACAATTTTACATGACTATACAACAATTTTTTAAATAACCTAAAATAAAAAAATTATGCATTCATACACACACACACATACACCCCCCACACACATATATATATATATATATATATATATATATATATATATATATATATATATATATATATATATAAATTTTATATATAACATTATATATTATATTATAGTATAGTATATTATATATTTTTTAGGGGGAATAAGATCTGGAGTCTAAAGAGCAGAGTTCATTTTAATGTATTAGTAAACGTATTGACAGTTTTAAAAGAAAACAATGCCCATCGTGATAGAGGTATATAATAAGCTCAATAGGTATAGGTATCCTAGAGCTGTATTAATAATGAGTAAAACGATTCAGAATTATGAATTAAAAATCAGTTTCAAAAGGAAAAACAAACAAAATCAAATCGATTCTACGATGTTCATTTTATTGAAATTGAAAATAAGTATCGACAATAATTTGACAATAGTCTCCTCATCAGCAAATGTACGTGAGTAAGGCAGGTATTTCTTATTTGTTTTAAGCTCAGTCAGTCTATTTTTTGTGGGCATGCTGTTCACATGCTGTTGTTTTTATTTCGCATTTATCAATCATTTTACGCTATATATATATATATATATATATATATATATATATATGTGTGTATATATATATATATATATATATATAAGAAATAAAGAATTAATAAAGTATGTTAAAAACGCCTTAAGAAGAGTTAAAAACATATTTAATTTAAAAAAAAGGAGACACAAATTAAGTGTATTGTTCTTAATCAGCGGAGTTTCGAAAGAAATACTTTCCTTCTCATCAGAAGGTAGCAATGGGCAAAATGTGGAATCGGATTTTGATTGCAAAGTATTTAACGAAACTTTAAGTAAACCATAGAGATTACTTGGTAAAACTATCCATTTTAGCTACACTGGTGGATTAAAATCGATAAATATTTATTATTTTATCATTATTACCAGCAATGGAAGATTTAGGTTTAAACAAAATTAAATAAAGAGGGCAATTAAAAGAACCGTTTTGTGCATCGGAAAATCGGTACAAATTTATCCGATTCCGATACCGATTCCGATACCCTCAAATATTCCGATTCCCGATTCCGATTAATCGTCCCAACACTAGTTTGTATGTTTCAAGTTCTTTATATACTCATATATTTATTCAAAGTGCTTGGTTTGCTTATTTTGGAGAGTAAAAATTGTTGTTTATATTTGCTGTTGAGCTTTGCAAAAAATTATTGAGCTTTGCAAAGTAAAACGAAAAAAAATATCCATTTTCGTGCATTTTTATGTTCTGAAGCAAGTAACAGCAGAAAGCTTTATATAATAGCATAGAAAAAGACACTGTAATGTTGCGACAATATATATATATATATATATATATATATATAAATAGAGTGAGAGAGAGAGAGAGTGAGAGAGCGATATATATATATATATATATATATATATATATATATATATATATATATAATTTTTAAAAAAAATAAATCTATATTATATTCTTAAAAAATAATATATATGCCGCTCACAATTAAGGGGGTATCAAATTGGTCAATGGGAAAATTATTCCCAACAAGCATTTAGGTAAAAATGCACTTTCGTATAAATACTTGAATTCATTCAAGAAAGTATCGCTAACAAAAACAAATAAAAAACACACACACACACACACACACACACATATATATATATATATATATATATGTGTGTGTGTGTGTGTGTGTGTGTGTGTGTGTGTGTGTGTGTGTGTAATGGGTTGAGAAATTCCAACGAAAGAAAGATGTATATTTAAATAAGTGGGTAGTCACCAACAATGTGTATTTTTTAACATTATTTTATTATTCCGTGTCTTGGTTTTTCATTGAGAATTATGTTTAGATCATTGTAATAATGTTTTTTCAATCATTGAAATCATTTTTGAGCGTTTCAGACGTTCTGTGAAGCGTCCTCGTCAGAAATTATTTTCAAATGTGTTGGAGATGTAAAAATAGCATTTTCGTAGTTCATTCGAATTGTTTCCAAGGGGTAAACACTTCAAATGAACTACGAAAATGCTATTTTTACATCTCCAACATTATTTAAATGAGGGGGTTTTCGTAGTTCATTTGAAGTGTTTCCAAGGGGGAAACACTTCAAATGAACTACGAAAACCCCCTTATTTAAATATACATATATATATACCTTATAAAATAAAAGAATGAAATATTTAGCTGCATATATATATATATATATATATATGTATATATACATATATGCATATATATATGCATATATATGTATGCATACACACATATATATATATATATATATATATATATATATATATATATATATATATATATGAGCAAACAGTTAATGAAATATGTTAAAAAACACTTTGAAATGAGTTAAAAACATATTTAATCTGAAAAGGAAACACTAGATAAATGGATAGTCCTTAATCCGTGGAGTTTCGAAGAAATACTCTCCTTCTCATCAGAGGGTAGGAATTAGCAAAATGCAGGATCGGATTTTGCATGCAGATCTTTGACTTATTTGTTGTTTCATCAAATACTTTTGCATGCAAAATCCGATCCTGCATTTTGCTAATTCCTACCCTCTGATGAGAAGGAGAGTATTTCTTCGAAACTCCACGGATTAAGGACTATCCATTTATCTAGTGTTTCCTTTTCAGATTAAATATGTTTTTAACTCATTTCAAAGTGTTTTTTTAACATATTTCATTAACTACTTGCTCATATTATAAACTTTATTTCCTATTTGGTATTATCGAGCTTTTATATCTGGCTTAGATAATTTTATAAATATTAACTCTTTAATATTTATAATTTACTTTAATTTTACCATCTTGGATCATTTTCGTCAATTCAATTGTGATTTTCATTTTATATATATATATATATATATATATATATATATATATATATATATATATATATATATATATATATACAGCTTCATATTTTATTCTTTTATTTTATATTTTTTATATATATTCGTATAAATAGTAGCCGTATTTTTCTACATTTCTTGAGGAAGTGGTATTGTTCCACTTGAGAGCCATGTATTTCACAACTGTCCTGTTTTTAAATATCCGAAACAGCTACGTAGAAAGCAACTGAGGATCCCCCGTTTTTCTATTTAAAAAAATAGTTAAGGATTTATTTTTTAACCTTATATAGTTGATTTCTCCTTTTATAATTGTAGACTTTTGAGAAGTCGATTCATAAAAGTGCTAAACTTAACAGAATTAATTAATGTTTTCTATTTTTTTATACATCGGTATATAGTTGAAATCTATTTTGTAATTGTAAACTTCTGTATGTAGATTATAAGTCTGCGATAGATTTAGTTGTTTTTTTGTGTATTTTTTTCGGGAATTAAAAATGTATTCTTTATTTTTATGTTTTCATTTTTTTTACTCAAAGATATTTTAAGATATATATATATATATATATATATATATATATATATATATATATATATGCATGTATACATGCATGTGTATGTAAATATATATGTGTATGTATGTATATATGTATATATATGAGTGTGTGTGCATGTGTGTGTGGTTTAAGGAATAATTATCCGCTGACATGCGTATATATGTATATATATATGCATATATGTGTGTGTATATGTATATCTGTATGTATGTATATGTATATACATATGCATGTATATATGTATGTGTATGTATATATATATGTGTATGTATGTACATATGTATGTATCTATGATATACATATATATATATGTGTGTGTGTGTTTGTGTGTGTGTGTGGTTTAAGGTATAATTATCCGCTGACATGTGTATGTATGTATATATGTATATATATATATATATATATATATATATATATATATATATATATGTGTGTGTGTGTATATGTATATCTGTATGTATGTATGTATATGTATATACAGATGCATGTATATATGTATGTGTATGTATATATATGTCTATGTATATATATATATATATATATATATATATATATATATATATATATATATATATATATATATATATATATACTAGCAAAAGTACCCGTCGTTGACAGGGTTCAAAAACAGCCTACAGAAAATGGACTCTGATTTATGAAACTATGATAGGTTATGAAAAGCAAAGGTTGTAAAGAGATAGCTTCGAATTGGTATCAAAACTAAAGCAAAATATGATGAAAGTAAAAATAAAATAGAAAAAACCCATAATTTATTATACCATACCTGTTCCCACTGAAACACTTATCACAATATTCTGTGGATCTATATTAAAAAACCTTGTTAAACTTTCTGACATATTTCTATTCTATGGAGGTTAGGCTGGAACGAACACCCTATAATTTTAGTATACTATATTTCTTCAAACTGAAACATAATTATTACAGATAAATATGAAAAGTTTTTATTAAAGTTTGTACCTATTTTCATTCTATGGAGGCCAGGCGTGAACGCAGACCCCACAATTTTATTATACCATCCCTATTTAAGTTAAAACATACTTATCAAAGTATTATTATGTACATTTATATCAAAAACACTTGTAAACGTTTTTTTTTTATTTTTTTATTTTTTATTTCCATACTTACTGGACCAGTCGCGAACGCAGACCACACAATTTTAATGAACCACCGTTCTGCCAGATCAAACATACCCATTCCTGTGTCTCAATACATCTTCTATCATTATATGTAATCAGTTTTTAAAAATAGTCAACCATATAGGAGCCTATTTGTGACCAGACACACCCAGAGACGTTCAGCTTTATATTATAGATAAAGCTGAACGTCTGTGTGTGTGTCTGGTCACGAATAGGTTCCTATATGGTTGACTATTATAGAAAACTGATCACATATAATGATAGAAGATGAGTCGAGACACAGGAATGGGTATGTTTGATCTGGCATAATGATTATTTATTAAAATTATGGGGTCAGCGTACGTGCCTTGTCCACAAAGTATGGAAATAAAAAAATTAAAAATTAAAAAAAAAAAAGTTTAGAAGTGTTTTTGATATAGTTGTACATAATAATACTTTGATAAGTATGTTTTAAAATAAATAGGGATAGTATAATACTATTGTGGGATCTGCGTTCGCGCCTGGCCTCCATAGAATGGAAATAGTCACAAAGTTTAATAAGGTTTTTTTAATATAGATCCACAGAATATTGTGATAAGTCTTTTAGTGTGAACAGGTATGGTATAATAAATTATGGGGTTTTTCTATTTTATTTTCACTTTCATCATATTTTGCTTTAGTTTTGATACCCCCAAATTTTTTAATATAGATCCACAGAATATTGTGATAAGTGTTTCAGTGTGAACAGGTATGGTATAATAAATTATGGGGTTTATCAATTTTATTTTTTACTTTAATCATATTTTGCTTTGGTTTTGATACACCCAAATTCGAAGCTCTCTCTTTACAAACCTTCCTTTTCATAACCTATCATACTTTCAAGAACCAGAGTCCATTTTCTGTAGGCTGTTTTTGAACCCAGTCAACGACGGGTATTTTGCTAATATTATATATATTATATGTTTATTTTTGAAATATCGTTAATTTTTTAACGGATCTAGATCGTTTCGTTAAAAATCCAATCACCGTTAATTTCGAGTTAAGCTCAATGTATCTCAATGTATAAACAAAAGTTATAAAAAAGAAAAGTAGGTCTTTGAATTTTAACAAAGTTTTGCACTATATATATATATATATATATATATATATATATATATATATATATATATATATATATATATATATATATATAGTGGAGATGGTAATTAATAAAAACTGAAGAAAGTGGTCAATACTGTTGTAAAGCAAATATGCGTTTTATTGTTTATTACCGTATATTTCTGTTAAGTTACATTATTGTTTCGGCTACTCAGCCGTTTTTTTTTTGGCCGTCTGTAGCGTCCTCAGACTTTTACAGAAATGTTCGCTATTTTGGGATGAGACCTCATTCACTCTTCCACTCTGTAATCCCAAAATAGCGAACATTTCTGTAAAAGTCCGAGGACGCTACAGACGGACAAAAAAGCGGCCGAGTAGCCGCAACCATAATGTACCTATTTACTATGCCTCCCCACGGGGCAGAGTTAAACACCAGGGTCGTTTTGTAACGTGGAGAAAAGGTACAAAAATAAAAATTGTCTCAGTCGTGAAGGATTTCTCCTCCACCGAAAGAGAACAAGAAATGGAAGTGCAGCATCTGAAGAACAGATACTACACTTTGATCTTGTCCCGAAGGCCAAGAAAAAAACTTAACAGAAAGATACGGTAATAAAAAATAACGCGTATAAATATATATATATATATATATATATATATATATATATATATATATATATATATATATATATATATTATATATATATATATGTGTGTATATATATATATATATATGTGTGTATATATATATATGTGTATATATATGTGTGTGTGTATATATATGTGTATATATATATGTGTGTGTATATATATGTGTATATATATGTGTGTGTATATATATATATGTGTATATATATATGTGCGTGTATATATATATGTATGTATATATATATATATGTGTATATATATATATGTATATATATATATATATATATATATATATATATATATATATATATATATATATATATATAAATCGCTTTCTTAAGAATTAGCAACATCGGATTGTCAAAAGAATTAGCCCACAAAAATCACATGGGCATTGCCACAAAAAGGTCACCTGCATAGGCAAAAGACTAAAACTAAAATCCTTATTACAGCTTTACAAATAAAAATGGTGGCTGAAAAAAATTTAAATTATATATCTTTGTCCGAGAAAACAGCTTAACCAATGAGATACAGAAAATATATATAATCTTCCCTCCCTGAAATGAGATGTTCTAAATGACTATTTTGTACGTTTTTAATTTTCTTAAGATGTCATCGGAGGGCGTCGGATTATCTCTTACTCCGTAAGCTGATTCGTTATTTACACATTAGTTTCTTGTTCAAGTAGGATTTTTTTCATGGTATGAGAAGGACATATATATTTATTATATCTATAATAAGCGGATGGAATACTGTTGCCATATCTGGGCAGGAGCTGCCAAAAACAGCCTATCCTGCCTTGACAGAGTACAAAATAGACTTCGTGGCTAAGTGGGGGATGCCCTTTTCTCTAACCTGCAACCTCTCTCCCACAGAAGAGACGTTGCGAGCCTGTCCTTGTTTTATCGTTATTTCCATAGCAGATGCTCGTCTGAACTCCAACCTCTGGTCCCCCCTCGCCAATCTTTCACGAAAAACACCCGTCTAGCTGAATCCACTGTGAAAAATTTCCCCCACTCTATATCTGTGCCTAAATCAAAACGCGGATTCCATGAACAAAGCTTCTTTCTTAGAACTGCACGCCTGTGGAACTCTGTTCCGTCTGCCTGCTTCCCTCCGGACTACAACTTGGATGTCTTCAAGTCCAATGTTAACAAATTCCTAATGAATCGCCCCCTTAAGTAAACACTTCAGCAAATCTCCTTACTAACGTAATGCACTTGCAATAACCCTTATCCCTGAGTGGCTTCCGGGCCTTCATAAGTGGTGATCACTGTGTAAAAAAAAAATAATAATAATAATATGCGGTTAAGCTGATAGGTATGGTTGGTAATGTTTTGTTATTTAATTTTACGGCATATCAGTCTTTTTGGGTTTTTTAATGCCGAATCCAGTAATATAGGAATAAAAAAACATTATGTTTCAAGTTGTTTGTATCTTAAAATGTTTATTATTGGTGTTTGGTTTGGGTTTTTTGTGAAAAAGTAAAAGGAAAATGGGGAGAAAAGTTTAGCCGTTGTTGTTTTGTTTTTTGGTTTACAGAACATAATTAAATTTTGCAAACAAAAAAAGAAGAATAGAAAAAACATAAATGTTAGGTGCGTTTTATCTCAGGATGCCAATATCTTAAGACAGCCTGATCTGGTAGCATCTGTGGTACGTATTTAGTCACCTCTCTTTAAACGCATTTGCAAAAATGAGGTCGTCTGGTGATTAATTTATAAATAACCTTATGTCACTAAGGTTAATAAAAACCGAGTTTATTCATTGTAAAATTAATTGTTCCAAAATTCAGGCTTTGGCGTCTCATATTAAATTATACATTTGAAAGTGGCATTCATTTTTATTGAAAATATGGGGCTGATAATTATTTTTTAACGTTAAAAGACAGAAATACTTAGTGTTTTGAAAAAAATATTAAATCGTTACAATTTTAAATAAATAAACATTTTTATTGTTGTGTTGCAGATTAGCATCCCAGAGGCATTGCCGAATTATTTGAGCCAGAAAATTCCTATTATTATCGTGAACATTGAATTAGATTCGTTTCAAAGAGAAAAATGCAATTCATACACAAATATGGTACAATGACGTTTTATGAATTTAACTTGACTAGATGTTATTAACAATAACAAGAAAAACATGTTAGATAAATAAAAACACAGATGTATTAATAGAAAATAATTCAATGGACATAAAGAAAATAGGCTTCTAACCTAGATATAAAAACAATACATTTGAGCCAGAGAAAACGTGACTGAAAAGTCACCTGTTTGATTTTTGTATAGTCCAATGGCGTAAGCACAAAGAAATGTTTTAATATATATGTGAGCAAAGTTAGGAGTTAGTCGATGAGTCTTCAGGGAACAAGCTTGAACAAGTAGACGCGACGGTCCATAACAATAAACGACTCGGATGTAAGCGTGACACAGAAAATAAATAAATAACATGCACCCTATCGTATTTAATATATAAAGCAGGCTCCTTCAGTCTTGGACAGACTATGGATACCCAGGAAAGGTTGCTTGCGCGTAAATTTTTGTGGCAGGATGTACGCAATCTCCAACCACACGTCTCCTGAGACGACATGTTAAACATCTGTGGCAAGTGAAGTGCAGGACGACTGGAAACAAATGCCGGGATAAGCGGAGAGCACATACGGCGCCTAGAATTCCCAAATGGTCACCCATCTGATACTAACCAGGCTCAAGGTTACTTAACTTCGGTGATCTGACAAGAACCGGTGTGTTAGCGCGATTATGCCGTAATTAATATATATATATATATATATATATATATATATATATATATATATATATATATATATATTATATATATATATATATATATATATATATATATATATATATAAGTATTTACTTCAAAAGTGCTCAATACGCAGGTGGAGCTAGTTAGTAAGTTATAAAATGTATATGGCGATCAAGCTACACTGAATATTCCGCGTTTCATCCACTCTAGGACTCGTCAGCCTGTAGCTTAATCGCCGTATATATTTTATAACTTACTATATATATATATATATATATATATATATATATATATATATATATATAAGAGTAAACAGTTAATAAAACATGTTAAAAAACACTTCGAAAAAGAGTTAAAAACATATTCAATCTGAAAAGGAAACACTTGATAAGTGGATAGTCCTTAATCCGCGAAGTTTCGAAGAAATACTTTCCTTCTCATCAGAGGGTAGGGTTTAGCAAAATGCGGGATCGGATTTGCATGCAAACGTATTTGATGAAACTACATGTAAGTCAAAGATCTTACTTGATAACAAAAAGTGAAGCAGGGGGAATATGGTGAAGAAAAAGGTGATTACACGTGAATGGATAGTCCGGTGAAAATTTTATTTTATTTTATTTTATATATATATATATATATATATATATATATATATATATATATATATATATATATATATTATCACGATAATAATAATAATAATAATAATAATAATAATAATAATAATGAGAAGAAGAAGAAGGAGAAGAAAAAGATGAAGAAGAAGAAGAAGAACTGACATTCTTTCAGATCATCAGATCACCGCTGACTGAACGAGGGCATGATAACTCAGTCGATTAAATAAAATATCACGTTCAAAATTCTGTATAATCCACGTGTTTGAAATAAAAAAAAATCCCGAGTTCGACAACATACATATGAAATATGGAGGTTAATGGGGTGAAAAGATATGCGAATACAAAACATTCACAACAATACTCGTCTAGCTACAACCACTACCAATAGTTTCCTTTACTATCTATCTGTGCCTAAATCTGAACGCAATTTCTATTCAAAGTTTAGCTGGAACTTTATGCTGGTTTACATCTTATTACAACATAGTCGTATTCAAGTTCAATGTAAACAAGTTTTGTTGACTTGTCCTTTTAACCCTGCGTTAGTCACCTGGGTGCTCATAACATAGTTAGTCCCATGTTTATACACCCAATTTAAACCTGTTTATGATGCTATTATTTTATAGAATATAGTTATCCTACTGGTTCAGAATATATAATAGGTTGCAAAAAATGTTCATTTCAGCTTTAGTCGGTTCGTCAACCAAGATCCCCAGATGAATTAAGGTAATGTTTTCCTGTTTGACAAAATGTAATTCCCCAGATATATTTTGTCTTCTAATTAAATTTGATTAGAAGAAAAAATATAACAGCATGCCAAAAGATAGACCGATTCAAATTGAAACAGATTTTATATTGGAGATTAAAAAAAGGAATATCTGCCGTACACACGACTAAAATGCTAGTTTTATTTTGGTGTCTTAAACTCCCCCCCCCCGTATTTTTTTGCTGATGAGCAGACTTTTTTTCAAAGGACAACTTTTGTCAAATTATTGTCAATATTTATTGTCAATTTAAATAAAATTAACACCGTTTCTGAAACCATCGTACAATTCAGTTGATTTTCTTCGTTTTCTCCTTTTGAAAGTTGGTTGGTTGTTTTTGTTTTCTTACTACCACCTTACCTATATTAACGTTTATCCTTGAAAAGGGACGACGCTTTTTAAAATAAATAAGTAAAAAAATAACACTCGAGATGAGTACATTTTTTTACATGGATGCCACCACTTATCAAGACCCGGAAGCTACTCGAGTATAAGGGTTATTGCGTGTAACGTTATCAATGGGATATTATCGTAGTAATCGTTAGTATTGGAGTTTTGATAAAGTGTCTTACTTAAGGGGGCGGTTAATCAGGAATTTGTTAATGTTGGACTTGGAGACATCTAAGTTGTAGCCAGGTGGGAATCAGGCAAACGGAAGAGAGTTCCACAGGCGTGCACTTCTAAAAAGGAAGCTTTGTTCATGGAATCTACGTTTTGATTTAGGTACAGATAAAGAATGGGAAAAATTACTAAGAGTGGTTTCAGCTAGACGGGTGTTTATCGTGAAAGACTAGCGAGGGGGACCAGAGATTGGAGCTCAGACAAGCACTTGCCATGGAAGTAACGATAAAACAAAGACAGGCTCGCAACGTCTCTTCTGTGGGAGAGAGGTTGTAGGGAAGAGAAAAGGGTATTGCTCACTAAGCCACGAAATCTATTTTGTACTCTATCAAGGCAGGATAGCGTGATTAATGTAAATAATATGCTAGAAAGGGGTTACTGTCTATAGCATTTTTTTTCTGTTTTCGCGTGTATGTGCGTGTGTATGTGTATTTGGTGTAAATGAGTTAGTAGCATCACTTTTACGAATGTGCGCTTATGTAAGTGAAAGATGCTGCGTGTGTATGTGTGTACACGTCGGATCATTTTTTT
>NC_136513.1:24312500-24325000 GCF_053919585.1 Euprymna scolopes | reverse complement strand
TGTGCCAGATGAATGACTTGAGCCAACACTCATTTGAAAAAAATGCAGCTCTTCTTGATTAAAGAACGCAATCTGTAATGGAAGAAATACGAGTCGTGTGAATCTCTATCCAGGCAGGATAAACTGGGTTATGAATGATTTACAGCAAGTACTAAATTTTGTAACTCATTTTTTTTTCCTTGCACATAAATTGCGTTGACTTGTAGTATTTTTTTTCAACATAGAAAGGGAAATGAAATGTATTACATCAACATTATCAAGACAATTCTTTAACACGAACCATTGGCAGAAAAAAAAAATTAACTAAGCTTTCTTCGGATTTGACGCGTCATGTGGTTTTAAGAAAATAGAAAACTTGAAGACAATACAGGTTTTTAAATACAAACTTAATTACTACAAAGAGGGGTTTACTTTTATAAATCATTCACTAGTTTTCCGGAAACATAGTGCAGGATCGAAGCGAGGGAGAATAGTCTTTATGGAAATCCCTGGAGACATAGCGTGTAGCCACTTTATGGAAGAAGCTAGCAATAAAAGAAAAGATTATTATAGCAAAAACAGGAGATGCTTATTGACCTTAGTCTTGTAAACAGTCAGCAGGAATAGAGTTCCACAGGCCTGGAGCTCTTGGAAAGAAGCTAGTGGAAGTCGTACTATAATGAGGAATCGCAACAGCAAATTAATGAAGACTACTAGGGCTCCAGACGAACGAGCCAAACTAGCTGTAACAAAGAAAACAGGGAATAGATGTGACAATTTTTGAAACACACATACCATTATAGTATCTATAGAAAAGACTAGCAACATCACCTCTGTAAGAATGAGGTTCAAAGAAGTTTCAAAGACTATTTAATGGACATAAATCAGATTTTAAAGACGACAAAATTTTACTAAAGTTCGTAAAACTAAAAACAAAAAATAAGCATCGATTTTAAGTTAGTCTACCAGTCTATCCGTCTGCTGTCTGTTTATCTCTAGTTAAATTTTTAATTTGAGCAGTGGCATATATTGTTCAACCTGCGATGCCACAAGGCGTCTCTTGGTTTCTAATGAATGCAGATATATTCCCAAGCTGGGATTTCAATGCAGGAATAATCTACCTCGCTAACACTGTGGAACACTGAATGTGGGCATAAAATTGCTTAACCCTAGAAAGAAATGCAAAAATAATAATAATAAAATGATGGCAATCAATTTTGTGTACGCATTTCTTATTCAAGCTTCTTTTTACATAGGAGAAACTACTTATAAAGACCCGGAGCCCACTCGAAGATAAGGGTTATTGAGTGTACAGTAGTCAATGGGATAATATTGTGGTAATCGTTAGTGGAAATTTGGTAAATTGGATTACGTAAGGGGACGGTTTATCAGGAATTTGTTTATGTTAACCTTGATGACATCTAAGTTGCAGTCAGGTGAGAAACAGGCAAACGGAAGAGTTCCACAGGCGTGCACTTCTACAAAAGAAGCTTTGTTCATGGAATCTACGTTTTGATTTAGCCACAGATAAAGAGTGGGGAAAATTATAGACGGTGGTTTCAGCTAGACGGATGTTTTTTATGAATGTTTGGCGATGGGGGGGGTAGAGATTGAAGCAAAGACGAGCACTTGCCATGGAAATAACGGTAAACGAAAGACAGGCTCGAACGTCTTTTCTGTTGCAGGGAAGAGAAATGGGCATCCCCAAGCTATTAAGTTCATTTTGAACTCTGTCAAGGCAGGAAAAGCTGCTTCCTTGAGTGGCCTTTAGGCTTTGAAAAGTGGTAACTATTAAATAAAAACCATATATATTGAAAAATAGCAAACAATAAACAACTTTGAAAAGTTTCCAATCTGATGACGGGTTAATGGCAAACTTATATTTTTTAAAAAAATATTTTATTAAGAAATAAAATAGCAACATAAACACTCAATCGTTTCAGTTGCATATTACTTCCTCTCAAAAGACAGAATATCGACATAAGTTCATATTAAAAACAACACAGATTATGTAACTTTTTCAGAAGTTAAAAACCATGCAGTTTGGTAGAAAGACAAATTTTATTACATTTGGTTACAGTTATTATATATATATATATATATATATATATATATATATATATATATATATATATATATATATATATATATATATATATATATATATATATATATTCTTATTTCTGCTCTGTTAAACATATTACGTGATTATGTGTTTTTTTATATTTGTTTTTTTTATTTATATTTGTTTTTTCTTTTTTATTCACACTTTCTTCCAGGCCGGTTTTATTGCGTAATAAAAGAAGAGCGAGAGAAAAAAATCAGCCGAGGTCACCTGCAGTCATTGGCTATGTCTGACAAAACTTTATCACGGACAGATATCGGTTTAACCAGACAATAGTAACCAAGTCTGCGTCACAGGTTGTGTGTTTCGTTTGTTTGCTTTATATATATATATATATATATATATATATATATATATATATATATATATATATATATATATATATATATATATATATATATATATATATCAGTTTGCGTGTTTTTTTTTTTAACTATTGTTATCGTTGCCCCTTGAAAAGTAGACGCCACATTGATAAGTTTACAAGTGAAAGCCAAGGCTGGGCAGTTAGTCGGCCGGCCGGAAAGATAACCATCACCCACCGCTATCGACCAGTTTTGTAATTGTTTGGTGACACTAGATTTCTTTATTGTTGTCACTTTCAAGAAAGATTTCATAAACTCAAAACTTTAACCTGTATGGCAAGTTTAATGGTGACATAAGCTTTTCACTCACAAACACACATGCCCATACAATATATATATATATATATATATATATATATATATATATACACACACACATATATATATAACTACTTAATTTACTCACATAAAATTAATATATGAAAGTATTGATTTATGCGTAAACTTTAAGTATTTACTTTAAAAGTGCTCAATACGTAGGTAGAGCTAGTTAGTAATTTATAAAATATACATGGCGATTAAGCTACATTGAATATTCCACGTTTCATCCATTCTAGGACTTTTCAGGCTTATGCGCCTAAGCCTGAAGAGTCCTAGAGTGGATGAAACGCGGGATATTCAGTGTAGCTTAATCGCCGTATATATTTTATAAATTACTATATATATATATATATATATATATATATATATATATATATATATATATATATATATATATATATATATATATATATACTCAAAGCAAAAAAATGGGCCAAAAGTGAAGGAAGGAAAATATATTTTTCAATATTTTTCCATGAATTTTTGTTAATTTTTACTGAAAATTTCTATTTTGAAGATCATTATTATTATAGCATATAATAATAATAAGTGGAAATATAAATCATAAAAATGGTAAGACCGAAGGTTGGCGAGGATATAAAAACACCGAATTGGAAGATTAACAGTCCAAAATGACTTACAAGCAGATTTTTTATATTTTAAGAAAAGAAAATGTGAAAACATCATTTTTCTGTGGTGAAGCGAATTGGACAAAGGTTCGAAGTCGAACGCTTAGTAAAAGGGAAATCTGAATCTGGTCGCCCTATAACATTCATTTGAAGAACGACCACAGGCTTAAATTAACTGTTTTGAAGGATCGAAAGAAAACTTATGTTGACCATAGCAAAGAATTCAAAACAGGGGCTGGAAATTCTCTTTCTAGATATACAATATCTAGACGAATGAAAGAAATGGGATTTACCTCTAAAATGTGTGCAAAGACGCCATTTTTATCTAGGAAGAACATCAATGATAGAAAGAGATTTTTCTCATGTTATGGCAAGAAAGATACAGACTTGTTCAGAAATGTTTTCTGGGTAGATGAATCAAGATTTTTACTTGTTAGTGATGCTCCCGATGCTCCCAATGCTTCCGAACGGTGCAATCGAAGAACTGGAGGAAGATTTTCGCTAAGTTGCAAACAAACGACAGTTAAACACGGGAATGGAGGGATAATGTTATGGAGAACATTTACTGCGGCAGAATTTGGGGAACTTGTTAGATGTGAAAAGTCAATCAATGCAAAGGAATACATTCGAATATAAGAAACAGAATTGTTACTAGGAATTCAGAAACTGGTAATATCCCAGAACATTATTTTTTAACATAATAATGCCCATGCACACACTGCTTAAGTAACAGAAAAATGGTTTTCTGATAACTCAACTGATGTGATATTTGGGCCAGGTCAAAGCCCCGCTTTAAACCTGATCGAAAATATTTGGTTCATAATATCTCGTGCATTGGCCGGAAGAACTTTTTTTTGAATAAAGGCAAATTGTGGGAAGCTGTGCAAAGTGAATGGAATAGCATCTCCTCTTCACAGTGTTTCACTTTGGTTGAGAGCATGTCAAAAGGATTGATATTTTAAAGAAATCAATGGGAATGTGATTCCATCCTAAGCATTTATTAAAGTAAATGTCTTGTTCTGTGTTATTAGTCTCGTTTAAGTTTACTTGTTTAATTTTTCTTTGTTAAATATAGATTTTAGTGCAATAAAATGTATAAAAGTTGTTTGGCACATTGTTCTTTTTGTTTTTTTTTTTTTTTTTTTTTTTTGCTCACGAGTGTATGTATAAGTGAGTATTGGGCGAAGAGAGCTTGATATGGGTATCTTAAACGATCCTAATTATCAGGTTTGGAACTGACGGCACCAATGACTTATCTCAGCTAAAACTTTATGTAATATATATATATATATATATATATATATATATATATATATATATATATATATATATATATATATATATATATATATATATATATATATATATATATATATATATATATAATCCCGAAAGGATGAAACACTAGTGTCTGTAGGTATTTAATTATTATAGTAAAAAAATAATTATGACAGCCCCTTTAAGAAATCTGTTTCTTATCGTTGAGCACTTTCAGTTGAATTAAAAGTCGGTCAATTTA
This sequence comes from Euprymna scolopes, assembly GCF_053919585.1. NCBI lineage: Eukaryota > Metazoa > Mollusca > Cephalopoda > Sepiida > Sepiolidae > Euprymna > Euprymna scolopes. The sequence goes on along the minus strand of NC_136513.1, from coordinate 24,320,062 downwards.
GCTCTTATGCGTAGATCATCGTATAACGATTTGATCACTGTCTGTCTGACGTAATGAACATTTAAATTAAAATGTTTAAAATTCAACGCTATTTCACACGGTTAATGGTAGCCGAATGGATACGGCCTCCGCTAATCGAGCCAGAGATGTCTCGTGTCGCGGGGTTCGAATCGTTCGACTGGTAGTAATCGTGACACCCTGCACTGAAGAATCCCGAAAGGATGAAACACTAGTGTCTGTAGGTATTTAATTATTATAGTAAAAAAATAATTATATATATATATATATATATATATATATATAATATTTATTACGATAATATATATACATATTTCAGGGTGCATATATATTGTGTCGTAATAAATAGTGTAATTCCAGCTCTCACATCCACGATCGAGAACTTTATTGAGGGTTTTCATCACCTCCTGACACGCTATATATATATATATATATATATATATATATATATATATATATATGAATCCCTTTGTTTTTTTAAATATCTTGTTAAATTTGAAATTCGGCGTTTCTAACGAATTCTAGCCGATAAAACTACTCCATTTAAGCTACATTTAACATCAAAATGAATGCTCTGACGATGATAATTACGATTTTTAAAAAGCGACCCATGATAAGGTATATATATATATATCTTTGTTAATTTTCCTTAAAGACATCTTATTTTAACCTTAAATTTAAACCCAATTTAACGTTATGATTTTATTTATTTTTATTCTCAATTTATCTTACTTTGTTTATCAACATCATAAAATAACTATTGCCCTTTATATTTAAATATTTTCCAGATACATCTGTCTTACTAAAAAAAATGGTAGGTTTGTTTTTGGTGTATTTAAAAAAAAAACACCTAATATTTTTGCTGATGAGTAGACTTTGTTTTAAAATATATATATCTTAAAATTATTGTGCATGACTTAATTTATTACGACACTGTATTTACAATAAAAATATCGTTTCCAAAACGATCGTACAATTTATTAACTTTGTTGTGTTCCTCCTTTTTTATTTATTTTATTATAAATTATCAATCATCTTACTAAATATATATATATATATATATATATATATATATATATATATATATATTGATATATATTGATATGTATGAATAAAAAATCAATACGAAAAATATATAAATGTTTATATATTTTCTGTATTTATTTCCTGTGTGTTAACGTGTAGTCTTTTGAAAAAAAGAATAGTATGTTCCCTTCAAAAGCACAAATTTTCAACCGATCATTCGGTCTTCCTCAGTGTCAATGATAGAAAACATGAGTGAGCGGGCAGAGTAAGCAGCGGGAGGAGGGGCACGGGTATAGCCATTAAGGTAAAGATCTATTTGAATATGTCCTTTTCCAGCATTTTCGACTTGGAATGGTAAGCAACTCGTGTGGCCTCTATTCAAAACTAAGTCTTTCATAAAACTTTGAATTGGCCACCTACGCATCCCACTCGCATATGTGAACATACATGTATATACACTACCACATATGCTTCTTCACGCACTCATACATACACAGCATACGCGCACCCACTTTTAGATTGATGAGCAGATTTGGATGATAAGCTGAGTGGTTGTGAAGTCGAATCTTTTTTCCAAGAGTTTGGACTTAATGTGGGTTTAGGTTGTCTGGATTGTCTGCACGTACGCACCCACCTACACGCACTCACACGCACACACACATACACACACACACACGATAACACACACACACGCACACGTTTATTTATTTTTTTAAAACGCTACTGTAGATTTCGTTAATTGATATATACAAATATATAATCTTGGAAAAATAAATAAAATGAAGAGTGGGAGCCCCTTGGAAGCGAAGGGAGGAAAGTAGACTATGTAGATGCAAGTTTGAATTCCTGATGTTACCAATCGGCCGGTTGAATCATCTATGTTTGTAACTCTTTGTCTCCTGTCGTCACTCTTTACAACTAAAAAGGTACATGTGTTTTTATCATCATCTTGTAACGTAAATAAACGGAGAATATTCTTTTGCTCATCATTTACTTAATTTTTTCTATTCTTGTTGAAACATATTAAAATTTATTAAAGTATTCGGACTGTTCTTTTTCTTTATTCTCCCACCCCCAGGTATACGCCTATATGCACATATATACTCATACATACATACATACATACATACATACATACATACATACATACATGCATACAGTAAGTGCTAGCTATAGGGTGAAATCATTGTTTTTAAGTTAGAAGCCATCACAAAAATTGGAAGCTCGATATGCCGGTTAAAGAAATCATATTGCACTGATGATTCCCGAAAGGATGAAACACTAGTGCCTATAGGTATTTAATAATTATTATAGTAAATAATTATGTCATCCTCTTTAAGAAACTCGTTTCTTATCATTGAGCACTTTCAGTTGAAATAAAAAGTCGGACAATTTAGCTCTTATGTGCAGAACATCATATAATGATTAGATCACTCTGGCAGAAGTTAAAAAGCATTGAAAAACATAAATGTTTAAATTCAACAGCATTTCTGGCGATTAACGGTAGCCGAATGGATTAGGTCCTTGAAAATGAAGTCAGGGATGGCTTCTGACAACGGGTTCGAATCTATCGACTCGTGTTAATCGTGACACCCGCCACTGATGATTCCCGAAAGGATGAAACACTAGTGTCTGTAGGTATTTAATAATTATTGCAGTAACTATATTTATTTAATTATATATATATATATATATATATATATATATATATATATATATATATATAAGACGGCATATGTTAGCCATTTACAGCCAAATTATTTCACTGACCCTGCCTCAATTCGGGATTGAAACCTGACCGTTTGCGCTCTTTACCTTTTAGCTCTCATTCAGCCCCCACTGAGAGTAGAAGAAACCAGAATGCGAACATTGTGCACTGTTCGAGAACTCTATCTTTTTGTACTCGAATAATCCTGCGTTAGAAGGCGGTAGCAGTTGTCAGTTTCGCTTACCAAAGAGCTCAACAAGCTGATTGGCTTTATATACATATATTGTAGCTTGCTAGACTGTAACAAGGTTGCCCTAACTGATCATTCATACGCAAGGTTTTAAATATGTCAGTTATGGTATTTATTAGTGTTGAGACATCGAAAAATCGGGACGTGTTGGAGTATCGGAATCGGAAAGTCTGTGCCTAATTTCCGATACCCAAAACGATTCATTTAAGAATATATATATATATATATATATATATATATATATATATATATATATATATATATATATATATATATATTTAATTTAGGTTAAAACAAAATTTTTAATTGTTGGTAGTAACGTTTATATAGTAAATAGTTATTGATTTTAAACCACCCGTGAAACAAAATGTATATGTAAGTGTATTTTTATGTTTGAGAAAATATTTGCACATTTAATATGTCTTTTTACAGTGATCGGGAAAAATGACAACTCTATAGTTTAATATTTCGGGGTGTAGAAAGTATCGGAATTGGTAATTGTATCAGAATCGGGAAAAATATTGGAATCGTTCCATCACTAATATTTATATAAATCGCTAAAAGCTTATCGTAGGAGCTTGGTTATAATCCGCGATGTGACTACTTAGAATTTAGAAGATGGAAACGTACAACCGGCGTCAATAGTTTATGGCGCCAAAAGCACAAAAAATTCTCGTTGCAACATAGAAATGCGCATTATGTATTAAAACCCGAATAAAACATAAAATATATTTTCTTTTATGGCCATCTTGTCATTCGAATGTTATCCCCCTCCCAGTTTTGATAGAGCATATATCTATAAAGCAGTGTTTTTCAATCTTAGGATCCGTCAGTACATTCTAGGGGTTCTACGATTTCTAAATTAGAACAAAAAAGAAATTAATTTATTTATTGCGGACTATTATACTCATCTTTCTTAGTTGTTGTTTCACGACGTTTCGGCCAACTAGCCTTCGTCAAGTGGTAACCGCGACCTTGATCGCCCTTCGGGGTCCGTGGCGTAGTGGATAAAGACGTTTAATCTCTACGATTTCAGGTGAGAATTGTCTGAAGATAGCGGTTTCAGTCCTACCCAAAGCCAGCCAGAGGCTTCCTTGGCCAAAACGTGGTGAGACGACAACAACTATGGATGGCAGTAATTGCTGAGAATGCAGTTAGGGGATTCAGAGTTCCTATCCTGTCGCGGTTACCACCTGACGAAGGCCAGAGGAATAGTTGTCCGAAACTTCGTGAAACCACAACTAAGAAGGATGAGGATAATAGTCCGCAATAAATAAATTAATAAATAATACTCATCTCAATAATGAAAACCGATTAAATAATATATAACAAACAAATTATCAGAATGTTTAATTCAATTTTGAAAATTTATTTTATTATTATATGCATTTAAAAATAATGTATTACTTTCATATACTAAATTTTACAAAATCAAACTCACTACATTTGAAAAAAATTAACTTTATCTTTTTAGTATAACGTTTGCTTTTCTATATTCTTAATATACAACCAACATCCCAAAAATCTCTGAATACCATTAAGCATAGGAAATGAGCACACTTGATTTCTATGGAAGATGAACTTCATGTGTATTTGTCAAAAACACGACACAATGTTAAAGAGTTGTGCAAGAAACACCAAGCTCAAGTCCCCCATTAAGTTTATTATTAGAATAAAATGTAATGTATTTAAATATGTATAAGTTTTCATTTTATGTACAACAAACTTGTATAATACTTTGAACATGAGCATTTTAATTTAATTTTATTTTTTAAACGCTGTTATTTTTTTTTTCGTTTTGCATAACATAACTACAGTATTGCATTGGGGTTCCATGGGCCATTGGAACGTTTCCATGGGGGTCCGTTCCAGCAAAAAAGTTGGCAAGCACTGCTATAAATAAATAACATGAGGAAGATATATAAATACCGTCTTTAGTATATAGATAGATTAGAGACCGACAGAGAGGCATGCATGGTAGTTCCTTCGGTCGTGACAGACTATGGATACCCACTGCGTGTGAAATGTTTTGTGGCAGGATTTGTGCAATCTCCTACCACAGCTTTGCTGAGTCGGCGTTGTTGACTATCGGTGGCAAGTAGAGTTTTAGAACGACGGGAAATAATGCCGAGAAAAGCGGAGAGCACACATAGCGCCTAAAACTACCAAATGTTACTAGCCAGGCTCAACGTTGCTTAACTTCGGTGATCTGACGGGAACCGTTATGTCAAGGTGATTAAACCGTATGACCACACACACACATACACACACACATACTCACACACATGTGTGTGTGTGCGTGCATAAAAACAAATATAATGAGATAATGATTAACGTTACATTAAAACTTTATATTATAATATCAATAATGATAAGGGTGATTACAATAGGTGAAAGGGAATGCTGTTTTTTCTCCTTTTCTGATGAGAAGCATTTAGCATTAGAATGCCATGTGCTAATGTTTTCCCCCCCTTATTTCCCTTGGATTTATAGTAATCACCCTCGTCCTTATTGACATGATAATGTAATAAATTTCAAATGTAACTTTAATTATTATGTCCCTATTTTATTATGAATTGCTCTTCTTAATATCGAGTAAAACTTCATATATCAAGGTCCCAGTTATCTTCGCATTTATCCAGCGGAGGTCTGGTCAATGCTATCTCCCCTCAGTCTTGTTTTCCTCCTTGACTCTACTTGACTGTTCGATCTCACTATTTTTTTGGACAGTATTGTAATGGAGGGATGGAGTACGGTTAGAGATATGCCGTTTCAATGTTCATGGTTCCATGTAGCGCTTCCTATTTTCCCTTTGCAGCATTACCTGGTCCGCGCACGTGGCTCATGTGTGTTAGTCTCCACTTTCAAGGGTTGTCCTTAATATTTCAGCTGTTTTCATTATTGTTAGTTGTTGTATCTTCCCAGTCTTTCCTGCTGATTCCAATTTCCCCCGTTCTTTTTTTAAAGTTTTTCGGGATTATTCTTAATGCTCCTACTATTATAGTTTTTTTTTAAAATTTTCTTCATCATCAATATCCCCTTCAGCTCTCTGGCTATTATTATTATTATTATTATTATTATTATTATTATTATTATTATTATTATCTAAATATTAATTTACTTGTCCGTCGACTGGTGTCACACAAAAACCATCATCCTCGCGAACATTAGTTCATGAGAATCGAATTACCTCAATTTATAGTTGCTCTTTATCTGTTAGAAATCATTATGACCATTTCCTCTGCAATAATTTTTCAACCCCCCCCCAAAAAAAACATGACTGCCTGTTTACGTTTTCAAATATGCTATTTTATTTTATAATTAAAAAAAGGTTACGTTGAGAGGAGACTATAAGTTTGTTTTTTTATAGATGCTTTACAAATTTAAAATAAATGTGTGAGTGATTTGACATCTGTTCTTTTATAATTTATATTTTAAAATATTCAGAAATAAATGTGCTGCATTTTAAATTGATGTAAATTTTTTTAATTAAATCGTTTTAAAAGGTTCAAAAAATTATTTAAAAAAAAAAAGTTGTTTACAATTCGTCGTTCTTTCTTTTACATTATTTTTTTATCCATGGAGTTTACCCTGGTTCTGTTAGTTGTTGTTGTTGTTGTTATTATTATTATTATTATTATTATTATTATTATTATTATTATTATTATTATTATTATTATTCCCGTTATCTGTCTGTAATATTAGTTTTATCATTCTCTTCTTCATATCGTCGTTCCCACAAATGCAAACACCACCTCGTATAACACAAGAAAATAACGAGAGAAACAGATACACACATTATGGCTAACAGTTCACCCAAACTGAAATTGTCGATGGCTGCTAAGAAATCCTAAGGTGGCCCTTTTTTTGTAGCCGGGTAACAACGAAAACAAAGAAACGAAAGGAAAGGGCCGGGGATTTCAGACTAATCTTATGCCCCCCCCCCCATCCGAAAAAGGCAGATAGATTCACCAGATGCTAGACTTCATCCAAGCAGTCGGAAAACGACGAACAAAATGAAAAAATACGACGGCTATGAAGAAAATTAAGCAACATTTAGAAAAAAATTGATATGCAATAAGACCACTGTAGCCAAGCTTGAATATTCGTTCAACTGTTCTCATCTTTGTTGGTATTTTTTTAAAGGTTTCGGTCGATATTATCTGCGATGTTCGTCATGTATACGAACTTGCAGCCTCGGTGGAAAGAGGTGCACAGTCCGCCAGAAATTTCATAGAAGGTCCAGCACACACATACGCGCGAGCGTGCGTGAGATAGATAGATAGATAGATAGATAGATAGATAGGTACACAATTCCTTTCTAAGCTAAATATTCTATACGCACAAAAAATATACAGTATTGAAAAATAATTGATTGTTTTTACATAACTAAACAGTTCTATAAAAATGTGTCGAAGTTTTGACATGCTGAAGAATTGTTTGGTACGATAAATAAATATTTCAAATTGGGAATATAGTTATACTGTTATATATATATATATATATATATATATATATATATATATATATATATATATATATATATATGTGTGTGTGTGT
>NC_136513.1:24285000-24307500 GCF_053919585.1 Euprymna scolopes | reverse complement strand
TGGTACTCCAAATAGGGAGCGGCATATATATTGTTTTTAAAATGTAATTATCCACTGACACGTGTTTCATCGTCTACGACTCATCAGAGTGGCTGAATCTAGCGAGATTCGGAGAAATAGTTGGTTTTACAGTCGAGCGTACAGTAAAGCCCTGCATGAAGCGTGCGTGTCTTTACTTATATATACATGTAAAGCAACTATGTCTTTCTTCTTTATTTAAAAAAAAAATTAACTACATCTTGACTTTAACTGAAATCCAACTATGACCTTTAAAGCAAATAGATTATAGAAAAGTTCACATTTATATCGTTACACATAAAAGTAGAAACCATTACAAAGTATCACAGTAGTTAAACATTTGTTTAATTTGTTGGGGGTATGGGGTGGAGGAGTGAAATCCGATTCAAACTCACAAAGTAGTTATGTGGTGGGGACCCCCGGATTGAAGACGAACACCAACTTGGTTTGCCCCATTCTAGGTACGAGAGCTTATTAATAGCTGCACTAAATATAACCTTAACCTTTAAGCTTGATCTTGAAAGTTTGTGAGCAAAATTCCTAGGTGTGAGACCATCATCATGCCAGGTGTGATCATGATCGGTGCAGTGGTGTGAGCTGTAGAGGATTTGTATTCACAGACACACACACACACACACATGAACGCTACTATTTATATATAGACAATATAGTGTGCACTATCCCTAGAGTGCAACCATCATAATAACAGATATATATATATATATATATATATATATATATATATATATATATATGCACAGAAAGTTATGAACAACTGAAAATATTTTTAGTCAAGCATAAAAATGAGTGTATATACTTAATTAACCAGTATAATTTTTTTTAATGATAGCGCCAATTTTGCACTATGTAGCAATCGGAGATTTTGCAGTGTTGTCACCAAACGAAAATAAAAAAAGAAGAGTTTAACATTCAAATATATAATAAGTAAATGTTTCCATAGCTAATAAAATTTATTTTCCCACTTACATTGCTAATTTTCTTGCGCTTTCAAGTCCTTTTAAATACTATTTTTAACCGTCAATATTCGTATTTTACAAGCGCTTTTGCAAATAATATGTCGGCAGGTTTGTTCACATGAAGAGGACTGGAGGCCGCCATCTTGTTTGCAAAACCGCTCGCAAAATCGAAATATTTGAGCTTTTAAAAAACCCATCTAAAACTACTTTAATTACAAAAATAAGTAAGGTAACTTCTGTTGACTATGTTTGCATTTATTATTGTATATTCTTTTTTTACCTTAGTGGTTTGTTGTTTTTTCATGCTAAATCAGCGCCCTATCTCAAAGAACTTTCATAATATATATACATACTTTAATACACAATTGTAAAAGTGCATTACAATGTTTGTGTGTGTGTGTGCGTGCTAGTGATGGAAAGATTCCAATATTTATCCCGATTCCAATACAATTACCGATTCCGTATTAGACTCCCAATTCCGATACAGTTACCGATTTCGATTGCGATCATTTATAAATCTTTAACCGTTTAACTATACATTTTCTTACGTGCATGTTTAATGTGCATATATTTTCTCACATGTATGACTACACTTGGTAATTAATCCCCTTTTTAATTTAATAACTTTAATTTATTACTGCTAATATCGAAAAAACTATTGCACATATAGAGAAAACGTAAGACAATAAAATAACTAACCATGCACTAATTTATTATAGACTGTTTAAGAAATAGATATACAAATTAGTACTCTAATCTCTAAAACGTTTTACGTTATATATATATATATATATATATATATATATATATATATATATATATATATATATATATATATATATATTTAAAAACAGTAATCTATGGACATGCGTGTTTTGGAGTCCTACCCCTCTTCAGTGTAGTTTGACTGTTGTTAGGATTCGAACGCTCGGATTTTATGTATTTCAGTCCTGCGTCTTAATCCATTACGCTCTGATGCCATAGACAATTTTCTACTTAGTTTTTATCGTTTATCTATTTACGTAGTTTTGTTGTTGATTTTTAAACGATATTAAGGTTAACGTCTCCACTTTGGAGATCTGGTGATTTTTTTTTTTTTAAAAGTCGCCCATTTTTTATTTGGACGTATATTTTTATTTATTTAATTATTATTCTTTTTGATTATTTTTTATTTATTTGAACGTATTATTGATTTTTTTATTTATTTATTTATTATTTTTTAAAAACAGTAATCTACGTACACTCGTGTTTCGGGTTCCTACCTCTCTTCAGCGTAGCTTGACTGTTGTTAGGATTCGAACCACGGACCCTTTATATTTCAGTCTAGCGTCTTAATCAAGAATAATAATAATTAAATAAATAAAAAATACGTCCAAATAAAAAATGGGAGATTTTCTAAAAAAAACAAACACCGGATCTCCAAGGTTGAGACGTTAACCTTAATATCATTTAAAAAATCAACAACAAAATCTATATATATATATATATATATATATATATATATATATATATATATATATATATATATATGATATTAAGGTTAACGTCTCAACCTTGGAGATCCGGTGTTTGTTTTTTTTAGAAAATCTCCCATTTTTTTATTTGGACGTATATATATATATATATATATATATATATATATATATATATATATATATTTACACATGCAACATCAATTATCGTCTGGTTTATGCGTTCGTACAGGGTGACCCAAGAAAACGGGCCCAACTCTAAGTAGGCCTTTTTTCTTAGGCCCGTTTTCTTTGGGTCACTCTGTATATGTTTTCTGGTATATCACAGATCTGAGATTAAGAATCCAATAACTCTTTTTAAAACTGATTTTCATCCCAAACAAGGCACACTGCCACTTGGATGTAAGGGTCTCCTATTTAAGGCCAAAACAACAGGGATGCTATGTAGGTAGTTGGTTCTATGGATTTTAGTTTTACTGATAGTTTAAAATCAATAAATATTTATGATTTTTTTTTACGTGGAGTTCACCACCTATAAAGGCCCAATGGCCACTCAGGGATAAGGGTTATTGTGTGTACAGTAATCAAAGGGATAGTGTAGCAATAGTATTGGAGAATTGGTAAGGTGTCATTACTTAGGGGGGGGCGGTTCATCAGGAATTTGTTTGTGTTGGACTTGAAGACATCCAGGTTGAAGTCGGGAGGGAAACAGGCAAGCAGAACAGAGTTACACAGGCGTGCAGTTCTAAGAAAGAAGCTTTGTTCATGGTATCTACGTTTTGATTTAGGCACAGATAGGGAGTGGGGAAAATTATTGACGGTGGTTTCAGCTAGTCGGGTATTTTTTGAGAAAGATTGGCGAGGGGGGACCAGAGAATGGAGCTCAGACGAGCACCTAATATTTCACTTCCTAATTGATTAAGATGCAGAAAATTGTATTATTAGTCGCCCCCAATTCCATAGGACGTATATAGTTCGGTTAATATATACTTTTATTCATTCCGTACACAAAAGTACTTTCATGCACGCATAAATAAATAAATAAATAACTATTTTATTTATTTATTTCTTTATGCGTGCATGAAAGTACTTTTGTATACGAAATTAATAAAAGTATATATTAACCGAAACTATATACGTCCTATGGAATTGGGGGGCGACTAATAATGCAATTTTCTGCATCTTAATCAATTAAGAAGTGAAATATTAGTGAGCAAAATTACAACGACCGCTATAATCATCAATAAAATTAATTACATAAAAATATATTAAATATTAACTACATAAGACTCAATTTTTTGAATTCATAGTAATATATTACAAATACGATATAAAAAATTTAAATGTATTATCAGATAATATTTATTTCTAACTAATTTTAACATGATAACATACAGATAGTTTTAAAACTTTGTATATAACCTTTTTTTATCTTTTAATAGACTTATTTTCCATGACTCAATTAACTCTATGACACGCGTATAATCTTCATTTTCTTTCCCTTCTCTTTCTCAGAGATTCTAGACTAATTAAACCATATGACAGGCAGCGGATGGTCACTCTCTTATTTTTCTTTCTTCTTCTCTTTCCCTTACACGCAGTTTATTTCCTTCTCTCTATATCCGTAAATTCTCCCTCTTCTTCCTAGGTTAGTAAACGCGTGTTAAGGAATTTACGTGTAAGAACGTGCATATTTAGGGGCTTGTGTGTGTATGTGTGTGTGTGTTGCGTGTGTGGTTGTGTGCGTGTCTGTTGTTACGTCGGGCTACCGGACAGCCGTTATAAGTGTCATAATGTTCTTGTTGTTTTTTTTTAAATCCCTCCCACCCTCTCTATAAAATGTATTAAGTGGATTGCTACTACCACCCTCTCTGGTCTTTGACGGTCGGAGCCCGATTCTTTTTCTTTATTTATTTTAGTATCAAAAATGTAATTGTCTAGTTTAGATGCTTGAAAATACCATAAGGTTGAAATAAATTATTGCATCGACAATTATGTAATTTCCGTGTAATATTTTTATGTTATTGCTCTGTTTACCACATTGAGCTCTCATACCCGGATTTCCTCCTGGAAGTATTCCATTATAACACTATATATATATATATATATATATATATATATATATATATATATGTGTGTGTGTGTGTGTGTGTGTGTGTGTGTGTGGGTGTGTGTGTGTGTGTGTGTGAACTTCGCATCCGTATATTGCAGATATTGGCCGTGCAAGACACTAAGGAAGCAACTCCTTGTCATTAACGTACGTCAGAAGTAGGGCTAAGACAACAGCATATTATTTTTATTGTTTTAACTCTCGAGTGTGTATCCTTTGATATAGTATATGCTTTTATATAGAGTAATGTGGTTCTCGGTTGATTAACTATGTATAACTGTGTCGGATATATACTCGAGAGTCAAAACAGTGAAAAAGTAAAAATACATCATTGAATTTCGGGCAAAAAAGTAATGGTAGTTGCTATGTAGAAAAATAAATTCTGGGGCTTTAAATGTCGCTCGTTTTTATGTCACCACTGTATTCGTCGCAGCTTCTTCACTTTTAAGGTTAAAATAAAATAATTAGGAACAACCTTCGTATTACAATAATTTGGAACGACCATTGGATTACAAAACGCGCTCCGGACGCCCATACTCAGCCATTGTTTATCGCTAGCATTGAGAATGATAGTGACTATGTAAAAAAAAAAAAAAAAAAATTCTGAAGAACGTATTAATGGTACAACTCATGTTTTCGCAGTTTTTTTTTTTACGGTTAAAGTTAGTATAATTTTTTAGAAAAGCTTTACTTTTGGAAAGACTGTCGTTTGGCAAAGTGCGCTCCGGACGCCTATACACATCCATTGTTCATCGCTGGCAAAAGAGAATCGAGAATGGTAGTGACTTTGTAAATAAATGAATTCTGAAGCACGAAAAGTCACTCGTTTGAATGGTACCACTCTCGCCTTTGTAATTCTTTAACTTTAGCGATTTAAAATTATAAGGATTCTTTACGTTTGCAACGACTCTCGTTTGATAGAGCGTACTTAGGGTGCCATCGTTCATCTCGTATTTAACTTATAGACTATTTTATTATTGAATATTCGAATAGATGACGCCTTTAGATATCTCACAGTATATCTGTGTACTATTTTGTTCACATATATTTCGTATTTTACTCCTCTTTTCATTCAACCAAATTTCATCGAACCAAATAATTGAAACCTTCAGTAGGTTGAGTATACGATTTGCTTTCGATCAGTTTCCAGGGTTTTTTTGTACACGCATAAAAATTGTCGTAGATTCTTGAAAATTCAGTATGTTCTTGGTATCCATCTTATGGGATGACTGGTCAATTTTTATGACTTCAGCTCCAAAGGAACAGCTAGAGCAAGAATTGGAACACATCCTACTAAAGCCTAATTGTCACATTGTTTCAGAAACGCAATCTGGGCGTAAGGTAAAGTAACCAATGAAGATTAATGAGGTTAATAGAAGAGTGCTCAATACCGAAGTAGGGCAAAGTATACTTTCTATTTGTTTTTTACATAAGCAGTAATATGTCGCTACACATTCATGAGCATGTTTCGGTCAGCTAGTTACTAATAACTAGAAACCTCTTCAGGCGATACAGCTTATGGTAAAAAAAAAAATAGAAAGTAAATGTATATATATATATGTGTGTGTATGTGCGTATGTGTGTGCATGTGTGTGTAATATTTATATATAAAGAGAGAAAGACAGAGAGAGACAGAGAAAGCACTACATATTGTTACACATATATATAGACACACACATATTCTAGTACAAGCATACATAACAAAGCTTACCCATGATATAAAAAAAAACAAGAAAAAAGAAAATAAACGTGATCCACAGATGAACGATTGAAAATACAGACGCTTGGTTAAGCTTACACGAATCAGCCGACAGGGCCAGACGTGACAAAGGCTTTTCTTGCTTTTTTATGCTACTTGTTTTTTTCTGTTTTTTATGCTTTTTTTGTTTTTGGTATTTGAGATGGCGCAGGTCGAGGGCAATGGGTTTGGGCCCGATGAGGCCTTAGCCAATTTCCTGTGCGTCTTGTCAGTCCATTTACCCTTTGATCTTATAGGCAGACAACAGCCCAAACATCCCAGAGTCCACCCGGCGGACCTGTTGGCCTCTCGACCCAACCGTTCGCCCTTACCGGCTACCATCGTATTCGAACAATGATTTGACGTTAAAATTGGTGCGTGTGCTACTACTACTACTACTACTAATAATAATAATAATAATAATAATAATAATAGTAGTAGTAGTAGTAGTAGTAGTAGTAGTTTTCAAAGTTCGGTAACGTTTGATAAGAGTTGTAAACAACCGACGGGTACAAGATGGACAGCGAAATAGAAAGAGAGAAATATGTTTGCGTGTGTAATAAGAAATACACACACACACACACACACACACACGCACACACACACATATATATATATATATATATATATATATATATATATATAGAGAGAGAGAGAGAGAGAGAGAACGAGGAGATGGATAGATAGATAGATATAGATATAGAGAGATCGAAAAGAGAGTACATGAGAGAGGAAAAAGAGATAGAAAAAAATGAAGAGAGAGAGGGTTGAATAGGTTCGAAATAAAAAAAATGGACAACAATGCGTAAAATGATGTGTGCAGATCCAGTCAAAGTCCGACATTAAAATAAAAGAGGCCACGAAACGTAGACAAATATTTCCAGACTGAGTAAATTTTTATTTTCTGTCCCAATCCAGGGTGATCTTTCTTGGGAAACCGGACATTTACTACCATAAAATCTAAACTATTCTCTAACTCTGCCCTCGTGGGAAAACAAGTATATTGGAACAGAACAATAAGGCGTATTTTGGTTCTCATCAAGGGTGACCACTGGGTTTTGAAGAAGAGGGGTCTTTATCCTCCCCCCCTCTCTCTCTCTCTTTTTTTTTCTCTCTCTCTCTCTCATTTTAATACACACACACACACACACACACACACACATATATATATATATATATATATATATATATATATATATATATATATATATATATATATATATATACAGTGTGACTCCAAAAACAAAAGCTAAATGGAGGCCATATAGAACATATGCTGTAGAACGGAGAAAAAAAAAGGCCAGAGACCCTTGTGTTTTGATGTAATGTTTTGAATATAATAAACATAGTTATGACCAAAGTTTCATTTAATTCGGACAAAACACCAAGAATCGGGGCCTAATTTGTATTTGGGGCCCTTTTTTGGGGTCACTCTGTATATATATATATATATATATATATATATATATATATATATATATATATATATATATATATATATATATATTGTTAGAAGAGCTGTGATACGAGTAAATACTTTTGCTCATTTGCCACGGCTACAAAGTGTTTTAAGGGGTCCACGCGGCGCAATTTCGTGTCGAACACACTTCAGATATCATCATTCGCGCTGGAGTAAACATATGTTGGTATCCAGATTCAGGAAGGCATCTTGCAGCAGGTTTCTGGTACATCATTGCGTCGAGTATCGTCTTTTTCAGATCAGTTTGCTTGCTTGCTTGGGCGTTTAAATCTTCCATCCGCTTTGTGACTACCGCTTTCAAAATATTCGTATGCTTATCTATTTCATAGGCGCCCTGTCTTAAGTCCGATATTAAAAGCCACTACTGCTATGCAAAGCATAAACATAGGCGATAATATTTTATTTTGTTTTAACTTATTTTAACGTGTTTTCCTTTAAAATATGCTTAATTTTTCCTCATTAAGTTATGATAACTGATTTCAACATAAATATACAATCTATCTATCTATCTATCTATCTCTATGTATGATCTATCTACCTATCTATCTATCTATATACAATCTATCTAGCTATATACCATTTATTTCTATACAATCTATCTATTTATGTATCTATATATTTATATATATATATATATATATATATATATATATGAATTGCAAAAACCAAAACAGCAAGGAAAAATATTACATGTACAACTAATGGTTATATGAATATATAATTTCTTTGTTCACATGGAAATAAATAGGCTGACCTCCCCTAATCTCCTAATATATATAACCTTTACTAAACTTCCCGTCAACGAACATTTTTTACTCTTGAAATGTCCGCACTAAAATGGCGAAATGTCGTCGAGTGTCAGGTGCTTTTAATACCATTTGTGTATCCATATATATATATATATATATATATATATATATATATATATATATATATATATATATATTAGTGATGGGACGATTCCAAATTTTTTTCCCGATTCTGATCCAATTACCGATTCGGTTCTAAAATTCTGATTCCGATACGATTCCCGATTCTGATACGATTCCCGATTCCGATACGATTTATAGAGATAAGCTGTTTCGTAAATTTTCAAATTATTACATTAACCGCCGTAGACTTTCCGCGTATATTTTTTCCTGAAATGTTTTTCTTTGTTATTGACTGAAAATTGCAAGACAACAAAAGTATTATATTAGTTTTAAAATAAAGCCAGTTTGCATCAGTGCATCATTAGTGTACATCATGCTATATATATTATTTATTCAATACGGTGATATATATACCATTCGGTACGGACCCGACCATGGAAGATCAGATAATAAAATAAACGTGGATTTATAAGATCAAAAAATCAAACCTTGATCACCCTTCGGGGCCAGTGGCGTAGTGGATAGAGATATTGAATCTCTACGGTTCCATGTGAGAATAGTCTGAAGATAACGGTTTCAATCCTACCCAAAGCCAAAACATGATGAGACGACAACAACTATCATCATCATCATATCTTATCGCAATAGAAATTAACCCAACAGACGTGTTTAAGGGAAAGTATAGTGATAGATTCCCGTCTAACGAACTAAAAATGAGTACAATTACGTAATCTATTTTTGCAATCAACTTCAGATAAATAAACATTTATGTACGAGAAAAAAGCTAGCATTTAATAAAACAGAAATGCATATATTAAATACTGAAATAAAATGTAGTTATTAATATTTGAATCTAAAAATAAAAAGTACGATTAATATAGAAGTCACTTATCTCAACAAAAACACTTCCGTCTCCAAAAATGCAAACTGGAGAGAAGAATTTAAGTTTTAATAACAGCGTTCAAAAGACTGTTTTTTTTTTTTAATTAACTGTTAAAAGAAAAGTGTGATTTTATTCTGGATTTTAGCTCGTCACGTTTTAAGAAAATTGCAATATAAAAGAAAAGCGGATAGGGGGGGGTCTTCCGAAAGTGAGTTGGTGACGTTATAAGTAATTTCGAGATAAGATGGAAGCAGGAATTAAGGGGTGGGAACTGAAAAGGTGCTGTTTTCCAAGGTCTTGGTTTGAGCAATGAGGACCCAATCGGCAGTTTTCACTAAGGTGGTGTATCGTTTGTACCTCTCCACATGGACATAAAGGTGAGGTGTCTAGGCCCCACTTGTGGAGATTGTCTGACTCTATTTAGAGTCACCCAGTTTTTTCTACCAAGGTTTGAACCCTGGGGGAGTGTTTCTTTTGGGTCTGGTAAGGGCTTCATTTTTATTCCTGCTGTTATAGTCTCGCCATCGTTCCATCCTCTCGGAGGCAGATTGCCAGGGATCGATTTCCTCTATATTGATGAAGCTACTGCGAGATTTTAGTCTTTGTCTCACTGATTGGTGGCCAAACAGTGAATGCCTGTGGTTGTTAAGCTGTTTGTACCGTTCTATTCTGGTGATCACATCTCGCCTGATATGTGGTGGTGGAATACCAGTTAGGCAGAATAGAGCTGGCAAGGGAGTTGGTCTTAGGGCACCAGTTATGGTCCGGTATGCCTTGTTCAGCTCTACATCAATTTTATGGGCATGGCATGATCTTGCCCATACTGGTGCACAATACTCCGCTGTGTAATGGCACAATGCGAGAGCTGCTGCCTCAGTGCTTTCGGGTCGGCACCCCAATTGCTGGTGGCAAGCTTACTGAGAAGGCTGTTTCCTGATGACAGCTTGCCTTTCAATTTGGTAATATGCTTTCTAAAAGAGAGTGTTCTGTCCAGAGTTAACCCCAGGTAGACTGAGAAAGATTCATGTGTAAGCATGTTGTCATTCCATTGGGATAACAACTATAGATGTCAGTAATTGCTGAGAATGCAGTTAGGAGATTCGGAGTTCATATCCCATCGCGGTTACCACATGACGAAGACCAGATGAATAGTTGGTCGAAACGTCGTAAAACAACATCTACGAAAGATGAGGATAATAGTCCGCAATATAATGAATTAATATACAACATGCTACTTGAAATAGTCGAAGATTGGTAGGCAAAATGAGAAAGCGATGTCAGAACAAAATATTAACAACATCCCCTTTAAATTGTTAGGAACGAATTTCTAAATAATAAAGTTACTATTAAGAATACCATTTTTAACGTGGGGAGGGCGTGGGCTTCGTTAACTATTAAGGACCTTCCTTCTATGGAGTTTAAATTTTATTTTAATCATATAAATTTGGCGGGTTATAAAGTTGAGTTGCTTTGCTGTCAAAAAATAAAAATAAAAACGATGCAGATAATAATAATAATAATAATAATAATAATAATAATAATAATAATAATAATAATAATAATAATAATAATGTAGCAGAAACCTAATAAACGGTATAAATAAATGGGCAGTGTCACCAGCAAGATACTCTGAACCGTTCATAGAGCGAACTAAAGAACTGAGACAACTCGATCAGAAGACCAGGAAACTCTTGACCATGCATAACGCACTACACCCGAAGGACGATGTTGACCGACTATACGTGAAGAGGAAGGACGGCAGGAGGGGACTGGTTTGTATAGAAGATTATGTATATGGCACAAAAAATAACTAAAAAATACATATGACTACTTGATTTAATCACATAAATTAATATACAGAAATATAATTTTATGCGTAAATTTTTAGTATTTACTTCAACATTGCTCAATACATAGGTAGATCTAGGTAGTAGGTTATAAAAATATATATGGCAATTAAGCTACACAGAATTTTTTTACATGGGGGTCACCACTTATAAAGGCCCGGAGGCCACTCATATAAGGTTTATTGCGTGTACAGTAATCAATGAGATAGTATTGTAGTAATCATTAGTATTGGAGATTTGATAGAGTGTCTTACTTCAGAGGGCGGTTTGTCAGGAATTTGTTTATGTTGGATTTGAAAACATCCATGTTGTAGTCAGGTGGGAAACAGGCAAACGGAAGAGAGTTCCACAGTCGTGCACGTCTGAGAAAGAAGCTATGCTCATGGAATCTACGTTTTGATTTAGGCACAGATAAAAAGTGGGGATAATTATTGACAGTCGTTTAAGCTAGACGGGTGTTTTTCGTGAAAGATTCGCGAGGGGGGACGATGTTTTGGAGCTCAGACGAGCACTTGCCATGGAAATAACGATAAAACAAAGATAGGCTCGCAACGTCTCTTCTGTGGAAGAGAGGCTTCAGGAAAGAGAAAAGGGCATCCCTCACTAAACCACGAAGTCTATTTTGTACTCTGTCAAGGTAGGATAGGCTGTTCTTAGCAGCTCCTGCCCAGATGTGGCAGCAGTACTCCATCCATTGACGTACTTGGCTTTTATACAAATAGAGAATTGCATCAGTAGTGAGATATCTTCTGGAGCGGTAAAAGGACCCCACCATTTCGCAGCATCCTTGGCAACAAACCTGATGTACGTGCACCATTTCAAATCAGGAGTATAGGTCAAACTTTGTTATTTACGGCCTTTGATGTGTTGCCATAGATGGTCGTGTCATCAGCATAGATGTCAACGAATGATTTAAGTATGTGTTTAGAGAGATCATTGATGTAGATCAGGAAGAGAGTTGGGCCCAGGATGAACCCTTGAGGGACTCCAGCATTAATACTGTGGGCCTCTGATTTCTGCCCATCAACCACTACTCTTATGAAACTATCGGAGAGAAATGATTTAATGATTGAGAAAACATTTCCAGTTATACCGTAGCTGGAAATCTTGTGAAGTAGGCCCTTATGTCATGCCTTATTGAAGGCCTTCGGTATGTCAAGAGCGATTTCCCTGGACAGGATGCCTTTGCCAAGAGATTCATTAATCCTATGAGATATAACCGTTAGCACATCTGCTGTAGATCTTGCAGAGCGGAAACCATATTGCATGCCACTAAGAAGGTTGTTTCTGTTTAAGTGGTTGACTACTTCTTTATTTAATATGGATTCCAGCAACTTACTCATGACACACTGGAGACTTATCGGTCTGTACTGAGAGAGAGATGACTTCTCACCTGAATTCTTAAATACAGGGCATACTGATGAGGTTTTCCAGTGTGTTGGAAAGAACTTCTCCTTAAGGCAACGCTTAAACAGTTTTGTAAGTATGGGGGCAAGTTCTGGTTGGAGCTTTTTCAACACTATAACTGGAATGACGTCAGGGCCAGTTACTTTACTGGAATCAAGGTGCTTGATTAGCTTGACGACCTCACCCACAGATATTTGTATGTTGTATAGCGTGTTGTTAGTTATAGGAGGAAATACAGGGGGTTGATGGCCTTTTTCGCATAGGGTAGAATTAGCTGCAAATTTCTTGGCAAATAGTCTGGCCTTGTCTGGTGCTGACGAGATGACCTCAGGTCCAGTGATGATAATTGGGACAGAACGCACGCTTCTGCTCATGATTCTGGTTGCTATTAGCCAGAACTGGTGGGAACCAAGCCAGTGCTCAGCTACTTTGGATTTGACGGACTGAGCATATAGCTCTCTTGCATTTTTTATTACTCTTTTACAGTGGTTGCTGGCAGTCCTGAAAGCAGCTTTAGTCTCAGTACATCTATTACGTTGGTAGCTATGGGAAAAGTGATTTCTGTGCGCGATGGCAGCAGTATATTCAGGGTAGAACCATGGCTGGCTTTTAGGTTTCTGTTGGATTTTTTTGGGATGGTATGAATCGGTCTATGCCTACAATTAACTATTCGGTTAGGTCTGATACTATAGAGGACACATCCTTTTTAAACATGGAATGCAGAGGTAGGTTAGATATGAACGTAGGGAAGCTATCCCAGTCAGCCATATGGTATCGATATAGAATGTTCTGCGTTTTATTCTTGTGAGAATTCGTCAGGCTTATAAGTTTTACGAAGTCTCAGGAGATTATTCTGTGTATCTTAATTTCCATATATATTTTTATAACTTACTTTTTATATATATACATATATATATATATATAAATATATATATATATATATATATATATATAGATTAATGAAGAACGCAAGAGAGTTGTATGCTCAGTCCGTCAGGTTCAAAGTAGCTGAGCAGCGGCTTGGTTCCAATCAGTTTTGACAAATAGCAACAGGATCCTGAGCAGAATCGCGTCCTCTATCCGTACTATCATTAATTACCTGAGGCAATTTCGTCAGCATCAGAAAAAGCCAAACTTTTTGTCAAGAACTTTGAAGGTAAGTCTACTCTATGCGACCAAGGCCGCCCCCGTATTTCCGCCCGTATCAGAAAACGTGCTATGCAACATACAGATATATATGTGTTATGTCGCCAAGCTAATCAAAAACCTTGATTCCAGTAAAATAACAGGCCCTGACGGCATTCCAATTATATTGCTCAAAAAAGCTTCAACCAGAAATAACTCCCATACTTACCAAGCTGTTTAAGCGTTGTTTTAAGGAGAATTGATGGAAAATATTTCAGGTGATCGGTCATCTCCATCTCAGTACAGACCAATAAGTCTCCTATACCTCACGAGTAAGTAACTTGAATCTGTGTTAAATAGAGAAGTAGTCAACCACCTCAGCAAAAATAATCTTCTTAGTGACATGCAATATGGTTTCCGTTCTGCGAGATCTACAACAGATATGCTTACAGTTATTTATCATGGGAGTATCGTAACGTTCGACGGAGGCTTCCTTTCTAGGGCAATTGCTCTTGACATATCAAAGGCCTTTGACAGGGTATGGCATAAAGGTTTATTTCACAAGATCTCTAGCTATGGTATAGCTGGAAATGACTTTTTAATTATTAAATCATTTCTCTGTGATAGGCGCATAAGAGTAGTGGTAAAGGGCAGAAATCAGAAGCTCATAGTATTAATGCTGGAGTCCTTCAGTGGTCTATCCTGGGTCCAACTATCTTCCTGGTCTATATTATTGATCTTCCAAATCACATCTTTAGATCATTCGTAGACATGTTTGCTGACGACACTACCATCTATGGCAGCACATCAAAGGCCATAAATTAGCAAGTTCTCTCTGATTCTTCTTCTTCTGATTTTGAAGCTGTTGAACAATGGGGAAAAAGGTTGCTGGTTACTTTTAATGCATCTAAAAACAAACGTCTATCTTTACATCATAAACGCTCTGATCCCCATCTGGCATCAACTGAAATTAATGGCTCTCGTCTTGTTGAGGCTCCATGTTTTGGCAAGCTTCTAGGCTTGACCATACTTCTGACCTCAAATGGAATACGTACATCAAATCCGTTGATAAGGTCGCTGGAAAAATGATGGGATCCTTCTATCGATCCAGTAGATATCTACCTACTGATGCTAGGAAGACTATCCTACTTTGACAGTTCAAAATAGACTTCTCCTTTTCTCTTCCCTTCAACCTCTTTCTCACAGAAGTGACATTGCGAGTCTGTTCCTGTTTTATTGTTATTTTCATGGCAAGTGCTCGTCTGAGCTCCAATCTAATGTCCCCCTCGCTTAACATTCACGAGAAACACTCACCTAGATCAAATATGCATCAATAATTTATCTCACTCTTCATCTATTCCTTAATCTAAATCTTAGAACTCTCTTCCATTTACCTGCTTTCCACCATACTACAATATGGCCGTCATCAAGTTCAATGTAAACAAGTTCTTGATGAGACATTCCCCTTAAGTAATCTCATTTACTAAATTTACTCTTCTAATGTTTACTATGAGATTGTCCTTTTGACCACTGTACACTCTTTAACCCTTATCCTCGAGTGGCCTCTGGGTCTCGATAAGTAGTGATTCCTTTGTTTAAAAAAATGATTCATATTTCACATCGAAATCTAAAGAATCTTACAAACGACGCGTTTTTAAGCTTGTGACAAATGGAATCAATTTATTGAAATACAAATGGTCGTTGTTGTAATGAAGAACGATTTTCACAAAGATAGCTTCTTATTTTCAAGATGAAATTTAAAATCGCCAATTGAGAGCATTGCCAAGGCTGCTGCGAAGAAGATTAACTCTATCTACTGTGCTAGAAAGCTACTTATGCCTGAAAGTATCCTGTACCTCTAAAAGGCCAGCATTCGCCCATGTATGGAGTACTGTTGTCACATTTTGTCTAGTGCATCTACTACTGGTCTCTCCCTCCTGGACAGGGTTCAAAAGAGAGTCGGAAACCTGATAGGTCCTGAACTGTCTTCTAAACTTCACCCTTTATCCCATTGACGAGATCTAGCATCTTCCTGCTTTCTCTACAAGTATTTTAATGGTGAATGCTCTGATGAACTGCAGGCGCTGATACCCTCTCGACGTAAATGCTCCCGACAAACTTTACAAGCAGCTAAATCCACGCCTACACAGTAGAGATCTCTAGATGTAAGAAAGCCTTCTATTCCAATAGTTTCTCCCCCAGAACTACTTGACTTTGAAACTCACTTCCGGGATCCTGCTTTCCCAAACTGTACTGGCATGCATAAGTTCAAGTGTAATGTGAACAGACATCTTGCTGCCCACCTCCCTTCATAATATCCCTGCAACTTATGTCCCCGATAGCAGCCCCTTCTTAAAACTGGCACTGTGCCTTATCTGAGATCAAAATCGAATTATAAACAAATTCCACCGACTCTAGCAAATGTCTATTCTCTCTAGTCGTATATTTTTTTCAAGATTGTAAGGATAGTATCATATCCAACAAACATATACTGCGCCACCTAACGCAATCGTGGATGTAATGTTTGGGTGGAAGAAAGTATATTACACTACTCGCCTCTATAAATAAAAGGAGAGAATGTCAAATATGATGATCTTTCAACAACCGAAACGACACTACATTACCTACCCACGAAAAGGAAGCAATAACACAAAGAAGGATAATATCATGACAATAGAACAGATACTTCACTACCAGCACTCTAGAATCGAGTAGTGAAAAATAATACTATTATTGAATAGTAAACCGATTTGTGCATAGATATACATTGCAATGGCTCGCTATTAAAACAAGTACTAGTATAGTTTCGAGTTCAGAGATAAAAAATAAATATCCGTTAGTTATAAGATGTCATTTTATTCAATTAAGTGTTATATACGAAAAATAAAACAAGCATAGTTTAGTTGGCATGTTGAGAAAGAGGGGCAAATATGTGCACAGAAGAGTATTAGGTGGTCCAGCATCATCTCCAAGTTCGCAAGTAATTAATGTGTAATTGAAGTCATTGTAAATTCCAAGGTTCATATATCCTGATCGAGAAAGAGCTGCTTCAACGGATCAATCGTCATTGGACATGACACAGATTCTGATAAAACTCCCTTATGCATCTTTCTGTAAGTTCCAAGCGAGATTACAATGGCCATTTTTGAGGTGGGGCTGATGATGGTTAAGTGATTAATGACACAGACTGAAAACCTGGGTCTTCCGAGTTTCAATCCAGTTCGTTTTTTTTTTATCTATAATGGGATAGATATTTGTCTGCTGTCCACCGCAGCAAAGTGTGACACAAGGTCGGAAGGTGGAGAACAGGAAAGCTCCCCTAAAAGAGGGGCACTCTTTCTGCAACAAAAATTGCCCGAGCATCCCCATCGGCATTCCCTTGTCAGGGCGCCTCAGGCGACAAGCAATAAACTTGCCCCACCCGAAAGCCAAGTGGCAAGGTCTGAGAGGGTGATTCTTCTGGGTGATATCCAAGCGGCGTATTTTATTTCGACATGTCGGGCTGAGTGTCAAGAACGGATCATTGACGAGTACTTTCTACCCAGTCTCCAAGCCGCCGAAACACCAAGGAAACTATACAAGCAAGGGAAAATAATGAGGTATAGACCCTCACAGTTTGGAGATTCTATTTATAAATACCGCTGCTAGGAACTAATGAATCAAATTAATTCACGTTCTGCTACCAACCAATCAGAAACCAGAATTGCTCCATAAAAATTAAACTTTTTTTTTTGCAACCTTGCATATGTTTTCTTCATGTCAACACGGGAAGAATATTTTGCTTTTTCGCTAGAAAATTATAAAGTCCGGAACCTGTACAGAACAATCGTCTACTGAGAACGCGTCATCTCCAGGACTTGTCTAGAACAACTAACCATCGGAAACTCTTCTGAAAGTAAACATGGCTCCCCACTCAAAAGTTCCCCAGAAACCTTTTCATCGAACCCACATCTGACCGCGTCTCTAAACTCTTGCAGAATCCGTTAATAAAATAATGGACGAATAAGATCTCCGCAGAAATGTTGGCGTTCAAGGGAGAAAAAGTAAAGCTTCTTGAGCCGGTTTTTTGTAGAGTAAACCCGGATATCTTTGAACGATGTGACTCACTAGTCTTTTGCCAACTCTAGGTGGCCCATATTACATAAAATATCTGAGGACAATTGTGTAATAGCGGTCTGATGAAAGCGACATAAAGTGAAAGAAATATTCCATTAGTTGGCAGAAGAAGCATCAAATGAGGAATAGGGATCTTTTGTTTTGTTTTGTTTTTATTTTGTTTTTTTTTTTTGTTTTTTTTTTGCATTGTTTGCCACATGGATTGCAATCTTTACATGGATTGAACGGCACGGTGACCAGAAAGCCAACACGTTTTGTCTCGTTCACGCCTTAGCCGAATAATTCTGGCTAGCCTGTGTCGCTTATTGAATGTTGGGTAACGTTTTTTGCTAAGTGCTCTGAATGCAGCCGTTCTGGGCGACAATCTAGTTTACTAAATAAGGATCGTTGGACAGGTACATACCTAAGCACATTTCTGAGTCACCAAACAGGTGACACTTTATTCATACCTTATTTTTTTATCTATCTATCTATCTATCTATCTATATATATATATATATATATATATATATATATATATATGAAATCATTCTCTCTATATATGTGTGCGTGTGTGTGTCAGTGTGTACGTGTGTGTGTGTGTGTGTGTGTGTGTGTGTGTGTATTTGCGTTATCTGGATTAAACAATACAGGTAGACACACATATACGGACACGCATAGACGCAGTTCAGACACGCATATATCTGACCTAGTCGACCTACAAAAGATATGATTTGACGCCAAGTAGGCTGGGTTGACCTGTGAGACAGTTGTTCACATAACTTCCAGCACCAGTGGTCCACTTGTCGATATCACAGATCCCGCCTTTTCAGCTTGCACATGAGTTGTGTGACGCTTTAGTTAACGACCGGTGGAGCAAAAATTCACACAAAGGCTATGGGGTAAATGCCCAGTCTTGCATGAGTTTTGGACAGCAAGGTGTACGACATCGAAGCAAAGAAAGTTTCACACACATACACAAACACACACACACACATACATACATTGCATATATATATATATGCATGTGTATATATATATATATATATATATATATATATATATATATATATATATATATATATATATTAGAAGATGTACCTGACGTTGGCCGGTGTTAAACGTGACGTTAAATTCTTTTCTTTAATAAATGAAGTAAACAACGGAAAGAAACTAAGACATGTGTACTCGAGTATCGTGTTTTTTTTCTAAACAGTTCACTTCTTGTTTGTAAAAAAAAATAGAGCTGTGATCGAAACCAAAATCTAAAGACAGTGCGTCAAGTACGATAGCCATCAGACCAGCTTGACACGTTCTAGTACGGATTAATATATTTTCACCCATTAGCGGTCCTTTTTCTGGATAAAAAAGGATTACAAAGTTGTCCATATGTCTTAATACCCCTGTATATCAAATTTCAAGATTCTTAATCAAAAGATCGTTGAGTGTATCGGTTGAGAACTGTCCCACACACACATACACGTGTGTATATATATATATATATATATATATATATATATATATATATATATATATATATATATATATACTAGCAGGTCACCCGGCGTTGCTTATTTTTAAAATACGCATAAATATTATATTTAACTTAATACCGAAACTAAAGTATGTGCGTGCAGGTATTATTTTTTTTCCTAAACAGTTCATTTCTTGTAAATAAAAAAAATACTCGAGCTGAAATCGAAACCAAAACCTAAAACATTGAGTCAAGTACGATAACCATTACACCAGCTTGACACGATGTACAAAGAGTGTTTAAACATTCTTATTCTTGACACAACTACGCTCTTATGTATCTCAACTGCGCATGCACAGTCGTGATACAGTTGACAATCAGATAAAAATCCGACTACTATCACGTACCAATTTGTTAATGTTGACCTCGATAGTAGGCATTTCCCGGAAAAATAAAGATTAACATTTTCCATATGTCTGAATATCCTATATACCAAATTTGAAGTCTGTATATCAAAAAGTCATTGAGTATATAAGTTGAGAAGTGCCCTCACGCACAAACATTCTCAATTTTTGTAAAATATATATATAGGCATAAAATAAATGAAATACTTAAATGCGCTCGCATTACAGGTTGTACAATAGTGTTCAGTTCAAATAAATATTTGTATCAATATTTATAAATCAATCCATAGCAGATAAAGAAATCCATAATATACGAAATAGAGTAATAATATAAATGGAAATTCTGAATTAAATTACGTAAAATTACAACATTTATTGTTTGACAAGTTTTGTTTTGTTTTGTATTTTTACTCCATGGATTTTCAATGAATGGGCCATCTCATCGAAAGAAATGTAATTAGCAAAATAGGTATGGAAAATCATACATTTTATTTATTAGCACATATATTAAAATTAAATTTGAAATCATAATGTAAGAAAGGTATATTCCATGGTTGAATGGACGAGGTTGTAAAATCCAAAGCAATGAATACTGATGCATTACAAAATAAATTGCCAGTATTTTTAAAGCATATGGTGCTCGTCTGAGTTCCAATCTCTGCACCCCTAGCCAATCTTTCACGATAAACACCCGTCTAGCTGGAACCGCTCATTAATTATCCCCACTCTTTATCAGTGCCTAAATCAAAACGTAAATTCCATGAACAAAGCTTTTCTACAGAGAACTGCACGCCTGGAGAACTCTCTACCGCTTGCCTGTTTCCCTCCTGACTTGAACATGGTTGTCTTCAAGTCCAACATAAACAAATTCCTGACGAACCGCCCCCTTAGGTAATGACACTTTATCAAATCTCCAATACTAATGAATACTGTAACACTATCCCATTAATTACTATACACAAAATAACCTTTATCCCCGAGTGGCTTCTGGGCTTTGATAAGTGGTGGCCTCCATGTATGTGTAGTAATCCATTATTTTCAGTGTAGTAGAGTTTATTTTTTATAAGTGCTTGGAATAAATCGATATTCGTGCAGGCATACTGGAATGAATTAACTGGAAAACGCTTTTCTTTTCTTTTTTTTTTTAGTTATTTGGACTTAAGTGTGCTGTAGTATACAATTTGTAATCGTATCGCACTTCGGCATTTAATTTAATATATATATATATATATATATATATATATACATATTTATATATATATTTATATACATATTTATATATATATTTATATATATATACATACATATATATATGTATATATATGTATATACACTTGTGCCCGATATTATTCATACCCCTCGGATCTTTGAGATTTCTATAAGAATATTGCTCAAACCAGAAGGTAGACAATATTAAAGGGATTTCAAACAATAAATCAAGCATAAGCATTTAATTTAAACTCAACAAATAAATAAATTATGCAAGTTTAAAACAGTATACAAAGAAAAACAATAATGGCACTAGTTCAAAATTATTCATACCTCTCTTACTAATAGTCAATAGCATGCCCTTTATTCTTAATAACTACCTGTAACCGTTTTGGATATTTATCAACAAGGTTTTTACAAGCATCAACACTGATTTTTTACCATTCTTCAATGCAGTAGTTCTCCAAATCCCTCAAATTTCTAGGTTTCCGCTTTTTAACCTTAGTTTTCAATATGTGCCAGAGGTTTTCGATAGGGTTCAGGTCGGGACTCTGGCTAGGCCATTCCAAAATATTAATTTGATTATCCTCAAACCATTTCTTGACTATTTTGGCAGTATGTTTTGGATCATTATCCTGTTGAAGGACCCAGTTTGGTCCTAAATGGAGCTTCTCCGCATCCTGTCTAATGTTTTTCTTGAGTATCTCCAAATATTGCTCCTTCTTCATGGTTCCATCTATCTTGACCAAACTACCTGGACCACTAGCCGAAAAGGAGCCCCAAAACATTAGGCTACCACCACCATGTTTCACCGTGGGTATGGTGTTCTTTGGGTTGTAAGCTTCTCCTTTCTTCCTCCAAACGTAAGAAGCATCCATATGGCCAAACAATTCAATTTTTGTTTCGTCAGTCCACAAAATACTTGAGAAAACGGACTCTGAAGAATTCACATGGGTCCTAGCAAACTTTAGACGTGCTGCAAGGTGTTTTCCGGTGTGCAATGGAGTCCTTCTTGGTCTTCTTCCTTTCAGACCATTTTCATGCAGAGTCCTTTGCAATGTTTGCCTTGATATTTTTATGCCAGAAGACTCCAGATTTTCTAAAATGTCCTTAGTAGTGGTGGTTGGATTTGCATTAACACTGCTTACAATTTCCCTGGTGGCTCTAGCAGACAGTTTCCTTTTCCTTCCTCTACCAATCAAGTTGTTTGTTGTGTGGTGGCTCTGGAATTTTTTGATGATGCTCTGTACTGTTGCTGTAGGGACCTCAAATGTCATGGAAATTGACTTGTAACCTAAACCATCCTTATGTGAATTCACAATATTAGTCCTAAGATCATTACTAAGCTCTTTTTTCTTCCCCATTCTAATAATTTTTATTCTTTTATTG
>NC_136513.1:24262500-24280000 GCF_053919585.1 Euprymna scolopes | reverse complement strand
GTTTCGAAGAAATTCATTCCTTCTCATCAGAGATTAGGATTTAGCAAAATGCGGGATCGGGTTTTGCTTGCAAAAATATTTGATGGAACTACAAGTAAGTCATAGAGCTTACTTGGTAAAAAATAGTTAAGAGGAGGGAATATGGTGAATAAAAAGGCCATTCCACGTGAATATATATATATATATATATATATATATATATATATATATATATATATATATATATATATATATATATAAGAAAATGTCACTTTTTAGTTCATATATTCGGCTCTCGCTAAATTCTTTGATTCAGAACAAAAGGCAAGGGTAATAAATTAACCCTCTCATCAGGGAGGAAATAATGCCTGGAAGCATGGTCTCTTAGAAAGGAACTATCTATATCGAATTCCGATAAAAGCTGCTACCACATACGAATTAGTTTCTCCGATCAGAAATTGCTTAAGGCTTCCCAACCTTCCGGAAAGCCG
The DNA here is from genome assembly GCF_053919585.1 of Euprymna scolopes. Classification (NCBI taxonomy): domain Eukaryota; kingdom Metazoa; phylum Mollusca; class Cephalopoda; order Sepiida; family Sepiolidae; genus Euprymna; species Euprymna scolopes. Next base: position 24,279,530 of record NC_136513.1, on the reverse strand, counting down.
AAAAACAAAGTCCTTCTTATTGGTGTGTCTCATAAGCCAACAAGGGGCTAAATAATGTCAGTTCAGTTTCGAAAAACACAACATCATCCTCAAAGGCGAACTCGAGAACAGTACAAAAAAGGTGTAAATAGCTATATTAGCATTCCAAGTAAGGTTATCTGAGGCGACAAGCAACACTGCTTATCTCGAAATGGGTGGTAATGTGTGGGTTGATATCCTTTTAGGACAAAAGTCCACAAAGAAGAGCCTGGCTAGAGAAAAAAAGAACCCCCTAGGTTGTCATACTGCTGATAAGATATCCTCAGACTGGTATAAAAATATTAGCATTCAAAGCTAGTGAAATTTTAAATAATAAAAATCCAAAATTAATCTCCCTGTTCGCATGTATTTCATGAATTTTAGTTGTTATCGCCTCTCTCTCTCTCTCTCTCTCTCTCTCTATCTATCTATCTATCTATCTATCAATCTATCTCCCTCCCTCTCTCTGTGTAGCGCGCATGTCTCCATCCTTCTCTTTCTTTTCCTTTTTTCTTTCTGTCTCCTTTTTCTCTCTCTTTCTGTCTGTCTGTCGGTCTTTTCGTCTGTCTCTCTCTCTCTCTGTCTCTGTCTGTCTGTCTCTGTTTCTGTCTCTCTGTCTCTGTCTATCTCTTTGTCTGTCTGTCTTTTCGTCTGTCTGTCTGTCTCTCTCTCTGTCTCTGTCTGTCTGTCTCTGTCTCTTTGTCTCTCTGTCTCTGTCTGTCTGTCTGTCTGTCTGCCTCTCTCTCTCTCTCTCTCTCTCTCTCTCTCTCTCTCTCTCTCTCTCTCTCTCGCTTCGTCTCGTTTTGTGTTTGGGTTAAAAATAGAATACATTGTGATAAGTCTATTGTTTATAAAACTGTACTACATTTTAAAAATGTACAGGACATCTGTGGCCATTTTTATTTGCAGAATTGAAAGGAGCCCCCCCCATTTCGGTCCTTCTTTTTGTCGGATAATGTACTTTTTTTTTTAATTCTCACTTTCGATAATCTTACGAAGAATCTTGGTGACGTGAGTGATAAACATGGCGAGAGATTTCATCAGGGTATTTCAGTGATGAAAAAAAGGTTTAAAGAAAAATGGAAACCTGCCATATTGGCAGGACACTCAAGACAAGAAGGCTTTTTTTATATAGGAGTCACGCTTATCAAAGCCCAGAGGCCACTGGAGGATAAGGGTTAAAGAGTGTACAGTAGTCAATGAGACAATATCGTAGTAATCTTTAGTAGAGGAAATTGGTAAATTGGATTACTTAACGGCTCATCAAAAGTTTGTTTACATTGGACTTGAAGACAAACATATTGTAGTCACCTGGAAAGCAGGTAAACGGAAGGCAATTCCATAGGCGTGCAGTTCTAAGAAAAAAAAACTTTATTCATGAAATCTACGTTTAGGTGTAGGCACAGATAAAGAGTAGGGGGAAATTATTAATAGTGTTTTTCAGTTAGACGAGGGTTTCTCGTGAAAGTTTGTCGAGGGGAAGGGCATAGATTGGAGCTCAGACGAGCACTTGCCATGAAAATAACGATAAAGCAGAGACAGGTTCGCAACGTCTCTTCTGTGAGATAGAGGTTGCAGGGAAGAGAAAAGGGCGTGTCCTACTAGACTACGAAGTCTATTTTGAACTCTGTAAAGGCAGGATAAGTTCTTTCTAGCAGCCCCTGCTCAGATGTGGTACTAGTATTCCATTCCTGGACGTACCTGGCTCATATATAGGTAGAGCAATATGATAAATGAACGTATGTTATTTAAATTGTGTTTTATTAATAACCAATAACAATAAAATATGATTTATAAAAACGAGGCCTTACTCAGAGGAATAAATGTCAGATTCAGTATAAGAATATTTTTTTTTGCCCCGAAACAAGTCTTAAGTGGCATGCACTTTTTTTAACCCGAATTCTGTTACAAAGTGTAAATAGCAAGTACTACGTGATTAACGGCATGCACCGACAAGTTCGAATGCAGCTTTTCACACAGAAACACTTCAACTTAATTTTTCAATCTATGTGCTGAATAATAAAATTCATTGCTGCTTTGTTTTTGGTTTTGTTTTTTTGCTAAGAACATTTCCTATGATGAGATGAGCCAGTTATTGAAAATTAATGATTTTAGAAAAAAAAACTTTTTGTATTCTTTGTTGAATGATAAATAAATGTTTTTTATTTAATTTATTTTATTTAATTCCATATTTTTTTATTAATACTATTGCTCTATCTCGTATATTGAGCTTTTTATCCGCTTGGGATTTTTCTTGTAATTTCCGACACTAATATTTATATGGACTTTAATTTGATAGTATTATACAAGCTGTAATCTGAAAGTATTTTAAAATGTCATTTTATATATATATATATATATATATATATATTTATATATATATATATATATATATGTATATATATATAGATAGATAGATAGATAGATAGATGGATAGTTATATAAGAGGTAGTTTGAAAGCCTCCAAGCATTCCAGTTATTTCACAAATATATCTATATATATATATATATATATATATATATATATATATATATATAGAGAGAGAGAGAGCGAGAGAGAGATAGAGAGAGAGAGAAAGAAAGAAATAGAGAGGGGAGGCTCGGTGGCGTTGTATAAGTTTTAATACAATATTACTGAGGCATGAAGGTGTCTTCGTCTACATATATCACCTTAAGCCTTTGTTCTGGCCTTTGTGTGTCCGACCAACGCAGTCATGTCTGGAGAATGCGGCGGTATCAGAGGCAACTTTTTATTTATTTGTTTATAATTTTATTTTCAAAAGGACAACATATATAGATACAAAAAAGAAACGCATTCAGAAATTGGACATGGCAATGAACAGAGAAAGGGAAAGAAGGACATGGCGTTATCGACAGGAGTGGATACATAGAAGTGACGTCATAAAAAAACCCAGAACTTATAGCAGATATTTATACAAATTATATGCATGTATACATATAATATATCTTTATATTTTTAGCGAAATCAACAGTTTGGAAACCATTTTATTTTCTATTTAATTTCGTTCCCTTATCGAATAGGGGGTTACTTGCCCTTTGTTTTGCATATAAATGTGTTTTATTGACGGGATGTTTGTATATTATATATATATATATATATATATATATATATATATATATATATATATATATATATATATGTATATATAAATTATTTATGTATTTTTTAATTAAATTAATTTTCTCGAATAAAAGTTATCCATGGACAGGCATCGTCAGCGTGACTAAACTTATTGTTGGCAAGGATCGAACTTACTACTATACAATCCAAGTCTAGCACACACACACACACACACACACATATATATATATATATATATATATATATGTATATATATATATAATGAGGTTTTTATTTTTCAGAGGTGAAGTAAGGTAAGCAGTGAATTATAACGAGGTTAATACAAGATGGCTTAATACTACTGCTGCTACTACTACTACTACTACTACTACTTATAACAATAATAATAATAATAATAATAATAATAATAATAATAATAATAATAATAATAATTCTAAGAATGTGAAAAATTCTTTCAGTTAAGATATCTGTTGGAAGCTGTTTCGGCGAGGACACCAAATCAGCTATCACCGTCTCAAAAACAGAGGAAGTAATATAAGAATGAAATAAAGGAGATATGCCAGAATCCCAAGTTGTTTATAGTTAATAGTAATTTTTCTGGAAAATTGGGTAAAATCACATTTTTCTTAGACGTTAGAAAGCAGACGACAGGGGACATAACTACGAAAGGAATATTTTAGATTCCGTGTGTCATGGCTGCAATATTAGTTGTCTACAGCGATAGACATTCTTTTTTACTAAAAACACAGTAGCAGTTAATTTTTATTTTTCGAGGGAATAAGTAAGAAAAAATAAACATGCGAAATTTCTCTCATACAAGTGACGGCATATTCAATCGCGCTGGCAAAAGTTATAGCCGTTGACTTGTGATAGTGCTTTCGTTAAGGGTCGCACGTTTTTGTTTAAAACGTCAATCAGCGGAAGTGACGTCAGACAAATGTTAAGGTTCGGATGGCCAACACCGTATATGTACAACAATATATATATATACATATATATATACGTTTTATTTTTTATTACCGCTTTATCTATTCGGTTACATATGTTTCGGTTGCCGGACCATATTTACGATCCAGCAGCCTCGTCAGACCTTACAGAAATCCTTCTGTAATTTCTGTAAGGTCTGACGAGGCTGCTGGATCGTAAATATCGTCCGGCAACCGAAACATATGTAACCGAATATATAAAGCGGTAATAAAAAATAAAACGTATATATATATGTGTGTGTGTGTGTGTGTGTGTGTGTGTGTGTGTAACTACTTAATTTACTCACATAAAATTAATATACGAAAGTATAGATTTATGCGTAAACTTTAAGTATTTACTTCAAAAGTGCTCAATACGTATGTAGAGCTAGTTAGTAATTTATAAAATATACATGGCGATTAAGCTACACTGAATATTCCGCGTTTCATCCACTCTAGGACTTTTCAGGCTTATGCGCCTAAGCCTGAAGAGTCCTAGAGTGGATGAAACGCGGAATATTCAGTGTAGCTTAATCGCCATATATATTTTATAAATTACTATATATATATATATATATATATATATATATATATATATACATATATATATATATATATATATATATATATATATATATATATATATATATATATGTATGTATATATATATATGTAGCTTTTTAAACGCAAATATAAAAATAGAAGTTTTGGTAAATGTTACTTGGTTTCCACCTTAACATTTGAAGACCTTGAAAGATATATGCTGAAAACGACTATCGCATTCAAATTTTCCGCAAATAAATAGCTTTCTGAATATTAAGCAATATAACTCTTTATGTTAAAATTGGAGGCTATTATTGCACGCGTAATCTCGCATCTTTTGTCATACTCCATAGCTAGCAGCATTCAGGTTCTTGTCCAGGATTCCTCCTATATTCAAAAATAAAAACCAATATTAAATTGTATGATGTATGACGAAATGACAATATGTTGTCTCAAAAATTACGTAAATTGATAAAATTGTTTCATTTTTGACTAGCAGGGCGCCCGACGTTGCCCGGTCGTAAAATACGCATAAATATTATATTTTAATTTATGCGGAAAATGAGGCGTGTTCATGCGAGTATTATATATATATATTTTTTTAAATAGTTCACTTTTGCTATCTATATACAGACAAGAAAAACTCAACTTTATAGCTATACTAGAAGATTTACCTGGCGTTGCCTGGTATTAAACTTAATGTTAAATTCCTTAAAAAATATGTACAAAAATGAGGAAAGAAACTGGGACGTGTGTATTCGAGTATCGTGTTTTTTTTAAATATTAACTCCTTGTAAGTAAAGAAATTACTCGAGCTGATATTGAAACCTAACTTAAAGACAGTGCCTCAAGTAAAATAACCGTTAAACCAGCTTGACACGATCTTCAAAAAGTGTTTTCAAATCTACTTATTCTGAGCATAATAAATCTGTCATGTGAGCGATTCACGCATTCGCAGTTGTGAAACAGCTGACAAACAGATAAAAATCCGATGACCCTATATACCAATTTTTTTTTCATTTTACTCCTTAACAGCACGTTTTTCCAAATGAAAACTGATTAAAAGTTTTTTTCACATGTCTGCATGCTTTTTATATCGAATTTCAAGTCTGTAGACTCAAAATTGGTTGCGTATATAAGTTGAGAATTGTCCTCACACACACACACACACACACACACACACACGCACACACACGCACGCACACACGCATTTTCATGTTTATGGATATACTAGCAGGACGCCCGGCATTGCCCGGTCGTAAAATACGCTTAAATATAATCTTGTGATGAATTCAGATTTCGTATCTATTTTTATATTATATTAGACACAATATATCATAAGGATTTAAAAAGTTTTAAAACATATGACTCTGCGCCACCACCGTGAATCGAAACCAAATCGTTTAGCTTACGATTTACTTTTTCCTTTGGCGTTTATGCCTGAACTATGAAGACATGTTTGCTGCAATGTTAGCAATCAAAACATGAACCAATAACTATTTCGTTCCACATACATATTCGTAAATCCGGTCCTCGACCTTCAGCTGGCGAATTCAATTTTTAAAATTTTCCCACTTTTGCACAGATTTTCTTTCGGCTCGAACCCAAATATAAAGTTTCGTATTGGTTCGAATACCCTATATATTAAGTTTCATGTCTATAGACCAAAAACTGACAGAGGATTTTGATAAGATTTTTTTAAAACAAATATATATACGCATACATATATATATATATATATATATATATATATATATATATATATAGAAAGAAGTTTGTATTTACTATGGCTTTTTACGCAAATATTACGCAAGTATAAATCATGTAGAATATCTGCATGAATATAATTACACGTAATAGTTAACTAAAGATTATCATGTTGTAAAACCGAAAAAAAGAAACCTAATAGGAAATTAATTAAAATGAATGTTTAAAAGATTATACAAATTAGTTAGCTGTTTTTGTAAATGAATGCAATTCCATGACCTTTGTATAGCAAAGTTGTATTTTCTTTTTAAATAAATAGAAAAAAGGGGTTTTAATATGAATATTAATACACACAAAAAAAATTATCGGGGTATAGATAAATAAGAAAATCATTTTCTCCGTAGATATTACAATATAAATCTCGCTTTTGTGAATTATTGAGTTATCTCCCTTTGGATTTTAGAAGGTTTTCAAAATGGCTGACAAGGAAGCCATTTTACTCATAAAAGTTGGTTTTCTTATTTATGTTTGTTCTTTTTTTTACTCTATATATCATTCTTGACTAGCGCTTCACTTGAATGGAAAAGTAACCTGAACTGAGTAGTAAAACATAGTTTAATAGTACGTTAATAGATGTTATAGTATAGTTTCGGCTTCAGATACAAGATATGAAATCTTTACTAATCTAATTTATAAAACTCACTATGTCTATCTGTCTGTCTTTATATTTTCAAACTTTATCTTTTTCGAACCTAAAAGTCGTATAGCGGCGCTAGTAGTCTCAAGCGATTTGATTTTATTAAATCGTTTTTATGGGTGTTTAGCCGGTTAAAATAGTTTGCAAAAGGTCAAAAAGGGGCCAAAATTCAAAAAATCGCTAAGTATTTTGATTGTTAAGCATCTTAGTTTATTTTTAATCGGCTGATATACGTATCACCTTGGTACACTAGTAACGTCAGCAGCTTTGAATGTTACAGTTATGCTTACAGTTTCGATTCTAGCTGATGGCACCCAAATATTTTTCTTTTTTTCACTTTTGAAATCAGGACTTTATAATAATACTAGCGGGGGTACCTGACGTTGCCCGGGTGTTTGGAGGTTTGTGTGTTGGGAAGGGGGGGTAGATCAAAACAACCCTGTTTAAAAAAATAAAACGTTGGCTGGGTGTTTGGGCGTGTAAAAGAAAAAAAAAGTTTGAGTAGAAAGGTAGTTTTGAACCCGAAACCTTTGACATGAAAATGGAAATGAAAGGGAGAAAAAAAAAGCAAGACACCTAACTATCTCGGCCTGAGGAGAGAGGAAGTTTGAAGTGTCTTAAGTAAACGTTAATAGATTGAAATTGACAGGAGCGAGAAAGTTTAGTCACGTGATGTTTGATCTAGTTTCGCGCTGCAAGCCAGTTTCTGTTTCCCCCGTCCCATCATTCGCTTTTTTTATACTGAAAAGCATAACGAAGACGGAAATAGCGCGTAAAAATCGGGCAAATTAAAGATAGCCGCGACCCCCGTTCTTAAGTCGTAGATATTATGATTTAGACAGCATATAAAAAGTTTTAAGAAGGAGTGAGCCGACCGAGAAGCCCGGCGAAACAAAGTCTTTGGCGAACATACACAAAAATGAACACACGCACACACACACACACACACACACACACACACACACACACACACACCAACATACATTTTCGCTTTTATATATATATATATACGAAATCAGGACAAATACAAATATCAAATTAAACGTATTTTACGTCCGGGCAAAGCCGGGCAAAGCCGGGCAAAGCCAGGCAAAGCCGGGCAAAGCCGGGCAAAGCCGGGCAAAGCCGGGCAAAGCCGGGCGCCCCCACCCCGTGGTAATAGATACGTGTTATTCCGTTTTCATTGTCGTTTGCTATTGCATCCAAATCAGATTCTCTGAAGATACTGACTTTCTGATCGAAAATCCGCAAAACTTTGCGGTCATTGTTTTGTTGTTTCCCTTTGTAAAAATAAAAAATAAAAACTTTTCTTTTTCCAAAATTAGCAGATTCGAGGTTAAATAATACAAAAAGGATTGATATGCCATAAAATAAAACAACCAAACTAAAGACTAGAAATAAATATTTGAAGATATAATAAAAAAAACCTTGAAGCATAACAATTTTTTGTCCAAAATTCGGCATTAAATTAGCCGAAAAGGGTTGATACTAACGATGGGACGATTCCAATATATTTTCCCCCGATTTCGATACAATTACTGATTCCGTATTAATTACCGATTCCGATGCAATTAACGATTCCGATTCTTTATAAATCCGTAAATATTTAACTCTAAAGTGGTCATTTATTTCTGATTATCGCAAAAACACCTATAAAACGCAGATATTTTCTCAAGTATAAAAATAAACCTGTGGGGGATAATCTATAGCTTTTAATTTAATGACAATCTAAGATCAATAAATATTTAATATTGCAATGTAATGTAATGATTGCAATGTCTTGTCAGACGAGTGCCACTCCCTTAGACATGACCATGAGCCCAAAAAATACTTCAATCGCCACAGGATTATTTTAATAGACAAATGCCTGAGGGAGTATCTATACACATATGATGTTACAGAGTCTTAGCTTTGTACGACAGCTAAGTCTCTCTCTCGGTTCAAAATGTTGAGATTCAGCAACAAGCAAGAGCAAGATAGCCAGCAACAAGTTAAACTGCAGACCCTGTCTCCCGCTTTATGGTTTTTTTAAACTGCAGGTACTGTCTCCCGCTTTATGGTTTTTTAAATCAGAGATTTGCTTCTCCTAGAAAGGTTACCTTCACCACGGCTTACGGGAGCCCTCTCTACCCTAACACACATACATACATACATACATACATACATACATACATACATACACACAAACACACACGGTGCTAGTTGGCCATTGACTCCGAAAAAAGGTTCATTCGCCTTTTGGAAGGTGACCCGACCATGAGGCAGGTAGTACTGGGTTATATGGTACCAGTAGCATATGTCATGACCATACCTGATATATATATATATATATATATATATATATATATATATATATATATATATATATAACCGACATTATTTTTTTGCATCAACATAATATTATTACTACTAGCAGTGGAAGATTTTGCTTTAAACAAACCCAAATAAAAAAAGACAATTGAAAGAATCTTTTTTTGCATCGGAAAATAGACAATTTTTTTTTCCAATTCCGATACTAATTCTGATACCCCCAAAAGTTCCGAATCGTCCCAACACTAGTGGATATGTTGTAAAACGAAACAACTGAACCAAACCAAACACCATTATATATACTTTGAGAGTAGTAATTTGTTTATTTTTTTTTATTATTTGCGAACTGTTATCGTCATCTTCATAGTTATTGCTCTTTCACTACGTTTCGGACAACTCATTGTCTGGCTTTCTTCAAGTGATTAACCGCGACGGGATATGAATGATGAACTCCCTAACTGTATCGTCAGTGATAACTGCTTTCCATAGTTGTTGTTATCTAACTACGTTTTGGCCAACTACTGCTCTGATCAGCTTTGGGTAGGATTGAAACCGCTATTTTCACACAATGTTCACCTAAGACCGCAGTGATTCAACGTCTCTATCCACTACGGCACGGGCCCCGAATGTGAAATAACAATAACTATGGAGATAGTGATAACAGTTTGCAGATAAATAAATAAATAAATACACAAACTAAATGCAATGAATAAATATTTGGAGGTACAAAGGACTTGAAGCATAAAACATTCCTTTAATTACTTGATTCGCCATGAGATACTCCAAAAGGACATGATATGCTGTCAAACGGCTATTAGCGTTTCATAACATTCCCTGTGAAATTTTTCCGAGTGTTATCACAGTAGGTTTAATAGGTTGACAAGAACGTTATTGCATATTTTTTTAAATTTTGATTTCAAATGATGTATTTTAACATAAATATTCGTTATAATACCTTTACTTTATATATCATTTTAAAAGAGCGTACTTTCCGCTCTATCTAATCGTTTAAATTACAATCGTTTTAACACAATTATGTATTCTTTTCAGAGCGTTGAATACAAGATGGAAAACAAAGCACATTCGCACACTTTTCTTATTTCAATTCAAGCTAGGCCAAAAAGCTGATGAAATAGTTTTCGATATCAACGAAGCGTTTGGCCCAGGAACCACTACTGAACGCACAGCAAAATGGTGGTTTACGAAATTTCGTACGGCTTCGAGAATCTAGAAGATGACGAGCGTAGTTTTCGGCCATCGAATGTTGACAACGATAAATTAAGAGACTTACACGAAGCCAATCCACGCACATCTGTTCGAGAACTTGCTTCTGAATTAGGCATAACATATACGATAATTTCCAAGTACGTGTGAGAGATTGGAAAGACAAAACAACTTGATAAATTGGTGCCTCACGAATTGAACAACAACCAAAAGAACCGCCGTTTTGAAGTGTCATCGTTCCTTCTTTTACGCAACAAGAACGTGTCGTTTCTCGACCGGGTTGTGATTTGCGACGAAAGGTGAGGTCTTTACGACAACCGGCGATGCTCAGTTCAGTTGTTAGATGCTGACAAAGTTCCACGACACTTCCGGAAGCCAGAGTTGCACCAAAAGACGGTCATGCCGACTGTTTGGTAGTCTACGACCGGTTTCATCTATTACAGGTTTTTGAATGTAGGCAATACCATTACGGCGGCTAAAATACTTTCAACAAATGAATTAAATGTATCAGAAACTTCGACAGCAACACCCAGCATTAGTTAACAGAAAAGGCTTAATTCTCCTCCTCGACAATGCCTGACTGCACGTTGCTAAATCGCCACTGCAAAAGGTGAACGAATTGAGCTAAGGAACTCTGCCTCATCCGCCATACTCTCCAGATCACTCACCTACCGACTACCATCCGACCACTTTCCCGACAATTTTCTGCGTGAGAAAGCATCCCGAAAACTTTCAAGCATCCCGACACCTTTCTGCGTGAGAAATTCTTCAAAAACCTAAGCGATATCAAAAACGTCTTCGGCGACTTCATCGCCACCAGAATGCAAGATTTTTACGTTACACTTGTTTCGCGTTGGTAAACGTGCGTTGATTCTGATGGTTCTTATTTCGATCAAAAAATTCTTGTTTGAGCCTAAATATGTTCATTTGAATTTAAAAGATAACAATCGTAAGAACTTTCTTGTCAACCTGATAATAGGATTAGAACTCGACACGGCTGCCTCATAGCTCTCATTGGTATTCATTTCTCTGATTACTCCCTGTCTGTGATTTAAGGAGATACGTTTCGTTTCGATAGAATCATTTTTAAATTCGTTTTATCGATTTTTCCAATTATATTATTCTTCTAATCGATATTGAAACTCAAAGTTACAATTGGATCTGTTAAACTATTAATGGCGATTATGTTTCTGATTTTCTTAAGATGAGGATTGATTATTCATAAAGTTTGGATTATTCGGACTACTGCTCTCACCTTAAGAATCACATCGACCGAACGTTTCGAAAATAATACTTCAGTTGAGATTAGTATTAATGGCATTCGTTTCGATATTTTGCATTCATATCTTTTTAATAATTAAAAAATCTTTTAACGAGTGTGACGGTTAGTATATGTAGCCATTCTAACTTTTTCTTTTTTGCCCAAAGCGCTGCTAACAGGGAATGCGGACGAGACTAACTAATCCATGTTTGTTCGATCAGAGTACTCTTTCTCTTGACTGCTGTTTTTTTTTCAAATTCCATTTTTCCTGACCTTGTGCCTGATATATGTTGGAGGGAGATAAAGAAATCATTTACGCGTTTCTTCATTTTCATTTTTTTCTTTCTTCTTCTTTGTTTTCTTTTATCTTCATCTTCTTATTCTTTCTTCTTAGTTATCTTCATTTTTCTTCTCTTTTCTTCTTCATCATATTCCATTTTCTTCTTTTTTCTTCTTCCTCGTCTATTTCTTTCTTTTTTCTTTTCTTTCTTTGTTTTCTTCTTTCTTATCTTCTTTTTTCGTTATTTTAATCTTCTTTTTCTTTTATTTTCCTTCTACTTTGTTTCTTTTTTTTCTTCATCTCCTTCCTCTTTGATCTTCTATTCCTACTACTTTGTTTTTTTCTTTGTTTCTTCTTTGTTTTCTTCTTTTTCGTTATTTTATCTTCTTTTTTCTTGTTTTCTTCTACTTTGTTTTTTCTTCGTTATTTTCATCTCCTTCCTCTTCCCTCTTATTTTCCTTCTTCTTTATTTTCTTCTTCTTGTTAATCTGCGTCGCTTTCTTCTTCTTCTTCTTCTTCTTCTTCTTCTTCTTCCTCTTCTATTTACTTAAACGTCTTCCTTTCCCCTTTTCTCTTCATCTTCTTCCGCTTTCCTCTTTTTTCCTTCTTATTTGTTTTCTTTTTGTTCTCTTCTTTCTTCTTTTTTCTTTCTTTTTTATTTTCTTCATCTATTTACCTAAGCGGCATCTTCTTTTATTCTTATTTTTCTTTTATTGACTTTTCTTCTTTTTTGTAATTTTTTTTTTTTTTTTGATTTTCATCTTCTTTCATTTATGTTTTCTTTTCTTATTTGCTTCTATTTCTCTCTTTCTCCTTCAGCTATTCAGATTTTTTTACGATCTATTTGTTCGTCTTTTTTTTTTCGCTATATATTTTTCCTTTTTCTTTTCCATTTTTATCGCTGTATATCTTCTTTTTCTTTATTTCGCTATATATCTTTTCTTTTTCTTCTTTCCTAAATATTTTTCTTTCTATTTTTTCGCTATATATATTTTATTTTTATTTTTTGCTACATATCTTTTCTTTTTTATTTTTTTACTAAATATTTTCTTGTTCTTTTTCTTTATTTCGCTATATATCTTTTTTTTTCACTACAGATTTTTCTTGTTCTCTTTCTTTTTTCGCTATATATTTTTCTTTTTCTTTTTTCGCTATACATTTTTCTTTTTCTTTTTTCGCTATATATTTTTCTTTTTCTTTTTTCGCTATATATTTTTCTTTTTCTTTTTTCGCTTTATAGTTTTTCTTTTTTCGCTATATATTTTTCTTTTTTCGCTGTATATTTTTTGTTTTTCTTTTTTTTTTGTTATATATTTTTCTTTTTTACTTTTTCACATCGTGACTGTATCACTCTTCATACAATAACTTTACGTTCGAAACAAAACAATCCTTCCATCACTTCAGCCAATTCCTGAAACTGTAGACGCGACACCATCGCAGAAATAAGAGGACCTAACGCACGGCATCTACCAAATCCACTCCAGTGCAATTATGACCAATTCACCTTATCAGTCTTAGAGATTCGCAGAACTCTGAACGTTTTTCAACAAGCTGGATCGGATGAGTATTCTTGAAAGATCGCAACCTTTTGGCACTTCTGACTAGTGGGGTCAATTGCAGGCACTTTAACGACGAGTGTATTTAAAAGTTGCTTGGAATGTGAGAAAGTGGTTACGAGAGAGATATGGACAGAGAGAGAGAGAGAGAGAGAGAGAGAGAGAGTGTGTGTGTGTCAAAAATGATACGGATAAAACGGCATTCGAGGTTAGTCGAGATTATAACTTCCGGTGAAAGACAGGGAGTGCACATTTGGCGGGAATTTTGACTTCGTGTCAGGTACTAACATGTTACTGAACCGTCTGGCAGCTCATTTATGAATCCTCTATTTGAATTTAAGTTTAGTTTCCTTTGATCGTCGCATCGACAATGAGATTGACGAAGAAATATGAACCCTCTGGAGATGACAGGTATTATACGCCTTTAAAAATAATATTATATTCCAGTTAATGGAAATTGAACCATTGATTAATTATCAAACTATTAATGCATGCTTCTTTTTCTCAAACTTACATCTCGACAAACGACATAAACTACTCGGCCTTTATTGCTAAATTAGCCAACTTAACTTAACAATGACGTTTTATTCTGCCTGATTAATCAGAAACGATTGCAAATTGCACTATTATGAGGACTGAACTGATAAAATTCATGGCCTGAAAATTTCATTTCTCTGTTGCAGATATTGATGATGTGAGACTTCATGCTAGCAACTCCTGCTATGAACATGCGTCAGAAACAGGTATGCGTCATTGAATTCCTGCCAAAAGTGCATTGAGAATGGCGGTGATAATGCAGAACAATAAATTCCAGAAAGCAAAGTATCGCTCGTTTTAATAGTACCACTCCTGTCTTCGTAGCTTTTCAACGTTTTTAGTTAGAAAGATAATACTCTTTACTTCTGGAACGACTCTCGTATATTTGATGTACGTATTGAGGTTGGTAATCTACAGCCGATCGTGACAATTTCTTGTTTACATGTAATAGTCGACAACAGAAGGCGGTAATGCCTATGAAGATGTCGCATGAAAACGGAACATATACTGCACATTCCTCTCTATATAAAACGTTTAGTTAGCGTAATCGGATTAGAATTCTTGAAAGGTCTCGACCTTGTAGCAGTTTTACAAGTGGGATCAATTGAAGGCACTTTAACCACTAGTGAATTCAATACGTTGCTTGAAACAGGAGAAAGTTGTTAAGAGAGAGAAAAAAATGAGAGATAGAGAGAAAGAAAGAAAGAACGAAAGATAGAGAGAGAAAAAACGATGAACTAAATTTAGAAGTCATATAATTGATGAACAATTAAAGCAGGCCTACTTCGGATGCAAAAAGGTAATTAATGAAAGCAGAATCTCGTTTTAAATTGTACGAATCGTGATAAACTTCCTATTTACTATGCCTTCGCACAGCACAGAGTTAGACACCAGGATCGTTTTTTTTTACGTGGAGAAAAGGAACAAAAATAAAAATTGTCTCAGTCGTGAAGGATTTCTCCTCCACTAAGAGAGGACAAGAAACTGAAGTGCCACATCGGAAGAGCCTATACTACACTTTTAAAAAGTGGTACTCGGTAGGTGAGAGGTCTGGGGAGTATGGCGGATGAGACAGAATTTCGTAGTTCAATTAGTTTAACTATTGCAGTGGGCATTGTTATGGAAGCGAATTGGGCCTTTTCTGTGAACTAATGCTGGGTGTTGTTGTTGAAGTTTCTGATGCATTTCATTGTTGAAAGACAAAGAGGTGTAAACTTACTTCACCTATAGATGGGTAAATACACCAACTGAGACAAAAAAATTGTTTTGCTATGGTTTTGTGTCAGGTTATTTGAGTATGAGAAAGTTTCAGATTTAGAAGTTGAAGGATGCCTCCATAGATGATGAGGATGAGCGGGAGGCAGTGTGAACAACAACTAATACATTATGACTTATGTGAATCAGAGTGGGTAGGAGTAACCATAGACATGTGATGAGGGATGATTCAGCATCAATGGCAATAATTTCATGTGAGAGACTGACCCAGTAAATAAGGGTAAAAAGAACAGAGTTATTTGTTTATCTTAAAAACTGACCGAGTTAGTGTTTGAAAAATTTTCAACCTCGAAATTTGAAACTTTTCCATACTATAATTTTGTCTAACTTTTAGTCAATCTAGATTATACATAAACTTACAACACAATAACTATCTAAAAACACTTCCAAGCAGGTAAATTTAATTTGCGTTATAAAACAACAAAACATAGTGCAATTTTGTTGTACTTGGGTTACTTTCGCGTTATATTGACTAGCATATTACCCGTTGTATCCGTGAAAATTTATACTCATATTTGATTATTATTTTTTTTTTTTTTTCAATTAATAAATACGTTCGAGTTTGCTTTTTTATTACTTAGGAACGTTGGATTAAATTCCATGAAAATCTCAACTATTTAAATTGTTAAAAATGGATATTGTGTCTTAGTATGCCACCTTAAAAAACATGGAATTTTTATTGATTGATGTCGAAAACATTTTGGAAATAATGAATCCAGATCATCAACTGCAATTCAGATAATTGGGCATCACATCAGTGAGGCGTGCCAATATGCGAATATGCTGTTGAGAGGAAGGCCTCAAAACGGTGCGTATTCCTTTCTGATAGCCCCAAATTATCTGTAAGATGCTATGAAATACACCCCAAAAACAAAATTATATACAAGTTTACGAGTCAATAAACTAAGAAATGCAATGAAATACTCCAGAAATCAACGATAAACACTATTCTATAGAAGTAACATAAATAAAAAATAAGATGATGAAAGCCCTAGAAAAGCGCGTTTTCTCCCTCGACAAACGACAGTAACTTTATCTGAAATTGATTACTTCCCAAGTGAAAACCGCTGATAAACATCATTATATACAAGCCTATAAGGTAAGCTGTTTCTTTGAAAACACCATCTTCTGTTGTTCGCTTGCTTCATGCAAGTTTCTGCTACTGTTCTGCTAGTAATTCGTATTTCTCTCTCTCTCTCTCTCTCTCTCTCTCTCTCTCTCTCTCTCTCTCTCATTCTCTGACTCTCTTTATATATATATATATATATATATATATATATATATATATATATATATATATATATATATCTTATAAATTTTCCTACTGTGTGTCTGCCTGTGTGTGTGACGCGGTTTATCTCAGCCTACAGGCAAGTTAGGTACCGAAATGAAGCTTATGAGCCAGCGGATGTTTTAGTGATATATATATATATATATATATATATATATATATATATATATATATATATATATATACACACACGTTTGGTGTACGGAAATGCAAAAAGTGCAAAGAAAATAACGATTTACTAAACAACGTTTTATTTACTGGAT
>NC_136513.1:24125000-24260000 GCF_053919585.1 Euprymna scolopes | reverse complement strand
TGTTGTTGTTATTATTGTTATTATTATTGTTGTTATTATTGTTGTTGGTGTTATTGTTATTTTCGATGATGATGATGATGCTGATGATTATGATGATGATGATTGACGAAGTATTTACACGTTATTATTATTATTATTATTATTATTATTATTATTATTATTATTAAGAAGAAGGAAGTATTAAACGGTGGCGGAAAGACATTGATAGAATCGATGAAATAAGAAAAGGAGTTAAACTAGGACAGAAAGCTAAGGACGAGCTTGAAAGGAGGTATAGATTGCTGGAAAAGGGAATGATGAACGTTCTAACAATGTTGAAAGAGAAGGTCCACACTGGTGGTATAAAAATTAGGAACCTTGTTGGAAAAAGTGTTGCATTTCGGCAGAACAACCTTTTCCGGAACAATCAGTCTCAGCTGTATAAAGAATTAAATGGTAGTAAACAGGCGGGAAATAACAACACCCCAACTGCAAAAGATGCAAGGAAATTCTGGAGTGAGATTTGGGCGTCGAAGGGCGATATAATGAGAAAGCTAGCTGGTTGGGAGAGGTCAGAGTAAGGCTATCAAAACTGCAGCAGGTGAAGAACGTTGAGATAACCATCGATGACGTTAAAGCTGGCATACAAAGCATGACAAACTGGAAGGCACGTGGTCCAGATGGAGTGATAGGCTTCTGGTTTAAACAGTTCCCATGCCTTTATCCACCTATAGCTGCTGCTCTGCAAAAGGTTGTAGAGTCGGGAGATGTCCCTGATTGGCTTGTGAAGGGAGGAACAACACTGATTAGGAAAGATCCTGAAAAAGGAATAGATGCCAATAATTATAGTCCAATTGCATGCCTGCCATTGATGTAGAAACTGTTGACTGGAATATTTGCGGAGTAAATTTATGAACATATAGAGAGTAATGGTGTTTTACTGACGAACAAAAGGGGTGCCGGAAAGGCTCGAGAGGTGCTAAAGAGCAACTACTAATTGATAAAGCAATAATGCAGGATGCGAAGAAGAAGAGAAATCTGAGCGTAGCATGGATCGATAACAGAAAGGCTGATGACATGGTTCCTCATTCACAGATACGTGATACACTATTGATGATGAAGGTTGCTGAGAATGTGGTAGAGCTTTTGGAGACAAGTGTGGCTCAATGGAAAACGATGCTGACAGCAAACAGAGAGATGGGGCAGGTTAGTATTAAACGTGGGATATTTCAAGGAGATTCGTTATCGCCACTTCTTTTTGTAATGATAATGATGCCACTGAGCATCCTCTTGAAGAGAGAAAAACTGGGGTATAACTTTGGATCTGGCGACAGACGCCTCAAACATCTACTCTTTATGGATTACTTGAGAATATTCGGTAGAAATGAAAAGGAAATGGAGAAACTGGTAGAACGTGTGGGGACATACTCAGAAGACATTGGGATGGAGTTTGGGATTAGTAAATGTGCGGTACTGGTGATGAAAAGAGGAATAAATGTGCTGCCAAATGGAGAAATCATGAAAGAAATAGAAGATACAGGATATAAGTATTTAGGAGTGCTGGAGGGTGTAGGCATCATGAACAGAGAAATTAAAGAAAAAGTCAGGAAGGAGTATTTTAGAAGAGTGAAACTAATTTCAAAGTCGAAACTGTATGGGAGAAATCTAATGAAAGCCGTAAATGCATGGGAAGTCAGTGTTCTGAGATACAGTGCGGGAATTTTAGAATGGTCTTACAAGGATTTGCATGCGATGGATATCAAAATAAGAAAAGTTTTAGCAATGTTTGGTATATTTCACATGCGAAGTAGCGTAGCAAGGCTCTATCAAAAGAGTAAAGATGGTGGGAGAGGATTGAAAAGTGCAAAATATTGAGTTAGAACCGAGGAGATGTCGTTGAAGGAGCATGTGGTTAGAAGTGGGGAGTGGATGCTTAAGGTTGTGGCAAATGAAGTGGAGGTATGTGAGACCAAGGCTGATTATGTGAAACGTATGGATAGAGAAAGGGCAGAGGAACTGGCTAAGAAGAAAATGCATGGAAGGTTCTTCTAGGATATAGCAGAAGTGGCTGATGAAAGATCATGGCAATGGCTTAGAACTGGGTATCTGGCTAAAAGTACTGAAGCTTTTGTTTGTGCAGCACAAGAGCAGGCATTAGGAACACGATTGTTCAAAAAAGTGGTTCTAGGAGATGAAATTGCTGCAGAATGCCGGATTTGTGGTAAGACCTCATAGTCAATTGCGCACCTTGCAGCAGGATGTAGTGGACTGGCCCAGAGAGAGTACCGCAAAAGACACGATTGCATGGAACTCCGGATATATTGGGAGGTATGTAAGAGGGTTGGGGTGAAGTGTGCTGGAAAATTGTTTGAGGAGGTGCCTTATGAAGTGAGAACAAGTGAGGATGGCAAGGTATAGGTATGGTGGGACAAAAGTATTATAACGATCAAGCAATTGGAACATAATCGTCCGGATTTGGTCGTCATTGACATGGCCTAAAAAAACTGGCAGATTGTAGACTTCTCAGTAACCTGGGTCAGGAATGTGAAAGAGAAGGAGAATGAGAAGTGGAGCAATTATGCTCAATTGGCCTTGGAGATAAGGCGTATACACGAGGTTAAAACACAAATAATCCCGGTCGTAGTTGGTACACTAGGAGTAGTATCAAGTCGTCTGGAAGGACAATTGAAAAAACTACAAATCCCCGATATTTTAGGAGGCCTCCAAACCTCTGCAATTATAGGTACCACCAACATTCTTAGGAAAACCCTTGATCTTTGAAGCTCCTGGTTTGAAGCCGGGATTAAGGGAAATCCTCTGGAAATGAATCCCATCCCTTTCCAGAGAGACGTTCATAAGCGAAATCAGAATTATTATTATTATTATTATTATTATTATTATTATTATTATTATTATTATTATTATTATTATTATTATTTTCTCATTTAGAGTAGTGACATAAGCTATAAGAAAAGATTGCTCTTTGAGAACGACATGTGGTGTTCCTTGGAGTCTGAGTGAAACCAAGTCTCCCCAGAATGCCAGTTCTTGTCACCTATTTTGATAAATTTGCAAATATTTTGCGTTAGCGTAACATCCCTTTACCATTGAATTCTCATTGGCGGCGACCATTGATCTTCACTACGATTTGGGGTGGCAATAAGCCTTCCTAAGGTGCAAGTCCTCTTTGCACTCAGCCAGCGGAGTGCTTTCTCTCCTCGGTCTATCCGTCCTCTTTGACTCTCATTATTTGGTATGCTGCCCATACATGGTGACACTTAAAAAGAAAAGAAAAAGAAAAGCTATATGTTACAGTTATTCAGTTTCAATTTTAATGATTTCATCCTTTTCGTTATTCATTGGTAGCCATTTTTGTGTCTAAGTTGTGTGCAGTTTATGTGGGATATGAATCTCCACATTCAAGAGGTTTCCTTAATATTTCTGCAGTTTTCATTATTAAAATCCATTGTATATTATTTGCTCATTATTTGGTGGTGTTTTTCGATGATGGTGATGATGATGACGACGACGACGACGATGACGATGATGGACGAATAGTTTTAACATTATTGTTGTGGTTGTTGTTTTTCGATATGTGATTGTGGACTTCGGGCCAAAGTCACAGTGGTGTAAGAAAATATAATTTTAAGAAACAATTTTTGAACTAGGCTCACAGTGTAGTACCTGTTCTGATGCTACACGTCGCCTATTTTTGTCCTTGGTCAGTGGAAGAGAAATCCTTCATTACTTAGAGAAATTTTTTTGTTCCTATCTCGAAATCCCCTTCTTGGGGAGATGGATTTTCCCCCAAAGTAAAAACCGACATGGTGTCTAACGCTGCCCTCGTGGGGAGACAAGTAAATAGGAACAATAATCGGTGATGGTGTCCTCAACTTTCCAGTACTCTCCGTCTTTTTCTGTAACCTTTTCAAATGACGCTGCGTCATCACAACAATCGCTCATCATTGGTTTTTCTCTGGCAAAGACCATTGGTCTTCTCTATAATTTAGGTGTCAATACGCCCCCAGAAGATTTCAGTACTATTTGCATGGCTCTAGGGGATAACTGCTCAGTGCTCTTCCTCCTAAGTCTGAGAAGGTTGACAGTTGGTCAGCAACAGCAACAGCACCAACACCACCACCAACAACAACGACAACTGTAATTTAATTTATTCGAGGGTTGGATGCTTCCATCGGGCAACGTCGGTTAACGGGTACTGCTAGCTATTTATATACTGATTTATCCATATTTTTATCCTTCCGTTATCCATTTTTGCTATTTCTGGATTAGTAGTTTTTCTTTCCGTATTTAGTATTTTTAATTGGCATTTATAGGTTGGCCGACAGAACAAAGAACTTAGGGATTCTGGCCAGAAGACTAGGCAACTAGTGACCATGCACAATGCACTACACTCGAAGAATGATATTGACATCCTTCATGTGAAAAAGAAAGAAATCGCTGTTGACAAATTCTCTGAGAACATCTAGTCAGTAAGAAAAACAATGATTTCTATTAATCTGTCTATCGGGTTATCTGCTCGTTTCACTTTCTTCAAAAACTACAAGTCCGATCAGGCTGAAATTTTGTATGGGCTTTTGTTATGATAAAATGCAGTGAACTCATTATTATGGTATCCGTGGAATATACAGTTGGGAATTTAAATGGATTTCTTACCGGACTTCCATATTTACTGTAGACGTTTGCTATAACTACTGGAGTAATATGACTGAAATTTTGTATGAACTTTTTTATATTATTAGGTGCAGCGAACTAATTATTATGACATCCGTTCAATGCTCAGTTAAATCTTAAAAGGGGGGGCATGCAAAAATATACACACATTTAAACATCAGTTTGGCATAAAGCTTTTATTCTACGTCAACGGGCTGTAACTTTTGTCCGTTTTTATAAGTGCTGAAAACCTTCTCCTTCTCCTCCTCCAACAGCAACAACAACAACAACAACAATAATAATAATAATAATAATAATAATAATAATAATAATAATAATAATAATAAGTGTCCACCATATTTTATAATCAATTTTCAGGAAAAAAAAGCACCAAAAAATGGCTGACCCTTTTCGATTCGCTTTTGTTTTCTGGGTGCGATTTTTTTTTCTTTTTTTTTTTTTGTCGAATTGAGCATGATGGCGAGTACAAGCAAAACAATATCGAAGAAAAGGTAGGGAAAAGAAATATGTAAAACAATAACTGAAAGGAAATGAAATAAGAAGGAAAAGTCCATCGATCATTACTGAAGTTAATCATATTACAAATATCCTGTGTCGCTTATTCGTTTAGGAAATGTCTGCGTCATTCCAATGTAATTTCTTATTTATTTATTAGTCAGCGGTAGATGAATACACACACACACACACACACACACACACACACACACACACATATTTATTTATATATATATATATATATATATATATACATACATATATATATATATATATATATATATATATATATATATATATATATATATATATATATATATATATATATATATATAAGCCTGACAAATCCTAGCCTGGATGAAACGTGGAATATTCTGTGTAGCTTAATTACCATATATACTTTTATAACTTGCAATATATATATATATATATATATATATATATATATATATATATATATGGGGGGGCACGCTTCTTACCATGAGGTTCCGATTATGATTCTCGCTAGATTCGGCCTCTCTGATGAGTCGTAGACGACGAAACATGTATTTTTAAAAAGATATATATATATATATATATATATATATATATATATATATATATATATATATATATATGAAATTGGTATATTTCGACGGAATTTTTTCATTCAAGCAAAACTTATTAAATGCAACGGAGACACTTTGCTCTATAATTATTTTTTTTTATTTTTTTCGATATTCCGTATAATCTTTTTTACATCAAAATCGAAAATGTTAATGAATGTCCCATAATTGTTACTGTCACGAGCGCTTTCGATTCGTCCACGAATCATCTTAATGTGTTGAGGAAGTAAAAGTGAGAAGGAGCGAAAATGGAAATTAAAAAGTGAAAAGTAAAATATACATTAAACCGCGTTGGGTGATGGTAAGTTAACATATATAAAGTCGATAGGAAGTCGATTAAAAATATAGGTTGATTAAATATTCGAGTCTTAAAATCAGCATGCACTTTGGCACTGTTGGCAAAGGCCGTCCCTTACACGCTACTCAACGCATGTTAACTGATTACTGCTTTTCTGGAATGCAATGTTGTTTATAGTAGGGTGATGAGTTCTAACATATGAAGCTTCTTTTTTTTTTCTTTACAAGGTGGTCACCACTTATCAAGGCCCGAAAGCACCTCAGGGATAAGGGTTATTGTAAGCACAGTACGTTAGTGTGGATATTAAAGTGTCTACTTAAGGGGGCGATTCATCAGGAATTTGTTTACGTTGGACTTGAAGACATCCAAGTTGTAGTTAGGAGGGAAGCAGGCAGACGGAACAGAGTTCCACAGGCGTGCAGTTCTAAGAAAGAAGCTTTGTTCATGGAACTTACGTTTTGATTTAGACATAGATAAAGAGTGGGGAAATAATTTTTAATTTTTTAATATTATTTTCACGTTTTGTATGTGTGAGGACAATTCTCAACCTACATAACAGATCTTTATCTACAAACTTGAAATTTGGTATATAGGATATTTATACACGTGGAAAACTTTTTAATCGGGCTAATAGCTACTAAGGAGTCAAAATTGAAAAAATTAGTATTTGGGGTCATCGGATTTTTATCTGTTTGTACACTGTTTCACGACTGCACATGCGCGAACCGTCTACATGACAGTCTTCTTAGATATAAGTACAAGTGGGTTTTAAAGTATAAATATAAGTAGGTTTGGAAACACCTTTTAAAGACCATGGCAAATTGGTCTACTGGTAACCGTACTTGATTTGACTTTAGGTTTTGATTTCGATCTCAGCTCGAGTATTTTTTTTTTACTTACAAGAAGTAACTGTTTAGTTAAAACATACTACTCGCATGAAGATTTTTCAGTTTCTATATGAATTAAAATATAATATTTATGTGTATTTTACGACCGGGCAACGTCGGGGCGGTAGACCTGCTAGTATTAAATATATATAAATACAAGAGATGTACCAAAAAAAATGCCTAATATTTTTTTCCGCCGGAGTTGATTAGAAGGGGATTGCAAATTATAGTGTTACTAGCCTGGGTTCCCGGCGTTGCCCGTGTGTTTTGAGGTTGAGCAATAAAAAGTAAAATAAAATAAAATAAATAAATGACAGTATGCAGGTAGGCTCGAACCTGTACCGCGAAGGAGGAAAAGAATGTGCGAAAAACGTGACCTCTTTGCTGTTGTGCCCATTGCAAAACCGATGTGACGAACGTCAAAATCAAGGCTAGTCAATCGAAAAGCAGGGATGACTGTCGAAAATATCCGCGAAAAAAGTGACCCCCTCCTTGTAGAAAACTACCCCGTTGAGGGTGAACGAATTAATGTTTTTGGTCAATTTTTCGATATTTGTCGTCCGAAAATTCGAGGTTTAAAACGATACCGTTTTCGTTACGTTCCAATGCGGCTGTCGAAAGTTTTAGGCAGACATACAAACATATAAACATACATACATATAAACAGACAGGTGAGATTTATATTATAGACTAGCGGGGGATCCCGGCGTTGCCCGGGTGTTTGTAGGTGTGTGTGGTGTTAAGTAAAAAAGAACCCGGGGGTAGGATCGAACCCGAAGCCCAGAGGCGAAGTTTGAAAATAAAATCGGCCAGCCAGAATGAGTTAGTGAAAGATGTTTGAATTTATTTAAGTAAGAACGAAATTGACAGGTGCGCGCAAGGAAGTCGTCGAGCGTTACGGCGGCGGCGACGACGACGACGACGACGACGTCAATGACCAGGTTTGTTTGTTATAAGCGAAGTAAAAAAAGAAAACAACGTTAACACTTAAGCGGGGAAAAAACACAAAAAAAAACTAACGTAAGGCAAACGAACGATGAAAACAGAAAAAAGAACACGTGAAAAATGGCTTAAATAACACTGGTTCAATATTTAAATTTTAAAAATCGAAAAAAAAGAAATCTAACACCACGATTCGAACCCAAAACGTTTAGATAATAAACCAACACGCTAATCAACTGACCTAACGCGACGTACATGAAATGTGTTCAGTTTTTCAACTATTTAAAGTAAATCAGGTCATGACGTCATCTGACACATGCGTAGAACCGGTCGAGAGAGCCGTTTTTGTTGACACCCCTGTCGAAAATTGTCGATTTCGGGGTGGAAAAAATGAACGTTTTGGGCCAATTTATTGATATTTTTGGAGTGACGGATGGAGCTTCAATATGATACCGAGTTTGTGAATTTTTGTTGTGCCTGTCGAAAGTTTTTAGCAGATACACAGATATACACACATACATACATACATACATTTTTGCTTTTATATATATAGAAGATGATCACTGAATTTATGCATTCATAACCTGAATGTTCCATCTCTTTTTTGCAGACATTAACGGTATGAAACTCTTAAGAAAGCAACCCCTGCCAATATGTGCGTCACATACATGCATGAATCCTCCATGCTGAAAAAAAATTTGAACCTATCACCATTCACCGGTATCTGTTGAACTTTTTCGAAGCCGATGGCGTCGATATCAGCAGGGCTAGGAGTTGAGTTCGTCGATTTCATAGTGGCCACAGAGTTATGAGTGACAAATCGTACCCTGGCCTTTTCACCTAGACATCAAAAGACGTCTAATTTAATGCGTAAAGTTTGTGAAAATTGAACCTCCGTATTACGCAATATACGCGTGAGCTGCGGGGACCCAATGCCCGAAATTGTATTTAAATTATAAACGCCAAAAATTAATCTTTTAAAGATATTTGCACAATGAAAGTATTTTTCTCTGGTTTATTTCAGTTTTAAAGTCCGCCGCTTTAAAAAGAACACCCTCTACTTGGCTTAAGTACACGCCGTCTCTCTTCTTATTCTAATTTACTCTTCTTTCTGTTCGGGTTGGCTCGCTCTTTCTATTTTCCCCTCCTTTTATCATTTTTCTCACCTATTTTTTTTTTTTTTTTCACGTGAGAACATGTTTTTTTTTAATATTTTCTGAAAGGTAATAACTTGACGGAATACATCGTTAACAGCAGAACTGCAATAAAATCGAAAGGACTATACATACTAACTGGGCCTCTCTCTCTCTCTCTCTCTCTCTCTCTCTCTCTCTTTCTCTCCCTCCCTCTCTCTTTCGGGCACCGATATACGAACTTTTACTTCTTTTGGGCTGTCTTTGGTTTTCGTTTTTCAGCGGTTTTAAAACAGTAAGATAAGTTTTTAAACTACAACTTTTTGAAGACGAATCAGTCAACTTAAATTTATAAAAATATCCTAGCGTTGCTAAACTTTTAAATACAGTTAGGAAAATGACTCTACTTTATTATAAAACCTATATTTCCATTTTACCCTTATAAATCATTGTTTTTATTTAATTTTTTTTGTCGAAATTAGTCTCGATATAAAAGCTCCAAATTCAAAAATAGTATCGATATTAAAGCTCTAAATTCAAACATAGTTCCGATTAGAATCATAAAAATAGTTTCGATAATAAAGCTCGAAATTTAGTAAGTAGTTTTAATATTAAACCTCAAAATTCGAAAATATTCTTGATATTACAACTTAAAATTTGGCAATAGTTTTGATATTACAACTTCAAATTCGAAAATTGTTTCGATATTGAAGCATAAAATTTAGAAAATAATTTTCATATTAAAGCTCAACGCAAAAGTTTTCTTAATATTATTTAAATTTGAAAATGGTTTTGATATTAAAGCTTACATTTCAAAATAGTTCGATATTAAGGCTCTAAGTTTGAAAGTATTTTTGATAGTAAAGCTCCAACTTCTAAAAAGCTTCGAGACGGGAAAATAATCTCGGTATATAATTCCAAATTCGGAAATAGATTCGATATTAATGCTCTAAATTCGACAATAGTTTCGATATTATACCTTCAAATTAAAAAAATAGTCTTATTATTACAGCTCCAAATTAGACATGGTTTCGATAATAAAGCTCTAAATTCGAAAACAATCTCCCAGTGAAAGCCTAAATTCGAAAATTATTTCGATAGAAAATCACCAAATACGAACATAGTTTCGTTCTTACAAATTCGAAATGTTTTCGATATTAAAACTTCAAATCTGAAAATCGATTCAATATTGAAAAATTTGGAAATATTCATGATATAAAAGACCAAAATTTGGAAATAATTTTAACATTAAACAGCTCCACGTGCGAAAATATTCTCAGTATTAAAGCTTCAAATTTTTAAATTAGTTTCGATATAAAAGCTGACAATTCAAAATTTATCACCGCAAAAACAAAAGCGGCTTGCGTATAAAATTAATAGTAGGTTTTGGTTATATAATAAGGATTTTATAAAATCAACAGTATGTTCTCTATAGTACAATGAAAACTACAATATATTGTGTACAAGTCATTGCGTAAGTCATATGAAACTTTTTCTTATCAAGTAAGATTTTTGACTTACTTGTAGTTTCATCAAATACTTTTGCAAGCAAAATCCGATTCCGCATTTTGCTAAATCGTTCCTCTGATGAGAAGAAAAGTATTTCTTCGAAACTCCAAGGATTAAGGACTATCCACTTATTTAGTGTTTCCTTTTCAAATTAAATATGTTTTTAACTCTTTTCCAAAGTGCTTTTAACATGTTTTATTAATTATTTGCTCTATTATATATATATATATATATATATATATGTATATATATATATATATATATATATATATATATATATATATATATATATATATATATATTGTTACATATGCGATAAAAGATGTGGAAGAGTTTAACGAAAAAAATGAAATGCATTCAAAGTTATGGAATCTGAAGTATATCTACGCGTATTGAAATGAGCGAAAATCTTGGGGGGCAATCAAAGTCTTTGCACTTACAAGTCTCTTTTGTTTTCCCTTTTTTTTTTTTTTTTGCTGGTGTGTTTCACAACTCGTCAATGCGCAGTTAATCCAAGATATTTCCTTCGGTGGGAAAAAGTTCGAATAGCAAATTCACATGTTCTCTTTTCTTGCTCGCACTTTATATATCTGTCTCTTTCGTGAGTGATAAGGTATCACATCGTCCGCGTTCAGTATATCCGCACCTCCTTCGCACGATGGGGAAAAAGTTATCGTCTCTTTCATGAGAAGGTGAATTAATCGCATTCTCTCGCATGATTGAAGAAGAGGTCGCGTCGTCCATGTGTCGGGTCTCCGTATCTCCTTTTCGCATGAGGAGAAGAAGTCAACCCCCTTCTTCACACGAGGAGAGAGCCATCTTAACACGTCTGCTATCCAAAGCAAAAAAAGCGACTTCCGCCAGTGTCCAGTTAGAAAGGGAAAGGGGAAGCGATTCCGTTACCCCCCTTCTTCATCTGTTTCACAATCCGGTCTAAAATAGACTTAACGAAATCTTTAGCCGATAAAGTCTCTGTAAGTTTTAAAGGGGGCACATTAGTAGACTTTCGTTCGGTTCAAAACAACTACTATTGTTTAGCTTCTCTTTTGGAAATCATGTATTTTTCCTCGGCGACAAAATATAAAAACAAAAAACGATATATCTCGTCAGTCAAAAATTAAATCTTTCAATTTTGATTTAAATACATAATCCAATTTAAAGATTAGGTCATAATATATATATATATATATATATATATATATATATATATATATATATATATATAGTTCTTCAGATACAATACTGTTTCATAGCTCATCAGTAAAACTATGCATACAGTACTTCCCTATTAAAAAACATTGCACTTATTCCGAACAAAATGCCTTTCTAAACTACATATTCCATATAGAGGGTATCCAACATTTTTGCTCTCTGTCTATTAGGTGCTCTCACTTCACTCACGTCACAGTGTTACTTCATTAACAGCTATACATCGACTGTTATTTTAACCCTCTAAATATTCGAAAGAGATTTTGAAAATGAATAAGCGCTACCTCCAAATACATTAACTTCTGTCTTGTATACTTACATTCGAAGAATAACGGATTATCATACTATTTTTTTATAGTACTTAACCCTGACTATTACTAAAACTAGTTATTCTTCAGAACACCGGAATCAATTATATAAATACCTCTTATAGTATTCAACATGAACACTTAAACTTATTGAACGCATTATTTCTTAATTATAGTTTAATGAAAATAGCTAATCGTGTATGTTCATAATTACAACGTTGGCTTTTATATATGGTTTGTTTATTATAAAAAGCAAAAAACTAATTTCTCTGTTAATCCAGTCATTACAACTTCAAAAGAAAGTAAGGTTCCGACTTAACGATATTTTATTATGCACTTCGATGTACAAATGTGCGCAAGTACAATAAATAGACGCGTGAAATTTTCTTTATGCCGAAACTACATAGTTACAAATACTAAACCGAAACATTACTGCAATTACGGTAAGCCATGCAATAACTATTCTCTATATCGTAGTTATTTATCTTTTAAACAATAAACGTATTATAAAATTATTACGTACTCTTAGGTAAAAATTATTACAATAATTTCTACACATTAGCTACATTTCTGTTTTCATTCAGCAACTTTGCCAATTTTACCAAATTTGAGTTTTTTTCTGAGATTCCGTCTTAATAGAGTTTCTCGGTTTTCAAACCATTCTTTATGATTCATAAACAAAATTCTTTATAAGAAATCCATCATAAAAAAAGTCTAATAAAATATTATTGCGCTAACTAGACTTCGTAGGTTTTATTATTTATCATTATTGTCATTGGCTCACAAGGAGCCTTCATACAGGTCATCAAAGATCTCTCCTTAAAAAAAAAAAAACAGTGATGTTCCCTGGGAACTGAGTGACAGCATGTTTCCCCAGATTTCCAGTACACTGAACCTCTTTCGATACCATTCGCAAATAAATAAGTGTTATCGCAACAGCTGCTTACCATTGATTCTTCGCTGGCAGCGGCCATTTAGTCTCCACTGGAATTTGAGTGGCAAATAAGCCTCCCCAAGGTCCCAGTTCTCTTCACACTTGTCAAAGGTGGGGGAGGGGGTCTGGTCAGCGCTCCTTCCTCGGTCTTTTCATCCTGCTTCACCGTTCTCGACTATTTAGCATCACTCTTTTTTTTGGGGGGGGGGAGGCAGTGATGGGGCAATGGGAGGGGATTGATGAGGGGATAAAGAATTTGTAGATATGCAGCATCAATATTCTTGGTTCCATGTAACGCTTCTTCGTGTGTCTTGCCTCTGTAGCAGTTTGTCTGGCCCGTGCTTATGTGTACTAATCTCTGCATTCAAGGGTGTTCCTTAATAGTTCACCTGTTTTCATTAATAGTTGTTCGTTATATCTTTTCAATGTTTCCCATTCTTTTTTCCAAGTTTTTCGGAATTGTTCCTAATGCTCCTATTATTATGATTATTATTATTATTATTATTATTATTATTATTATTATTATTTTTTTTTTTTTTTATTATTATTATTATTATTATTATTGTTATTTTTATTATTATTATTATTATTATTATTATTATTATTATTATTATTATTATTATTATTATTTTTATTATTTTTATTATTATTTTTTATTATTATTTTTATTTTTATTATTATTATCATTATTATTATTATTATTATTTTTATTATTATTATTATTATTATTATTATTATTATTATGATTATTATTATTATTATTATTATGATTATTATTATTATTATTATTATTATTATCATTATTATTATTATTATTATTTTTATTATTATTATTATTATGATTATTATTATTATTATCATTATCATTATTATTATTATTATTATTATTATTATTATTATTATTATTATTATTATTATTATCATTATCATTATTATTATTATTATTATTATTATTATCATTATCATTATTATTATTATTATTATTATTTTTATTATTATTTTTATTATTATTATTATTATTATTATTATTATTAATATTTTTATTATTATTATTATTATTATTATTATTATTATTATTATTATTATTATTATTTTTATTTTTAGGAAAAGATGAATAATTAAACAAGGCTGATTCATAAATGATTTCCCGAATGTTTATCAAAAAATTAACATTAACAAATTAATAACACGACCCAAACGTCAACAATAAACAATACTAAAATAGGGGTTTCAACTATTATAACCTCCTAATAAATACAACAGCAAATAAAGCTCATAAACTTAACCTCAAACAATATATAATATTAATTTATTAGTGACTATACGTGTGAGGCTTTGCCCAATCGTAAAATACGCTTAAATATATTTTAATTTATCAAAGTTTCTTACTTATTATTAGAGAGTAGATTTATTATTTAATATTATAAATATATAATACTGATTTCAAAAGATTAAATAATGACTCAGATGCGATCAGGTAGAATCGAAACCAAAACATTTTACGCATCAGCTGCGTTTCCTAATGTTTGAGCTAAGGACAACTAGATAATGAAGATTCAAACTTAAAATACTTTATGCTTTGAATGAATTTGCGCATGAGCAAAAGTTATAGAAATATTTCAGCATGTTGAAATGAAAATTTTGCATTTCAACTTGCCAAAATATTTTTGTATGCGTTATTCATTCATCAAAAATAAAATTTTACTCCTTATAAACCATCCTTGGTGTGTGATCAGTAGTTTAAGAGTATCGGTAAAATATTTTCAGAACACACACATACATATATTTACTGCTTTATTTATATAGATTTATGACTTTGTCTAGGACACAATAGCTATTCGATACTTGGCACAGTCGTCCCAAATTTTCCCCACCTAACTAACGTAACATAACATGCGGCCGCAGCCGAGATTGAACTCACAACACAAGTTTGTAGTGTAATTCAAATCTTGTCCGTAGCTGAATATTTGATGCTTCGCTGGGGCTACCAAAAGTATTTTTTTATCGTGACGCAATCACTAGATGGGTTGCATACCACGGCTTAAGAGAGATCCATCTAACCCCGAGAGAAGGATAGACCGCACCAGTTTCCCAACATGGTATTTTACCTCGCAGTACATAGAGCTCCTCGCCTTCCGAAATGGTCACCCTTCTGGTTCTGACCAGGCCAGGCTTTTCGTGATCTTATTTAATTAGTACAGAAGACATTGTAACTTACTGCGGACGTGCGTATGTAAATGCAGGAGAATTGACGTCAGCGGTGGGGAAGAAAAAAAACTATAAAAAGAGACAAAGATCACGAAGAGATGAGATAACATTCAAAATCTCGCGAGAGATCTGTAGAACGTTCTAGATCACGTAAGTGACGACGAGGAAATAAATGCCGTTGTACGAAACAGAAAGCGAGCCGAAGTTATATCCGGTTCTTTTGTCAAGTTTGCGACTGAGACCACAACGGTGTCTCCAACCTTACAACACAGGAGGCATTTACGCAACATTTTCGCGTATTCATTGAATAGGCCGACACCTTTCAACGATCCGCCTTTAACACTTCTCAACAACAAATTAATATAACGAATTAAACGTCAATAGTTTGTGCAATATACGGCATAACTCACGTTGACACGCCGGTTCCCGTTAGATCCCCGAAGTTAAGCAACGTTGCGCCTTGTCAGTATTAAAATGGTGACAATTTGGGAATTCCAGACGCCGTTTGTGTTCTTCGCTTATCTCGGTATTTTTTCCTGTCATTATTAATTTTGATGTTGTATAATTATCTAATGTATATTATTTGTATTATTACACCTACTCTTCTCGCCTTGAGTGTTATTTTTACAGCGTTTCGGTCGATGTAACCTCCGGCCGTTTCCAGGAGTATCTTGTCGAACTCGTGAATCTGAACGGAGGTTTTAACGGAATTCTTTATTTAATCCACATGCTCTCGTTCCGTCAGCCATGGCCGGATATAAGTTCGAAGTAATTCGCAATTGTATTCTTAGTATCGCACGCACTGAGGCTCGAACCTTCAACCTCTATACGATTATAGCTTAAGACTGGATTCGACTTAATGCTATATACTCGTATAACTGATCCGTGTAGAGTTTTAATCGGTCATGGTCGACGAAACGATAGCATGCTACTCCTGATTAAATAATAGGTTGAGTTCGAAATTCCGTACAGATTCTAGAGTTTTACAAGCAGTGCCGATTAAAGAGAAGTATGGTTGGAGATTCTGCATCCCTTGCCTCACGATTACACCCGCAGCTACTCATCATCGAATTTGTGCAATTATTTCTATAAGTGAAAAACACATACAAAAAAAAAAAGAAAAAAAGACGTTTGCTTTTCTATAACGAGACGACTTCATTATGATAAAGTGATTAACTCTAATTCCTC
The DNA here is from genome assembly GCF_053919585.1 of Euprymna scolopes. Lineage (NCBI taxonomy): Eukaryota > Metazoa > Mollusca > Cephalopoda > Sepiida > Sepiolidae > Euprymna > Euprymna scolopes. Next base: position 24,243,613 of record NC_136513.1, on the reverse strand, counting down.
GAAAAGTTTCCTTTTGCAATTGTCGATACCAGACCGTCCTCAGTCTAGAAGGATTACTCCAGTTTTAATCAGTTAATCGACATTACAGAAAACGTCGACGACTTACTGTTTTCCGTCCTGGATATGACCTTAAACTATATCCAGTGGTGAGGCCCCAGCTTGCGGGCTTTGGGGAGTGTGGAGCCACCCTTTAATTACCATTGCTCCCAGGTCCACTCTGACCCTGAGTGGTAGTACCTGTTAGGGTCCTAACTATGGGTTAAATAGAAACTGATTTGAAAACAACAAATATATTCTATTAAAAAATTTACTTCCAAATCTTTGGATTCGGCATTAAATAACCCGAAAAGGGTTGATATGCCGTAAAACAAAAACAATCAACCAGTACTCTTGTTTTCATTCCTGGATATTTTATGGTCTTCAACAATAAAGAACAAAGCAAAACTACGAAACGATTCCAATTGTAAGAATATCTTCCTTTTTTGTACAAACATGCGCCCATACAGGGTATCTGCTTTTAACATTGTGGTATCTCTGCTCATATTGGATCCGTCCAAGGTAGGGACTGGGATCTCTTCAGTTAGTCTCATTTCACTGGCAATGCCGAGACATGAGCAACTAGTACACACACGCACACGTATACACGCATATATATATGTGTGTGTGTGTGTGTGTGTGTGTGTGCGTGTGTGTGTGTGTAAGACAGTTTTTGTGTGCGTGCGTGTGTCGGTAGGCACGTGCGTAGTGATCATTGTAATCTGTATTGTCTTTCCTCGCCCGATAATGTTTAATAAATTGAGCTGTCATGTCCACCGTTTAATGTTACACAAAAATCGATCGCATAATTGTTTTCGCTTGTTTGTTCCTCGCTTTTACTCAGTTGTGACCCCCGACATAATTAAGCCATGGAACAATAGCAAATTTGTTGACAGATGCATGTTTTATTAAAGGTATTAATCGAATAAAAAAACAACATGTTTGTACTACTAATTGGACGGCGATGTGTGTGGGTCTATTCAAATTATTTATCTAACTAGGGACATACCCGACCCAGGAAAGGTAAAACTGATTTTCCCAAAAAAAAAGCCGCCTGGCAACATATTTGTGTCCCAATCACATGATTAAAATCAAGATACAACGATACTTTACCTTATGTCTATAATCCATACTCCTATTTTAAGCAAGATCTACTGACACTTTTTGTGGTTCGAGAAAATCGCAACATCCGTTTACCATTGAGTTTTCGTTGTCGATGACTGGTGGTCTTCAATCGAGTTTGAATGGAAATAAGCCTCCCTGAGTTTCCAGAACTTCACGCACCCTTATACCTAAGCTGTTGTTAGTCCATTATGAAAGAAATGTATAGCATCCGTGTAGTAAAACTATTTAATCTTTGTTTATTCTGTCTCTTTTTATTACCTAAAATTGTTAATAAACAGAGACAGAGAGAGAGAAAAGGAAAGAGAGAGAAAGAGAGAGAGAAAAAAGAAGACAATAAGAGTGAGATGTCTCGAAAACATCGTCATCATCATCATATTGTATGACTCCAATAATTGGCAAATCCAATTGTTGGCATTGGTTTCTCCGATATTTTTGTAATCTGTATTCTTTTTAGAAAGATTTCGGGTACTTAGGAGAGGGACAAATATACAACTGGAAGTCATGTTTGTGGAACGAACTGGATTCGAACTTGGGGCGCCCAAGTCGTGAGTCTGTGTCGTTATCCATTTGACCACCGTCACTTTCCCGGGGTAAAACAACTTACCGCCACAGAGGAAAAGAGTGATAGACAAAAACTTGCTAAGATCTGGGTGCTACACATTTTTTCTTTTTTACTTATATCAATTGCAAACGAGGTAAATTGTCACTGGAAAGCAATGGGCCACTGTGAATTAGTTGTCAGATTAATAGTTTAATCCTACATAGGAAATTGTGCAGCAGGATGTCTGTTCACATAACGATTAAATTTCTGCAAGTTGAGAACAGTCGTGGAAATACATTCCAATGAGGAAAGAAACAATTAGAGTAGAAAACTTTTCTACGTCTGAAAAATTATCCAGTGAAGGGGTGGGAGTTTGTTAATTGATAGGTTTGTGTGTGACATTTAGCTTCCATTGGTGTCATAAGAGATATCAGGCCTAAGTGATGTTACAACCTTCTGGAGGTTGAAGTTCATTATATATATACATATATATATATATATATATATATATATATATATATATATATATATACTGGCAAAAGTACTCGTCGTTGACTGGGTTCAAAAACAACCTACAGAAAATGGACTCTGATTTATGAAAGTATGATAGGTTATGAAAAAGAAGGGTTGTAAAGAGATAGCTTCGAATTTGGGGGTATGAAAAGCAAAGCAAAATATGATGAAATTGAAAATAAAATAGTTAAACCCCATAATTTATTATACGATACCTGTTCACACTGAAACACTTATCACAATATTCTGTGGATCTATATTAAAAACTTTTTTAACTTTGTGACATATTTCCATTCTAGTGTGGTCAGGCGCGAATGAACACCCCATAATTTTATTATACCATATTTCTTTAAACTGAAACATAATTATCAAAGTATACTTACGCAGATAGATATGAAAGGTCTTAAATAAAGTGTGTGCCTATTTCAATTCTATGGAGGCCAGGCGCGAACGCAGACCCCACAATTTTATTATACCATCCCTATTTAATTTAAAACATACTTATGAAAGTATTATTATGTACATCTATATCAAAAACACTTGTAAACGTTTTTTTTTTTAATTCATAATTTTTTTTATTTCCATACTTTGTGGACCAGGCGCGTATGCAGACTTCACAATTTTAATGAATCATCAATATGCCAGATCAAACATTTGGCCGTAACAACCTTGTAAAGATGTTACAGTTAGTTTTAGTTTCGTATTAGTGGCAAGTAATGTTTATAGATTATCGTTCTATTGGTACATGGATTTAATACCATTTCAGGTTTAGAATTTGATTTAATATGAGAATAAAGTAAAATGGGTGTATTAAATATATATAAACCTTGTAGGACATTTCGGGTGAACTGTTCTAATCTATTTACTGTCTGAAAATTCGTAGTTATTCTACTTGAAGAATGTTTTTATGTCGTTGCTTAGGATGATTTGAGGGGAGATAATCCAATTAAGTTGTTAAGTACTGGTAGTTAATTCTGTTTGAAACTGGGTCGATTTAGTTTCTTATAATGGTTAAAAGGAGGTAATTCAGGTCGTTTGTGTTTTCGGTTCATTGAATTACACGAACTCAGTACATTGCATATAAGTATATATATATATATATATATATATATATATATATATATATATATATATATATATATATATATTTAATACACACATTTTAATTTATTCCCATATTCAATCAACTTCAGGTAGTTACGTGTCTAGCCGCACTGATGAGCTGTGATACAACAAAACAGTACTGTATGTGGATACTATTTGTGTGTTTGTTTGTGCGTGTGCATATATGAGTGTGTAGGTATATAAATGTACACACACACACACACACACACACATATATATATATATACATGTACACACATATAATTCAGGGTTGATATTAACCAATGAAGTTTTAACGATGTTAACACAAGAGTGCTTAATATCGAAGTAAGGCAAGATATTCTTTCTGTTTCTTTTTACATAAGCATTAATAAGTTGCTACACATTCATGAGCATGTTCCGTTCAGCTAGTTGTTACTAACTGGAGACCTCTTCAGGTGATACAGTTTATACATAAGCTGAATCTGCAATTAAACTATTCAGCGTCATAAAAAATACATTAAATGCTAATAAGAATAGAAACAGCACGTATATATCTATCTATATATGTATATATATATATATATATATATATATATATATATATATTTATATATATATATATATATATATATATCGCTTGTGACACTTGTGACGTAAAGAAAATAGTTTTTTTTTTTTTTTTTTAAATAACAGAAACATTTCTATGAAAGTATATTAAAATGAAAAATCACGGACGGATAACTCAAACATGGAAAAAAATCCTCCCTGTTCATGTGAAGTTACCTATTTTTTTTTCGTTTAATCGCTCAAAAATCGAAAATTAAACATGATTTTTCTACGATACTAACGCCGACGGAAGTCATTGAGCTGAAAAAACGCACATGAACCTTCCGATGAGAAATATAAGAATGAAAAACCCATATTGGAATTCTTCAACCAAGTTATAGAAATTTAAAATCTAAAATAATTAATAAAACCTAAATAAATAAATTAAAATAAAGCTAATATTGAAACAGATTAGTGAATGTGGCAAAAAATTCACCGTTCTCACACAACTATTTTTTATCTAGAAATGTAAAAAAATAAATAAATAAATAAAAAAGAAGGATAGGAGGAAGGAAAAGGGACGGATAGAGTCTTGGATTTACTACAATTGTTCTTATGTTTGTCAACGGGTTAAAGTTGTTTAGTTGTATGAAAATAGCGACAGTATAGTTGTAATAAAGAATAGTTGCAAAACTCCCCCCTCTCTACACATGGTAAATAATAATTTCGAAATAATAACGTTAATATTTCAGTGCGCAGGTCCAAACCAAAAAGAAGCGATTTGTGTTTATTTGTTTACGTTGTTATGGGGTAATGTTTATGCGCGCATGCGCAACCGGATGTCGTAAACCGGAAAGTGGGTTACAGCACTCGTTACAAGGTCATTTGAGTTGTGTGTGTATATATATATATATATATATATATATATATATATATATATATACACGGCATAATGAAATTGACACGCGCCGGTTCTCGCCAGATCACCTAAGTTAAGCAACGTTTAGGCTGGCTAATGCTAGATGAGTGACCATATGGGAATTCTAGGCGCTGTCTCCCATCTCAGAATAGATTCCAGTCGTCCTGTACCTCCACTTGCCACTGGTATGAAACAATGTCGACTTAGGAGAGGTGCGGTTGTAGACTGCGCAACTCTTGCACTCTCACAGTGGGTATCATTAGTCTGTCAAGACTGAAGGAAGCTATACCATTGAGAAAGAGAGAGAGAGAAAAAAAAAGAGAGAAAGAGAGGGAGAGAAAGAAAGGAAGATGATAGATGGATATAGTCGAACGGTTTGATATTGTGAACATTTTTACATTAGAAAAAAACATATAGATAGATAGATAGATAGATAGATAGATAGATAGATATCGAAACACGCTTTTGTCATCAAATTCCCGTACCTATGTAACTTCTTAATAGACAACAAAACCTTTACAACTCGATTCAAGACTAATGACCTGTTTTCGCTCTCTGCCTTCCCTCCCTCCGTCTTTTTCTTTTCTTTCTCTCTTTTGCTCTCGTCGTTTGGGCACCTGCTAGCCACCTATTTCACCTGTACACTTCGCCCCACCCCGAAAAGTACCCCGCCCTCCCGAGGGTATCACCACCTAAATCTCTAACCCTCCGACCACCATTCGACGAGAACCCCCACCAACACCAAATCCATACCACCGACGTTCTTTTTTTTTTCTCGATGTAACACTTGTCGCTGATTGAGCGCGTCACCTTGTGAATCGCCTTACCCCACCACCCTTAAATATCAATAGAACTTTCATATAAACACATTTTGTGATGGTCTAGCGGACACAGTCAAGGGAAGATGAACGCAGCCGGTTTAATGTTGCGATTACAAAGCGTCGTCGACACTCGATGCGCTTTCCTCCACATTTTTTTTTATACAACACAAGAGCGCGAGGTCCAGTGTGCGTGTACGTCTGTGCGTGTGTGTCTGTGTGTACGTTAGCTTTACTAGCAACAGAGGCCAGTGGCGTAGCAACTATTTTTACCACCCGGAGCGATCGTAAGAGACCCCACCACCACCCTCGTTGGTCGTTCATAATCCGTTAACCTTCAATATTCCAGAAGTCCTCAAAATATTTATTTTCATTAAATTATAATCCAGGATCTAATTTTAGACTGCTATTACTCGTCCCAGAGTGTCTTCTTATTACAGTACTCGTCGTATATATATATATATATATATATATATATATATATATATATATATATATATATATATATATATATATATATATATATATAATTTCAGCCCGGGTGTTTGGATGTGTATGTTGAGCAAAAAAACAAAAAAAAGTGGTTGTAGGAAGGCAGGCTTGAACCCGTACCGCGAAGGAGTAAAAGGACGGGAAAAACCTGACGTCTTTGCTGTTACGACTACCGCCAAACCGGAAGTGACGTAGTTTTAAATTAAGTATAGACAATGGAAAGGAGAGGATCTTTCAAAAATATCGAGGAAAAAAGCGACCACTTACCGTAGAAAAGTGCCCAGTTGAAGGTGAAGATATTTATGTTTTTAGCCAATTTTTGATATTTGTCGTCTGAAAGGTGGAACTTCAAAACGATACTAATCTAGTAAAAATCCGTCGCCTCTGTCGAAAGTTTTAGGCAGATATTGGTAACAAAAAATTTTCGACCCAAACCGATTAAAAAGCTTGCGCTATCTCTGAATACCCGTTATGTCAAATTTCAAATGTTTAGACCAGAAATTGTCTGAGTAATTTGGTAGAGACCGCAGAGGTCAATTTTTTTTTTAACTTTGACCCCCTATTATGACCCCTTAACATTCATTGTTTTGGGCTCAAATCAAGTTATTAAGTTAGATTCATATCCAAGGAACCTATATAAAAACTTTCAAGTGTTTAAACCCAAAATTGTCGGAGGAGTTTGGTAGAGTTCTCAAAGGCCAAATCGTTGAACGTTGACCCCTTAACAGCCAAATTTCTGGCCGACAAGGAATCACAAATATTTTTCCAAATCTCAGTACCCTGTATATCAAATTTCGAGTCTGTAGACTGAAAATTGACAGAGTTATTGCGTAGGGAAATGTATACAGACAGACACACAGGCACACAGACAGACACACAGGCACGTTCACTTTTATAGATATATAGATATATATATAGTCTGCATCAAAGAAAACCAAAGATATTTTTTTATATTTTATATTTTACCCCCTCAAAATGCTGCTCTCTGTCATCTGCCGTCTGGAGCGAACAGCACCTCCGGCTCTACCTCCCTGCTACGCCACTGACATAGGCCATCATATAAACTTATCTCGAGTCATTGTCTGCTGTCTACGTCACGACGCGTCATAGGAAATTGATGGTGCTGGACAGTTCGACGACTCCACCAAACTGCGCTCTGTTTCTTGTTTGTGTCGTTTACATATTGCCTTTCAATATGATGAATACGAATATCCGTCGTCTGATTTGTTTTAGCAAAAAAATATGTGTCTTTTTATGAATTTTTTTTATCAAATCCATATGTTTATTTACTGAGCACTCATGTATTAACCTCGATAAACTTCATTGTTTACTTTGCCTCTCAAAGATATTAACCCTGTATTTTTGCCTCTCAAAAATATTAACCCGGTATTTTTTTAAAGTATTTTTAAATGTTTATTAACAAACACATTTTCACAAAAATAAATATTACATATTAAATTTAACATATTCATGCAGATTTCGTATTTGCTATTACAGAGTCAATTCTATGTTGAATAGTACACACACACGCGCGCGCATATATATGTATATATATATATATATATATATATATATATATATATAGCTTTAAGTAAAAGAGAAAAGAGAAAGATCAATTTCACTACCTAGCACCTTCTCTACTCTTCTGATGAGAACCATTAGGCTTCGAAATGCCCTGTCATAAAGAGTCCCTTCTATCCCCCAAATTTTGCCTGTATTCCATTATTCGATAAATGGTCCATTCTATATCTACCTATATATAGTTTTGTGTCTTGGTTTCATTCTCTTGCTGTCCTATTATATATATATATATATATATATATATATATATATATATATATATATATATATATATATATATATATATATATACTTCGGACATTTAAATCACATTTAAATCACATTAAATACTTAAACACTTTTAATTGTGATTTTCCATGTCTCACTGACTTTAGCAAATAAGGTTTAAACCTTTATAACTATTTGCTAATATTTTCTCCTCTGAGGAGATGGTAGACATCGAGATCCTATAGATAAGGAGTTATATTTCAAATGTATTCTTTGTCTTACATAGAATAATAAAAATAGTTTGATTTAAAATTCAAACATTTCACTTCATACATTTTTAAATTCATTGAATGACTAACATTTTATATATATATATATATATATATATATATATATATATATATATATAATTATTCACTATAATAATTAAATACCTACAGACAATAGTGTTTCATCCTTTTGGGAATCTTCAGTGCAGTGTGTCGCGATTAACACCAGCCAATAGATTCAAACCAGGCAACACTATCCCATCTCTGCCTGTATTAGCAAATACCGAATTCAATAGGCTACCATTAACCGCGTGAAAATAACATTCAAATTAAACATTTTATTTTTAAATGTTTTTTTTATGTCAGTCAGAGTGATCTAATCATTATATGATTATCCATGCATAAGAGCTAAATTGGCCGACTAATTTCAACTGAAAGTGTCCAACGATAAGAAACGAGTTTCTTAAAGTGGCTGACATTATTATTTAATATAAAACTATTTGAATAAATCTTACTATTTGAATAAGTTTTCAATAACAAGATTTATATATATATATATATATATATATATATATATATATGTTTCAACAAATAAACAAAGGAAAAGTTTTCAATAACAAGATTTATATATATATATAAGGAAAAGTTTTCAATAACAAGATTTATATATATATATATAATATATATATATATATATATGTTTCAACAAATAAACAAAGGAAAAAATCAACTTAAACACCTCTCTAAAAAGAAAACATTCCCATCACAAAGATATAGAATTATCCACTTCCCCTCGCTATGAAAATAGATTAGAGACTTATATATATATATATATATATATATATATATATATATATATATATATATATATATATATATATATAGTGTCTGTAGGTATTTAATATTTATTATAGTAAAAGAATAATTATATATATATATATATATATATGAACAAACAATTAATAAAATATGTTAAAAAACACTTTGAAATGAGTTAAAAACATATTTAATCTGAAAAGGAAACACTAGATAAGTGGATAGTCCTTAATCCGCGGAGTTTCGAAGAAATACTTTCCTTCTCATCAGAGGGCAGGAATTAGCAAAATGCAGGATCGGATTTTGCATGCAGAAGTATTTGATGGAACAACAAGTAAGTCAAAGATCTTACTTGAAAACAAAAAAGTGAAGCAGAGGGGATATGGTAAAGAAAAAGGTGATTATACATGAATGGATAGTCTGGTGGAAGATAAAAAATCCAGTGACGGTAAAATCCAAATGTATAACTTCAAGAAAGTTAAAAGAATATATATATATATATATATATATATATATATGTGTATATATATATATATATGTGTGTGTGTGTGTGCGTGTTTGTATATATATATATATATATATATATATATATATATATGTATATATATATATATATATATATATATATATATATATATATAAACATCTTTTTATTGAAAATTTATTCAAATTTTAAAAAAAAAACATGTAAACCTATAGGGAAGGTATACAAAATTTTACTTATTGAACAAGGAGTACGAATAAACAAGAAAAACCTTATTCCATGGAGTTTCGAATTTTTCTCATCAGAGGGAAAGAGCTTGCAAAATATGCAATAAATTTTGCAGGTTAATGCCTTAAAGGAAACAAACTACATGAAATTCATCATTTTTGCATAAGGAAGTCATTTAACAGTTAGAGACAGTTTATAGGAATTCAAAAAGCTTAAGAAAGCAAGAAACAGGGAAAATGAAGGAAAATGATGAGATAAAAATCCAATGAGAAGGCTATGAAATCCAGAACAAGAAAAATCCGAAAGGGATCCGGTGAAAATCCGTTGATATGCTGTATCACCTGAAGAGGTCTTTAGTTACTAGTAACTAGCTGACCGAAAAACATGCTCATGAATGTGTAGAGACACATTAATGCTTATTTTAAACAAATAAAAGTATTTCTTGTCTTACATCGATATTAAGCACTCTTGTAGTAATCTCGTTAAAGCTTCGTTGGTTACTTTACCTCTGGAAAATATTAATTTTGGTTTATTCCAGCTCCTATTTCGTTGAGCACGAAAATAACGCCTGGTGTTTCAACAAATCAAAAAAGGAAAAAATCAACTTGAACACCTCCCTAAAAAGAAAACATGCCCATCACAAAGAAATAGAATTATCCACTTCCCCTCGCTATGAAAATAGATTAGAGACTTATCTTTCGTATAAGCTTTATCGACTGATCATATCTTCTTTATGGTTACGAATGTTAGACATTAACGAAGGCGGCCGAAAGTGGTTTAAAAGCAGCGAAGATATGTTTTTTTTAAGGAGAATTCTACGAATCCTATAGACAAAAAGGAAACAAAATGTTCATTTCAACTTGCTGACATATTTCTCTTCGTTCGGCCATGCGTAAAACAAATCGGTACTCGTTAGAAACCATCTTAGGTGTATGATTAGTATTTCCTATTAACTTCAGTATTATATAAATCGTAGCTTGAGAGTTTATCGGTTAAATATTTCCACACCGACACACCGACGTTGGTGAAGGTGTTTTGCATAATCCTGCTTCACAGGACCAATTAGTGTGACTAGGCTGTGCCCAGTTCCCAACTTCGAGGCTAACCCTAACCCTAACCCTATATCTCATCCTTAGTCCGTAAGCAACGTAATTTGTACTGGCCGGCACATTCAAAAACCTTATACAAATACATCTACTCTTTTCTTTATATAGAAGAAAAAACAGTTTACAAACATTCTTTTTTATTACTAGGGAGGGCACCCGGCTTTACCCGGGTGTAAAATACTTTTAAATATGATATTTGAATTTGTCCAGATTTAGTATATATTATTGTAGAGTCATGATTTAAAAAGCGAAAAAAAAAAGTATTTGACTACCATCAACTAGAATCGAAACTATAACCAAAACTGTAGTATACAAAACTGGTGACGTTGGTGGTTCGTATTTGGGCGGGGTGGCTAAATGGATAAAACCGTCTATTTCTGATGACGTGTCCTGACGTAGACAACAAGCAATGGCTGGGGTAAGATAATATGCGTGATCGCTCCAATACATATACAACGTTCCTCTTGCAATAAGTTTTCGACGTTCTCCTACATACAGCGCTTGGTGTTACTAAATGGTCACTCATCTGGTACTAACCAGACTCAACGTTGCTTAACTTAGTGATCCGACGAGAGCCGATGTGTCAGTGTAATTATGTCGCTTGTCATCACCTCCGCTGACGGGAATATACATCCGTTTGGTTGGTTGATTGTTTTTGTTTTACGGCATATCAACCCTTTTCAATAGAATACTTTTAAAGTCGGTTTCTATTTAACCCATAGTTGGGGTTCTAACAGGTACTACCACTCCGGGTCAGAGTGGACCTAGGAGCAATGGCAATTAAAGGGTGGCTCCACACTCCCCAAAGCCCACAAACTAAGGCTTCACCATCGGATATAGTTTAAGGTCATATACAGGACCACATTCGTTTGGGGATCGTTTGTGAATTTCATACTTCCATGAAACTTCTTTCTTTGGAGGAAGCCGGTTTAAATCGCATATAGTGAGTGCCGTTTTAGTACAGTATACACGATGTTGCACGGGAGTTTTTTCTTTCTATGTATTTTTTTATTTTATTTATTAGCAAATTGACGCAACGACACCATAATAGTTGAACATTTCTTCCATATTTAAAAACAAACATTAAGAGAATTCTATATGATGTACATATCCCTGAGGAAGCTAAAATAGTATCTTCTAAAAATCACCTAAATTGATCAAGTAGTTTTAATTGTTATGAAGAAAATCATTTTAAAGCGATTAATCGGAATCCCTAGACATTACACATTACAATACATTACAATATGGATCTGGGAACTTTCAATTATTGAGTTGTATAACTTTGTTTTTCTTTTAGATTGTTTTCAAAATTGTGAACATAACAGCCGTTTCCTGTTTAATAATAAAAAAAAAACTATTTTCTTATTTGAAAATAAAAACACTTGATGAATTTACGTTGATTTTCGAAGTATGATATTTTTGTTTCGTCGCGATTATTTTTCTTTAGTTATAAGGTTTGTTACTGCAGACATCGATGATCATGGCTCTCCAGTCCCCTCTGTATTCTGTCTTTATTATGAAATCTATAGTCGTGTTTCTAGTGACTCTGTTGAGACTGTCAGTGAACTTTGGTCGTTATCTTCCTCTGTTCATTTTCCGGTGATTTTTCCAAACACCAAGCTTTTTATCCAAACCGTCCGCCCGAATTTAATGGCCGAAAAACTTTAACTGTCTGACGTGGGCGATATTTAGTAGTGCTCTCCTGTACTCGGCCTTACACATGATTTAATCGTTATCTTCATTTCTGTCTATCAGATTCGTAGAATTCTCCTTAAACACATATCCCCGCTGTTTCCAAACTACTTTCACTCGCCTTCGTTACTGGCTAACATTCGTAACGATAAAGGAGATGTGATCACATGTATGTCTTAAAGATACAGATTTTTGTGTTCCGTTTTAAGCTTCCGTTTTGTAAAATGCACTCCATACAATGGAAGGTGGTTTTTGCCATGGCGTAAACGATCTCCATTAATGTCTATTTATATAAACATTTGACCACTGCTTTTACAATGCGCGATTTGCTTGTTTATTTACAAAGAGCTTTGCGTTAAGCCAAGCAAGCAGCAGGGGGAATTCCCTACGGAACTGCTCTACTCAAGTAGAGGGGTTTATATCTTGAAAATATATTATTTTATAGATGCTCTCGATGGGATGTATTAAGATGAGAACGTTGGACTGTTTTAAAGTTCTAATGGGTCTATTTGTAGAAAGATTTACTTTGTGTTTTGCATGTTTGAAAACATGTCATGTGTGTATTTTAATAATATATCTAAACTTAATTAATACATAGCATATATATATATATATATATATATATATATATATATATATATATATATATATAGTCATCACATAAGTACTGTTTCACAGCTCATTAATGTGGCTAGACAAGCAACTACTTAAGCCAGCATCGAAACCCGATCGCTCAAACGACAGTTGGAGCTTCAAACCGTTGCGCTATACGGCAGCTGCTATGCGGGCAGTGAATTAACAATGTTTTGGCATTGTCCAAATACCTAAGCTCGATTTGTTTTACACAAAGAGCATCGCTTCATACGCTAATGGTAATTTGTATATCAGTTCCCAATATGCTCAACCCAAGATAGGGAGCATTATAGTCATCCACATACAGTACTGTTATCGCTGTTTCACACACACATACACACACACACACATACACACACACTCACTCACACACCCACACACACACATATATATATATATATATATATATATATATATATATATATATATATATATGTATTAGGGGAAACGTTAATATAAAAAGGGGCGGGTAACTCCCTCTAAACGCTAAAGTGAGCGTTACAATTAAATACCACAGAATCTTTAATAAAAAAGATATCAACAATAGATCATGCATATGTGTGTGTATGTGTGTGTGTGCGCGCGCATATGTATGTTTATGTAAGAAAGAGAGAAAGTTATATCGATATATGAACGGATTTTAATCAGTATAAAATAAGACTGGTCGGTTTGTAAATAAGGTTATAAAAATTCATCGTTGTTATTATGATATCCCCATGGCGAGTTAACAAACAAAACCTCTTGTTTACACGACACGTAAACGGACACACATTTTTAACGAAACAAAAAAAAAGACATAAACCATACAGGTTTTTCGATTAACACAATAATATATATATATATATATATATATATATACAGAGAGAGAGAGAGAGAAAGATAGATAGAAAGATAGATAGATAGATAGATAGATAGACGTTTGAAAGAGCTTGCCCATATATGAAGCCATAGCTCTTCTTCTTGTGACCCCAATTAATGGATGGATGGACTTGAAAAGCCGTGATATTTTATGTATAGACTCATACCTATGTGGCAAGTCCATTTTGAGTTCTTCAAGCACAATAAACACACAGGTATGCTCCCAGGGACACGTGCACGCACACACACACACACACACAGACAATCACACACACACACACACACACAAACACACACACAATCACACACATACACACACACTCATACATATAGAGAGAGACAGAGACAGAGAGTGTGAGAGAGAGACAGACAGACGGACGGATGGAATAAAAGAGACAGTGAAAGAGAGTGAAATATATATATATATATATATATATATATATATATATATATATATATATATATATATATACTAGCAAAAGTACCCGTCGTTGACTGGGTTCAAAAACAACCTACAGAAAATAGACTCTGGTTTATGAAATTATGATAGGTTATAAAAAGGAAGTGTTGTAAAGAGATAGCTTCGAATTTGGGGGTATCAAAACCAAAGTAAAATATGATGAAAGTAAAAATAAAATAGATAAACCCCATAATTTATCATACCATACCTATTCACACTGAGACACTTATCACAATATTCTGTGGATCTATATTAAAACACCATGTTAAACTTTGTGGCATATTTCCATTCTATGGCATAATCAATATGGCATAATCTACATGGGTCATCTATGTCCCTACACGTGGTAGCTTGTCTTATTATTTTCCATTCGACGACCGGCGAATGTCCGCTTTCCTTGAGTTCCCAGTATTTATTTGCTAGCGTTGTTTTCATACGGTGTTTTTTTATTGTTGAATGTACCACAAAAGTACATTCAACAATAAAAAAAACACCGTATGAAAACAACGTTAGCAACTAGGAACTCAAGGAAAGCGGACATTCGCCGGAAGTCGAATGGAAAATAATAAGACAAGCTACAACGTGTAGAAACCTAGACGACCCATGTAGATTATGCCTTCATGAAAAATTTGCTATCCTGTACTTTAAAGAACCCCAACATCTATTAAACTGTAGAAGAGAAATAGCAAACAACTGTGTTCACAAGATAAAATTTACTCTAGGATAGCGATACAAAATAGTTTTAAAACTAACAAAAGCAATAGAAAATAAACAAATAAATAAATCAAATAAATATGAATATACATAAACGATCACACATATATGTATGCATATATATAGACATATATGTATGTACATATATATATATATATATATATATATAAACTAACATAAAAAAAACCTAACCTAGATTTTAAACAGATCAAGAAACTAGATATCCAAGCTAAATAGAGCACACACAAAGGAGCAGGTACACCAGAGCTCAAATAGGCCTTTGTCCGATAAGTGCATGCTCATTGGCTGAGAGGAAGGGCGCGGTGGATAGAGACTAGAAAGCTGATTGACTAACTAAAATCTCAATAGAAGATGCGTATATAAAAACGACAAACAACCACAAAATTCGTGCATAAGCCTGAAGAGTCCTAGAGTGGATGAAACGCGGAATATTCAGTGTAGCTTAATCGCCATATATATTTCATCACTTACTTATTAGCTCTACCTACGTATTGAGCACTTTTGAAGTAAATACTTAAAGTTTACGCATAAATTTATACTTTCGTATATTAATTTTATGTGAGTAAATTAAGTAGTTATATATATATATATATATATATATAGAGAGAGAGAGAGAGAAAGAGAGAGAGAGGGGGGGAGAGGGAGATGCATATATACATACATACTGGTGTACATTTTTCTTCCAAGATGACCGAATCCTATGTAAATGTTTGCACTCATATTAATATCTAAACAAATCTACCAATCAGTATAAAATATGAAATAAAAAAAACACATCTCAATAGATTAAATGACATCTTTTCCGAATTAATTTCAGATTTCCGACTTGCTAGTTGCTTTTATAATATTTTCTCTTGAAGTTTTGTGCCATGTTAGATCAATTTATTAAGTTAAAACTTATTATCCGATGAATTAAATTTCGCAGTATTGTTTTGATTAAAAACATAATCGCTCATCGATTCGATGTATAATACAATTGTGCTATCATTCGAATGTTAACTTGGTCTCAACTTTCTCCCACGTCCTTATGCTGATTACCAGATTGTATATGAATAAAGGGTATGTCGTCTCTGAAATGATGGTACACAAATCAAATTGTTATTATTTTCGATTCTTGGAACATTTTTATGATTTTGTATTAATTTAGTTTACCTCCTATTTACTATCTCACATCACACTTGCACACAGACACACACATATATATACATACATACACACACATATATATATATATATAAACATCCACATACAGTACTATTTCGCAGTTTCACAGCTAATCAGTGCGGCTAGACAAACAACTACCTCAAGCCAGGGTCGAAACCCGGCCGCCCAAATGACAGTCGGAGCTTCTAACCTTTGCGCTATTCAGCTGCTGCTATGCGGGCAGTGAATTAACAATTAATAAGCTAATGATAATTTGTATTTCATTATCCAATAGGCTCAAACTAAAATAAGGCGCATTATCTCTCTCTCTCTCTCTCTCTCTCTCTCTCTATATATATATATATATATATATATATATATATATATATATATATATATATATATATTAACATGTTTTATTTATCATTTGTTCATATTATAAGCTCTATTTCCTTTTCGGTTTTATTGAGCTTTTACATCTGGTTGAAATTACTTTACTTGTAAATATTAACTCTTTAATATTTATAATATATTTTAAGACCACTTAAGAAAATAAGCGTTTACGCATATTATCGAATTTTTCGTCAAACAAATGGTTGAAACCATTGCCAAAAGGGAAATTATGATGGAAGTATAAAATCAGAACAGATACTACACTTTGTTCCTAGCCAAAAGTCGGGTTTGGATGAGAAAAAACAGATTTTGATAAAGGGAATAAACAACAAAAAAGGCTCATGTTCCCCTATCTCGACCATAAAAAAAAATGATAAAACAGAGACAGGTTCTGTACGTCTCTTCTGTGGGAAAAAGGTTTCAGGGAAAAGAAAAGGGCATCCCCCACTAAATTATAAAGTACATTTTAAACTCTGTCAAGGCAGGATTAGCTGCTTCTAGCATCTGCTGTCCGGATGTGGCAACAATACTCCATCGTTGGACGTATTTGGTTTTTATACAGGTAGAGAATTGCATCAGCAGCGAGATATCTACTGGAGTGATAGAATGATCCCACCATTTTTCCAGCGGCATTGGCCACGGATTTGATGTACGTGTTCCAACTCAGATCAGGAGTAAATGTGAGACCCAGGAGCGTGTCAAAACATGGAGTCTCCCTAAAATGAGAGCCATCCCTTTCAATTGATACCAGACATGGATCAGAGCGTTGATGATGTAAAGATATACGTAAGCTTGGTCTTAGATGAATTAAAATGAACCAACCATCTCTTTCCCATTGCACAAAAATCAGAGTAGAGCGAATCAGAGAGAACTTGGTCGTTTACGGCCTTTGAAAAGTTGTAATAGTTGGTAGTATTATCAGCTTAAATGTCTACGAATGATCTTATGGTGTGATTTGAGATGTCATTGATGTAGATCAGGAAGAGAGTTGGGTTTAGGATGGACCCCTGAGGGACTCCAGCATTAATACTATGAGCTTTTGAATTCTGCCCATCAACCACTATTCTTATGAATTTATGAGAGAGAAATGATTTAATATTTTAAAAGGCATTTCCAGTTATACCGTAGCTGGGGATTTTTTGAAGTATAACTTTAAACCATACTCTATGAAAGGCCTTTGATATATCAAAAGCAATTGCCCTAGAAAGGAATCCTTCGTCGAGAGATTCGTTTATCCTATGAGATATAACTGTTAGCATATCTGCTGTAGATCTGGCAGAACGGAAACCATTGTCACTGATGAGGTTATTTTTGCTGAGGTGGTTGACTACTTCTCTATTTAACACATATTCCAGATACTTACTCATGAAGCACAGGAGACAGATTGGTCAATATTGAAAGGTAGATGACCGATCATCTGAATTTTTAAATACGGATGAAGTTTTCCAGGGTGATGGGAAGCAATTCTCCTTAAGACAACGCTTAAACAGCTTTGTAAGCATTGGAGCTAGTTCTGTCTGAAGCCTTTTTTGAGCACTATAATAGGAATTCCGTAAGGGTCAGGTGCCTTGCTGAAATCAAGGTTTTTGATTAGTTTGGCAAAACTACGCACATATATTTGGAACCGACTTCCTGAATGTAAACTAATTTGCACATTCCTTTGAAAAACGAGCGTTCATAAATGTATTAATCATTTTTGTGGTTTTATATAACATGGGTGATTTCATTTAACTATACGCTAAATCTTTTCATACATAGTTTATACATTAGTCATTATTTCCTTAAAAATTAAGATGCAAACGTTCTAGCACACTGACAATATATATATATATATATATATATATATATATATAAATGTAGTCAGTCAGTTTAGCTCTTATGCATAGATCATCGTATAACGATTAAATCACTGTGACTGACGTAAAGAACATTTAAAATGAAAATGTTTAAATCCAACGTTGTTTCTCGCGGTTAATGGTAGCCGAATGGATACGATCTTTGCAAATCGAGATGGCTCGTGTTGCAAGGTTCGAATCTGTCGACTGGTATTAATCGTGACACCCTGCACTGAAAATTCCCGAAAGGATGAAACACTAGTGTCTGTAGGAATTTAATTACTATAGGAAAAACAATAATTATATATATAAATATATATATATATAATTATTGTTTTTCCTATATATATATATATATATATATATATATATATATATATAATTAATAGCATTCTGAATTTTATTGGGTTTATGAAATTGATAATTCGGTAACCGTTCATATACCAATAAATTTTAAGTCAGAATGAGATGCCTTAAATTGTAAGCTTCAAAATTTCCATATTTTGTAATTGTGCATTCATATATTGTTTTAACAAAAATCAAGACATCAAAGAATGGATTGATAGCAACAAATAGTGTATTTCATCGTTCGTTCCAATTGTTTCAAGACCATTTAGACAAATTCAAACCCTATATCGTTCGGAAATTTTCACAAAAATAGCCTAGCATAAGACAATTAAGAAAAAACACTTTTACAATGAAGAATATGGAATAAATTTCCCTTTAAAGGAAAATTATGAGAAATATTTTATCTAAATTTCTTCTCCCAAGGTATATATATATATATATATATATTTATATATATATATATATATATATATATATATATATATATATATATATATATATATATATATATATGTGTGTGTGTGTATACTGTGTGCGTTCGAAATGTATGTACCTAATTCCTCTCTGAATATGTGATATAGAGATTTGAGAGTTGATATATATAGTATTTGGACCTTGGGGCATTTTAGATTTTGTTTTTAGCCTGTACAAATAGCTTCTAAGCGTAAAACTTGTACAAATAGCTGCTAAGCGTTAAAATTGGACAAATAGCTGTTAAGCGTTATAATTGCACAAATAGCTGCTAAGCGTTAAAATTGTACAAATACTTGCTAAGCGTTAAATTTGTACAAAAAGCTGCTAAGCGTTATAATTGTACAAAAAGCTGCTAAGCTTTATAATTGTACAAATAGCTGCTAAGCGTTAAAATTGTACAAAAAGCTGCTAAGCTTTATAATTGTACAAATAGCTGCTAAGCGTTAAAATTGTACAAAAAGCTGCTAAGCTTTATAATTGTACAAATAGCTGCTAAGCGTTAAAATTGTACAAAAAGCTGCTAAGCGTGGAAATTGTGCAAATAGCTGCTAAGCGTTAAAATTGTACAAATAGCTGCTAAGCGTTAAAATTGTACAAAAAGCTGCTAAGCGTTATAATTGTACAAAAAGCTGCTAAGCTTTATAATTGTACAAATAGCTGTTAAGCGTTAAAATTGTACAAAGAGCTGCTAAGCTTTATAATTGTACAAATAGCTGCTAAGCGTTAAAATTGTACAAAAAGCTGCTAAGCTTTATAATTGTACAAATAGCTGCTAAGCGTTAAAATTGTACAAAAAGCTGCTAAGCGTGGAAATTGTGCAAATAGCTGCTAAGCGTTAAAATTGTACAAATAGCTGCTAAGCGTTAAAATTGTACAAAAAGCCGCTAAGCGTTATAATTGTACAAATAGCTGCTAAGCGTTAAAATTGTGCAAATACCTGCTAAGCGTTATAATTGTACAAATAGCTGCTAAGCGTTAAAATTGTGCAAATACCTGCTAAGCGTTATAATTGTACAAATAGCTGCTAAGCGTTAAAATTGTGCAAATACCTGCTAAGCGTTATAATTGTACAAATAGCTGCTAAGCGTTAAAATTGTACAAAAAGCTGGTAAGAGTTAAAATTGTACAAATAGCTGCTAAGCGTTAAATTTGTACAAATAGCTGCTAAACGTTTAAATTGTACAAATAGCTGCTAAGCGTTAAAATTGTACAAATAGCTGCTAAGCGATAAAATCGTACTAATACAACTAAGCGTTATAATTGTACAAATAGCTGCTAAGCGATAAAATGGTACAAATAGCTGGTAAGCGTTAAACTTGGACAAAAAGCTGGTAAGCGTTAAAATTGTACAAATAGCTGCTAAGCGTTAAAATTGTACAAATAGCTGCTAAGCGTTAAAATTGTACAAATAGCTGCTAAGCGTTAAAATTGTAAAGAAGCTGCTAAGCGTTAAAATGTACAAATAGTTGCTAAGCGTGGAAATTGTACAAATAGCTGCTAAGCAATAAAATCGTACTAATAGCAGCTAAGCATTAAAATTGTACAAATAGCTGCTAAGCGATAAAATTGTACAAATGGCTGCTAAGCGGTAAAATTACACAAATAGCTGGTAAACGTTAAAATTTTACAAAAAGCTGGTAAGCGTTAAAATTTTATAAATAGCTGCTAACCGTTTAAATTGTACAAATAGCTGCTAAGCGCTTAAATTTAAACAAAATATAGCTGCTAAGAGGTCAAATTGAAAAAAAAAAATCAGTGGAACTTGTAAGGGTTAAATCGACTTAATTCAGAGCATGCGTACATGAAAATTTTAAGCTTGAACACGCTTAATTTTAACCCTTTTTATCCATCTGATAACGACGAAAGCAAAAGCGCAGAATAACGACTAAGGCTCGAAACTATTATATATATATATATATATATATATATATATATATATATATATATATATATATATATATATATATATATATATAGTAATGATTTCAAATATATATATATATATATATAGTAATGATTTCAAATATATATATATATATATATATATATATATATATATATATATATATATTGAAATCATTACTATATATTTCACGTACAGCGAATTCGCGCTATATTAATAACTACAGAAAATAGCATGAATATAAATATATTTAAACATATTTTAATACTGGCCAACGTATTTTATGAGTGGCTCATTGCCATTAGTAATTTTCAGCATCTTATATTTAAAGTAAGTTTATTAGTTTACAGTTTACTACTCCACCATATAAATGTATATATGTGTGTATCTTAGATACGTGAATATGTATATGTACGTGTGAGGTACATACAACTGTGTACATATATGTCCTTTCATTTTCACCCTGAAAAAAAAAGGCTATCTCTAGTCACAGGCGAGCGACTCGACTGACCTATTTTATCTACTGTCAATAGCTTGACGATAATGCTTCAAGCTTGACCAACATAACTTCGAAACCAGCTGATACAACTCCTCCAATGGTAACATCCTGAAGATTAGCAATTAGTTACTCGGCCTGGTGGGTACGGGGTGCCGGGGTCGGTCGGAGTTGGTTTGGGGGTGGGGGTAAGAGGAAGGAGAGGGGCAGTAGCAGGAGGAGGTAGAGGAGGGGCAGGAGTTCTCGACTTAACACTTTTTCTTTTCCTATTCAACTCATTTGTTGAGCAGTGAGGTCTCATATGGCGGCTTCATTTCTACGTCAGCAAAGAAATCGCCCACGCCTTGTGTTGGGGTCATTTACACGCAACAACACTCAATTGGCTGCGTTTGTGTTATGGCTAGGTATTTTATCCTGAGCGCCCCCCCCCCTCCAAATCAACAGAGATTAGATTATTCCTGTAATAATCCGGTCCTTTTTGATTTTGTGGCGGGAGTTTACTTATGTGCAGTTCTAGGATGTCATCCCTCCCAAGCCTTACTTTTTCTCTTTGAGAAGGGGTTGATTTATTGCCAATTGCCTGAGAAATGCCGACAGTCTGCCAAGACATTTTTTGCAGGCCAAAGTGCTCTTCCTCGGGAGCGCTGACTTCTCAATCACTTCTCAATCACATTTTCAGACTTTGGTTTCTAATCTTGACAGGGAGAGATAACTAAACAATATATATATATATATATATATATATATATATATATATATGTATATATATATATGTATATATATATATATATATATGTATATATATATATGTATATATATATATATATATATGAATTCGTATTCCTGTCTGTTTGTTTGTTTGTTCACAATTAATATATACAAAAGATCCGCTTACTCTTTCATTTATTTCTATACTAGCATTTCAGACCGGCGTTGCCTGGGTGTTTGGATGTGTATGTTGAGCAAAAAAAATGCGGTAGTAGGATGCAGGCTCAAACCTGTACCGCGAAGGAGGAAAAGAACGGGGGAAAAAAACTGCCGTTTTTTCGGTTACGACCACAGAAGTGACTTATAATTACATTAAGGCTAGACAATCGAAAGGAGAGAATATCTTTAAAATATATCGGCGAAAAAAGCGCCCCCCCCCCGTTAAAAAGTGCCTAATTGAAGGTGAAGATGTTAATGTTTATAGCCAATTTTTCGATATTTGTCGTATAAAATATCGAACTTCAAAACGATACTGATCTTGCTAAAATCCGCCGCCTCTGTCCAAAGTTTTAGACATACATACATGCATACATACATACATACATACATACATACATGCATTTATATATTGCTAACTAAAAATTTTCGACCCAAACCGATTAAAAAGCTTGTCCTATCTCTGAATACCCTTTATGTCAAATGTCACATGTTTAGACCAGAAATTTTCTGAGTAATTAGGTAGAGACCGCAGAGGTCAAATTTTTTAAAACTTTGACCCCTATTATGACCCTCAACTTTATTGCTTTGGGCTCAAATCAAATTATTAAGTTAGATCCATGTAAAAAGGAACCTATATCTAAAATTTCAAGTGCTTATACCCAAAATTGTCGGAGGAGTTTGGTAGAGTTCTCAAAAGTCAAATCGTTGAACATTGACCTGTTAACAGCAAAATTTCTGGCCGAAAACGTATCACAAAGATTTTCCCAAATCGCAGTAGTCTGTATATCAAATTTCGAGTCTGTAGACTTAAAATTGACAAAGTTATTACGTAGGGAAATGTACACAGACAGACACTCAGACACCCAGACACGTTCACTTTTATAGATATATAGATATACATATAGTATGATTCTTGCAAAATATAAAATTAAGAGGTCACCTTATTCGCACATTGCATTAAGGGAAAGCGATTTTACTAAAAAGTGGTATGTTAGTTAATTTACTAGCACGAGAATAGTTTTAGTTGTTCTATTTAAAATTGTTATTTAATAAACTTAAAAAAAAACAATTATATTGATAATATATTTAATTTAATTTATTTCGAATTATTTCCGACATCGACTTTCTTAAAGACGTAAAATTATCTCCCCTTAGAAACTTCGAAACATTGGAAAAATATTTACCAAATAAAATAATTTTCTAATCTCAATAAGTTTCTAGCTTGAAAAAATAATTCCGTGTAACAGAAAAATGTTTGTTTCTTTTTTGTATTTTTAAATATTAAAACAACAACAACAAACACTTTTGAATCAACTGAAACCAAAAATAATAATATTCTTGAAACGGCTATACAGAAACTTTGACCGCTTCGAATTCAAACTTCAGCCACACTTTTAGAAATAAAAAAGCCACCTCACTGAAAAAAAGCAAATCGAAAAAGCCCTCATTCGAAACTTTCCTTTATTTACTAAAAAGAAAAACCAGTGAAAAAAGTGCCTTTACAAATTTTTTTTAATGTGTATTACGCACGCGTTTGGCTAATTATTTTTTAATGCGTATTACACACGCGTTTGGCTAATTTTATTTTCGGTCGTTCTGCCACTCGCTGCTATTTTTATTGAAACAAATTTGTTTTGATTTATTTTTATTTATTTGTTTTTGGGGAGGAATCTTTTTAACGCACAGACAACAAGAAGTGCTCTATACCCGGAGAATAGTTTCTCCTATTCTTATTCCTTCTGTCGAAATAGGGTGTCACGTACTTCCTTTTTTGGGGGACTGTTACGTTTACATTTTTATCCGTTCTTTTATTTTTGAAATTGTTGCGCATGATGAAAATGATTAATATCCTAAGGTGTGGTCAAACGGAACTTCATATTACCCGGACAGTGCCGAGTATCTATGCTAGTATATATATATGATGATTGCAACGTCTTGTCCGACGAGTGCCACTCCCTCAGACATTTAAAATCCATGAGCCCGAATGCCTGAGGGAGTATCTATACAAATATGATGTTACAGAGTCTTAGCTTTGTACGACAGCTAAGTCTCTCTCTCTCTCTCGGTTCAAAATGTTGAGATCCAGCAACAAGCAAGAGCAAGATAGCCAGCAACAAGTTAAACTGCAGACCAGCTTAATGCGGGTAATGGTCTTCCGCTTTATGTTTTTTTTTAATCAGAGATTTGCTTCTCCTAGAAAGGTTGCCTTCACAACGGCTTACGGGAGCCCTCTCTACCCCAATACACATATACACACACACAAATATGCACGGTGCTAGTTGGCCGTTGACCCAGAAAAAGAGTTCATTCGCCCTTTGGAAGGTCTTGTTTTTAATCCTTCAGGGAGACTAGCCGCCCTCCTCACCAAACAAGTCTGGTGGGGGAATCAGTTTAGTCGCCGGTGACCCGACCATGAGGCAGGTAGTACTGGGTTACATGGTACCAGTAGCACATGACATGACCTGACATATAGTGTATATATATATATATATATATATATATATATATATATATATATATATATATATATATATATGCGTGTGTGTGTGTGTGTGTACAAATTCGCACGGATGTTCATTCCGTTGGTACTCATGTATTTGAGGAGTTCCGATTTTCTGGCCTCGTATAATTTCCCGTCATGTAATACTTTTGTACACGGTATAATCTAATCATTTTTTAATACTACTCGTCTGTGGAACACAATACGGTGGGGCTGCTTCTCAGCTGACTATAATATGAGCATTTCTAAGTCTTATGTAAAACACTGTGACGATCAGTAATTTTGGAACTTTTGTAGGATTTAATTATTCAGGAGGATGGCTCAACAGAACTTATTTCGATTAGACTTGAAATCAGCCATGTAATAGTCAGCTGAGAAGCAGCCTCGCGGTATTTCGTTCTACAGACGGGTACTTCTAGGAAATAAACTTTTCTCGTGGAATTTTCGTTAAGTTTTGGGCACAGACGGAGAGTAAGGAAAATTGTTCACATTGATTGCAGTTAGACGAGTGTTTGTTGCGAATGTTTTTACATTGATTGGTGAGCGGCGTTTCAGTAGACATGAAAAGAAAGAAATGAGAAATGCAACGGAAACTGGAAAGTTTTAAAAATAAAAAAAGGCCGTCAATCAGTGTATAAAAAAGAAAAACATCTCACCCATAAAAATAGAGTAAATGATTTCTTTAACGAATTAATTTAAAACGATGGGGCTTGTCTGTCTCGTTATTTGCTTTTTCCGTACACACAGACATTTGAAGGGGTTTATTTTTAAAATGTTGGGTGATGAGGTCCATACTTACGTTGACACCAATATAATTTTCCAGAATATCCAACAAAACAAAAAGTGGGTTGTAAAGATAAATAAACAAAAAATTAAAAAATACCAAATGAAAGCTAAGTTACCCTTCTATCTACATGGATAAATTTTGTTTTGTTTTTACTGGTTATTTATTTGTTTCCCGCGAAACAAAATGTGACACAAGGTCGGTTTAACGTGGGAGATAACCAGCTCCTCTCTAAAGGGGATTCTGCAAAAATAAAATTGCCTTAGTATAGAAGAGTTTCCACCTCTATTGACTAAGGACAAATAATTTGAGTGCAGAATCTGTGCAGACACCACACTTCAATGACCAACCCAGTACAAGTACCGGGTGTCGACTTGCTTTGTTTTGACGGATTTTAAAATATTTCCTCCATAAAAATATAAAGGGAGTTTCAATCCTGTCGAGTTAAAAGGAATAATAAAATAGATCTAGAGCCATAATATTGCTCCTAGGATCGCTCCAAAAAATTGAAAATTAAATAAATACAGTTAATGATTGGGGACATAGATTTGATTGTTCCCATGAGTATTTAATTTCAATTTTTTTTTTTTTTTTTTTTTTTTTTTTGCTATTATAGAGCCCCGGCTACTACTCTAAGGAGACCAGTTTTTTTATTGTTCGAATTTGACCAGCATTTTAATGGGAATAAACACTTTGAAATAAGTTAAAACACAATAACACTTATTCTGATAGGCGGGGGAGTAATTTAGCTTGCCTTTGGTATCATTTATTCGTTTCTTTTTTTACTTTATTCGCTATTGTGAAAAGTCTCCGATACAAATAAAATAACCGTTGTCTTTTATCATGGTATGACCGTTAATTTTAAAGTGTATCGTCACAGTTCAAACCTCTCCGGTTCACACATTGTCTTCGACGTAAAAGAAACAAACAAATAAACAGGAATAAAGAAACAAAAAATCCGACTCGGCTTTTTTTTATTTTTTTTTAATGCAAATGAAATGTATTTATTTGTGGTTCTTCCAAAACAACGCACTTCATTCGGTGTTACTAAATATGTACGACTAAATTATTCCCGATCAGTGTACGACTGACTGCTCCTGCTGTTTGTCGTATAGAAACAATGTGTAAAGTTGCTTTGATCAGCAGTAGCCGAATCGAACATTTAGTCGTGTCGGATTTTGATCGTCCATGAGGGGGTTTACTAAAATTGTACGACTAATTATGTACGCTTATTTGCTCCTGCTGCTGTTTTGCTATTAAAGCAACTTTTATACAAGGCCTTCGGATCAAGATCAAAGTGTAGCATCTGTTCCGGCAGATACTGCAAAGCTAAGACTAGCAAAGACCAGCTATGACTAGCAAAGACCATATGTGGGGGTAACCCCACATATCTGACCTTGGTCACTGAAGGGGCAACCCTTCATACCAACAGCTTCTAATCCAGCTCCCACTTCCCTCCTCTCGGGAGCTGGATCCCCCTTTCCCTCCCCCTTCCCCCTATCTCCACATTAAAAACGGCCTCCTGCCTAATTTGCTCAGTGGGGAAGCAAATAAATAAAAACTGTAGTATCTGTTCTTCAGATGCTACACTTCAATTTCTTGTTCTCTGTCAGTTGAGGAGAAATTATTCACGACTGAGACAATTTTTATTTTTGTTCCTTTTCTCCACGTTAAAAAACGACCTTGGTGTCTAACTCTGTCCCGTGAGGAGGCATTGTAAATAGGAACTTTTATACAAGCTTGCTACCGGGTTTTTCAGCGCAAAAAATCGTAAAAGTCTGTTGTATTATTCAAATAAGCAATAAAATGAATTTATTCACAAATTTCAATGTAGAGGTTATTTTTGGCAAATTTTTTTTTTTAGATTCATATAAAATTATTCACAACAACAATTAAAAGATAAAAAATTTTTTTAGATTCATATAAAATTATTCACAACAACAATTAAAAGAACAAATTTTTTTTCAATTCTGTTTGCTATTTTTATTCCATATTTTTTTGTTAAAAATCTTTCTAAAAAAATAAACAAGTTTATTTTTTTAGATTAGTCGTGCCTTGCTTTTACTAATTATGCACGACTAAAGATTAAACACGATTTTATGTACGTCTAAATAAATCATTAAAATCTGAGACAATTATTTGGCACAATGTATTAGAAAATTGTCTCGGTTGTTAAGGATTTATTAGTAAGACAGAGAGAGAGAGAGAGTTACAACCTTGATTGAAGTGAGTGTCCCTAATGATGGAGGTCTGAACAGAGCTGAAAGGGAGAAAAAAGACCAAATATCAAGGTCTCATGTATGATATGAAAAGAAACTGGAATCTTAAGGAGATATCAATCATACCAGTTATTATAGATGCCACAGGGATAATGAAGAAGAATCTGAAGTCCTACCTAACTAATATTCCTGGTGAACCAAGTGCAAAAGAGATCCAGACAATTGCACTTAATAGTCCAGGCAATATAGCACATTTTAGGGCCCAACTTGGAACAAATTGCAACAGAATTTTTTCACCACCAGGCATTCCCATAAGGTGTCTAGAACATCATACTAAAAGTCCTAAGAAATCCACGTTGAGGAAATATGTCTAATTTGCATAAATCCAAGATGGCCGCCAATTTTCGATAATTTGCCATATCTCCGCATTTAGATGTCATAATTGAGTGATTTGAAGTGCTAAAATGGGGTTTTTGAACACAAGCATTTACGTGGAGTAGGTTACATGTTTATTGGATAAATAATTTATACCCAAAAATCCAATATGCTGGAAAGAATGTCTATTTTTAGAGTGTATTTGCTCAACATTTTATTTTTTTTCGGTACATTTTTTAACCTAGGGCCTACTGAAATGTAGGAAAACACAATTGTAGCCATAGATAAGTTTGTTATCATACTCATAAACAACAGTAATCCTGTGTTAGGATACTAAAAAGAGCTCTCGGTTGGTTTCAATAAAAAGCAGGTCAATGTAGGCAGCTGAGATGGCTGTCCATACCCAGCGTTATAATCTTCAAAGAAAGAAAATTTAAAAAAATGTTTTACTCAGTTCGTCAGCCGCAAAAAAAAAAAAAAATCTTGTGTTGTTTTAATAAACAATAAAATGAATTTACTCAAGTTTCGGTTGCGGTTATTTTGGGTAAATATCTTTTTAGTTTAAGATATCTGCCAAAAATAAACTATCTGTTTTTATATTCTATCTTAAGCCAGAAAGTAAACAAACAACTATTTATGTGTCGCGAGATATTTCAAATTTTGTTATAAATTTTCGTTTCAAAGTTTTAGAATATAGTTTGTGAAAAAACAATCAAAGTTAAAGAAAAAAAGTCCCTTTGGTTTATTTAAGATTTAGTTTTAACCTTGTTTGATCCAATTTAAGTTAAAAAAGCAAACAAAAACAACAAAAAAATAGCAGTAGTCGATAATTTAAAACTAAGAAAATGTTTGAGAAAGCTGTAAAAAATGATTTCCTTTTTTTTTTTTCTTTTTTTTGTCAATGTGCACTGCTTGTCCAACCTGCGACGCGTGTTTATTCCGAAAGCCGTTCTTAACATGGGAACGTTAGGAGTGTTAATTCCTAAACAGTTCTTAACGTAGGGAGGTTAGGAGTGTTTATTCTGAAAGCCGTTCTTTACATGGGTGGTTGGGGATGGAAATAACGAAATGCATTTTCTTATTTTCAACTTCTCTACGACTTTCTGAATAGACACCCTTTGCAGGTTGGACAAGCAGCGCGCATTGACCTTCTTTTTTTGTTTTTGTTTTTTGATAACTGAATCAGAGTCGCGTTATCATAAAACGGAACTTTATGCAATATTATATAAAGAATAAAAAAAGAAAAGAAATGAAAACTGAAAATATATATTTTTTTAAATAGTAGTTATTTACTTTCCTCCCCACGAGAGTAGTTAGACACTAATGTTTAAAATGTGGGGAAAATTAGTTCCCCCAAAAGAGGCACACGGAATTGAAACATTGATTCAGTCTTTAGGGGATCATTCTACTTTTTAAAAAGATTTTTTAGTGTTACATTGCTATTGGCTTACAAAATTCAAAGTAAGAAAAAAAGTGACTTGTAACATTTTATTTGAATTAAAAAAAACTGTTGGCTGAAAGTTGTAGCTGACTAAATTTGTATTGTTTACATTTTTTTTTACACAGTGATCACCACTTATCAAGGCCCGGAAGCCACTCAGGGATAAGGGTTATTGCAATTACATTACGTTAGTGTGGAGATTTGATGAAGTGTTTAATTAAGGGGGCGGTTCATTGGGAATTTGTTAACATTGGACTTGAAGACATCCAAGTTGTAGTCCGGAGGGAAGCAGGCAGACGGAATAGAGTTCCACAGGTGTGCAGTTCTAAGAAAGAAGCTTTGTTCATTTCAATAATAAAATGTATATGCGTGCAGTTCTAAGAAAGAAGCTTTATTCTTTTCAATAATAAAGAAATAAACTTATTTATTTATTTATTTTACAAAGATTTTTTTTTCAGTTGCCCACTGGGTTGAAAAAAAGTCTCAATGTTTAAGAATTTGACAAAAATAATCGCACATTTTTTTTTTTTTTTTTTTTTTTTTGCGCTGACGGACTTCTTATATCGCTCGTGTAAGAGGGAATATTTACTTAAAATCGGGAGTTTTCTTTAGTAAATATCTTCTTAGCTATGGACTTATAAAGGTATTTGCCAAAAATAACCCCGAAACTTCTGAATAAATTCGTGTTATTGCTTATAACAAGGTTGTTTTATAATATTTTACCCTGATAGACTCAGGTGATTAAATCAACAGCAGTGGCAATTTAGCCGTACAATGATCGTACATCATTTTTAGTCGTACATATTTTTTAAAACCCCAGTTCATCATTTTCCAAAGTCATTTCACTCGCACATGTGCTTTTTAAAAGTCTGTCTCCTCGCCTCCTCGCGTTGGCCTTTAGCCACTTTGCTTCAGTTTTAACTACGTAGCATCCTTTTCTCTCCCGTTTTGACTACGTAGAGTCTTTTTCTCTCCTTTTCCCGTGGCTAAAGCTCCTATACGTCTACGGCTGCTCATTGTCTCACTGATACGCGCTCTGTTACATATATAAAGGTCTCATATCGCGGTTATATCCTACGTCACAAAGGTTCACCGACGCCACCACATGTCTGAATCATTTAAACGCGGAATAAAATTATCAAGTTACTCGTTTAATTATCACTGTACTATTCTTGGTCACAGAGGTAGCTCCGTAGTGACGTAATTGAAAATAAGAATCGATTGTCTACCAGTATAAGAGTCAAATGCATCTTTCGATGGAGAAGAGCTGCGCAGAACAGCGTTTCCCGCCTTGGCAGGGTTCCAAACCGGCTTTAAACTATTTGTGATGTCTTTTATTTAGGGATTTTTATCATCGGCCACAAAAATCAACAAAGATAAGATCATTCTGGAATGATCCGGTCTCTATTGATTTTGCGGCGGGAGTAAAGTTCTGTGAAGTTCTAGGAGGTTCACCATTCCGGGCATTGCCTTCTCTCTTTGAGAAGGAGTTAGGTGATTGCTAATTGCCAGAGGCGCCCTCATCTGGGAATGCCGACGGGGTTGCTCAGGCAATTTTCGCATGCCAGAGTGCCCCTCGACTGGGGTGCTGACTTCTCAATCCCACTTTCTGACTCTGATGTCTAAGTTCTTGCATTGGAGAAAACTAAATACCCTTACAGCCTCTTCGCCACGGAAGAAACTTTGCCAGTCTATCACTGTTCTTTCGTTATTTTCATAGCAGGTGCCCTTGATTAAGCAAAATGATAAGTTTAATCACTACTACATGGATCCAATGGACCAACATAAGCAGTATGACAAATAAAAGTCGAAATTATAAAAATCACTTTGTATGTTTGTCTGTATGTATGTCTGTCTGTCTGTCTCTATTTGTAAAGACCAAATAAAATTTGTTCCGCGGATCTAAATCTCATCTATATGAAATTTCATGTACGCAAAGCAAAAATTAATAGAGAAGTTTGGTAGAGGCAGTTCCTCAGACAGAAAGACAGATAAAGTCATATATATATATATACATATATATATATATGTGTGTGTGTGTGTGTGTGTGTGTATCTATAATATATGTATATATCTTATATATATATATATATATGTATGCATATCTCTCTCTTTCTCTCCCCTCTCTCTCTCTCTCTCTCTCTCTCTGTATATATATATATATATATATATATATATATATATATATATATATATATATATATTTAATTAGTGGTATTAATTTATTAGAATTGTTATAAAAACTTCCTTTAAAAATAAGATGGAGAAAAATAATCAATCAAAGCGTCAATGCAATATTCCGACTTTCTGTCCTTGAATACTCTCTGTTTACTATTTATACCGGCTGATTGTGCATTTATAGATATTTAATTCTCCTAAATCTCCATGTTAGTTTTTCTTTTATGTTATGCAGGATGCAGGTAGAATACCAGTCTACTAAGTCAATGGTGACTTTATGACGAGGTTCAAAACTTTTGACTGGCAATAATTGCCACCTTCTACAATGCTGATTACGTAAATATGAAACGATAGTTCTGTCGATATTACACACACGCACACACACACACACACACACACACACATATTTATTTATTTATAATTTTTAAAACAGTAATGTATAGACATGTATGTTTCAAGGTTCCTACCTCTCTTTAGCGTAGGTTGACTTTGTCTCTAGGAATCGAACTCCTGACCTTGTGTATTAGAGTCTGGGATTCGATTCTTAGAGACACAGTCAATCTACGCTGAAGAGTGGTAGGGATCACGACACATGCATATCCGTAGATTACTGTTTTAAAAATAATGAAAAATAAATAAAAAAATATTATTTATTTACGTCCAGATAAAATATATTCATTTTCCAAATAAAACGATCCTCGAGTCGAAGACGCTACTTATCGTTTAAAAAAACAAGAAAAACTCTCCACACACACATACACACGCGCGAGCGAGCGCACTCATATATATTATATATATACACACACACACGCACACACACACACACACACACACACACACACACATATATATATATATATAATTAGTCTTTTTGGAACACGAAGAGTGCTCAATTATAAGGAACATCCGTAAATAAGAGTGTTTATATATATTGTTTACAGAAAGTTTTTAGATGAGACAAGTCATTGGTACCGTCGGTTTCGAACCAGATAATAAGGACCGTTTTAGATACTCATATAATTAGGAAGCTTGATATGGGTATCTAAAACGGTCCTAATTATCAGCTTGAAACCGACGGTACTAAATACTTGTCTCATCTAAAAACTTTGTAGAAACAAATATATATATATATATATATATATATATATATATATATATATATATATATATATATATATATATATATATATATATATATATATATATAAGCAACGGTTAAATGCATGTAAATCGATTACAGCTGTTTGTTTTTCCTTGTGTTCTCATTAGTAGATCTAATTGAAAAATCGATCCCAGGCTCAACAACAGTGAAAACTTTTGCCGACAATGACGCGTCCCGAGTTCAGCTGTGAAGATCATTCGTCCGTTACAATAGACATGTACAAACTTTTATGTAATTTTTGTATTCTTTTTTTTTTTAATTTAATATCATTATTGCAATATGGCTGGCCTTTTCATTGGAACTACTAATAAAAAAAAAAGCAATAAAAACAAAATGTTAATAAATTTGCGAATAAGGCAATGCCTCCCATTTTGAAAACAGCATTTGTCCACCATTTCTCAAGTATGATCTAGCAACACTGTGCGTTTTATATTTGTTCTGGCGTTTACTTTCATATTTTATGGCATATCAACGATTTTAATAATTTTTAAATGCATTAAGCCCCATGACTTTGAGTAATAACTTAAAATGGGTTTGAATAAACAAATATAAGAGAAAAAGTTGTTCTTTTTTTATTTAAAAAGCGAGATATTTCATTATCGCATATATATATATATATATATATATATATATATATATATATATATATATATATGGTAAAACTGGTAATTAGTAAAAACCTAAAGAGAGTGCTCAATACTATTGCAGAGCAATTATGTGTTTTATTTTTTATTACCGTTTTATCTGTTTGGTTACATATGTTTCGGGTGTTGGACCGTGTTTACGATCTAACAGCCTCGTCAGACCTTACAGAAATGGTTGGTTAGTATTAGGAAGAATTGTTTTTAGGAGGAATACGGGGGGGGAAGAGGAAAAGAAAAAGGAGGGAGATTTTGGGGTAGGAGATAATCATATTATCTATATTACCTCCTACCCCAAACCTCCCTCGTTTTTCTTTCCCTATTCCCCCCCGTATTCCTCCTGAAAACAATTCTTCCTAACACTAATCAACCATTTCTGTAAGGTCTGACGAGGCTGTTAAATCGTAAACACGGTCCAACATCCGAAACATATGTAACCAAACAGATAAAATGGTAATAAAAAACAAAACATATATATATACATATATATATAAAGATATATATATATATATATATATATATACACACATATATATAAAGATATATACATATATATATATTTATATAATGTATTATTTCGCTTCTTAAATTAAATACAATACATTCTTTTCTTTAATTTGTTTATTCGAATCCATTTTCATATATATATATATATTTGTAGAAATATACCTTATTTTCTTATTATATATAGTAATCTTTATTTAATAAGCCCAATGTAATTACAGAGCAATATAATGAATGAATGACAAAAGTCTATATTCTAAAGTTCATGATGTTGACCATCTTAGAATTTGTTCCTTTAATTCTGTTGATATTTACAGTTCTCGACAGTATCTGCAAGCGGGTTTTGGAGTCAGTCTCTAATCTCCTGCGCAGACCGTCTCTCTGTCGACAGCAGTAGCTCGTCAGATCATTAGACTTATTTATCTTAACTCTGCCCTTGCCCAACTTGTACATATATTTCATATTATTATATTTTATTCATGTTTCCACCCACCCGTCCCCCTCTCCCTCGGTAAAATTTACACGTATTACCCATAATTATGTTCTTGGGAGTTATTTTATTTGTTTGTTTCTTTTATGATCAACAATTAAAAGTTATTTTATTTGTTTGTTTCTTTTATGATCAACAATTAAATTAAACACTTCATAAAATCTCACTAACGTGATGTACTTGCAATAACCCTTATCCCTGAGTGGCTTCCGGGCCTTGATAAGTGGTGATCACTGTGTAAAAAAAAAAAAAAAAAATTACCTCCTGATGAGTCTGTTGATGAAAGGTGCCCCTCGGGTTTTACCGGCTATTTTGTTTAAAGCAATCTATAAGTTCTGTACCGTTAAACAGTTATATATATATATATATATATATATATATATATATATATACTAGCATGGATACCCGGCATTGCCCGGGTTGACATGAAGTTCCGTTTGACCACACCTAAGGA
Organism: Euprymna scolopes; assembly: GCF_053919585.1. Lineage (NCBI taxonomy): Eukaryota > Metazoa > Mollusca > Cephalopoda > Sepiida > Sepiolidae > Euprymna > Euprymna scolopes. Next base: position 24,208,201 of record NC_136513.1, on the reverse strand, counting down.
GATTAATCATTTTCATCATAGGCAACAATCTTATCTCAGCACTTGCTTCCAGTCGTCCTGTACATACACTTCACTTGCCACTGGTATTTAACAATGTCGACTCAGGAGAGGTGCGGTTGGAGATTGCGCACCTCCTGCCACAAAAATGTCACGCGCAGGAACTCCTTCGTGTGTATCCATAGCCTGTCAAAGACTGAAGGAGCCTTTTATATATATATATATATATATATATATATATATATATATATATATATATATATATATATATATATATATATATATATGTATATATATACATATATATACATATATATACATATAGATATGTATATATATACATATATATATACATACATATACATACATATATATGTATATATGTATATATATATATATATTTATGTATATATATATATATATATATATATATATATATATATATATATATATATATACCGATGCTTTCGTTAAGTCTAAAAAGATAATGGGCATATCTGTAAGGGTTCCTGCGCGTGTAATTGTCAGGGAAATGTTGCCCAATCTCCAACCACAACCCCCTGAATCGGCACTTCTTGATTCCATTAGCATGGAGCTGGAGCAGTCCAAGGCGCACTGGAAATTGAGCAGTTTTGAAGTAAATACTTACTTTTGAAGTAAATACTTAAAGTTTACACATAAATCTATACTTTCGTATATTAATTTTATGTGAGTAAATTAAGTATATATACATATATATATACATATATATATATATATATATATATATATATATATATATATATATATATATATATATTACACATTACCGAAGATAAACGAGTATATATTCAAATATTGTGTTGGTATTTTATTTCCTTCGAATTACTTAATCATCTTAAAACTCTTGCAATAAAAAATAAACATATAATTGATATATGTTTCTTTTTTATCTTTTGTATCAATCCGGGTAAAATTGAATTTAAGGCAAAAAACTGTTTTACACCACTTTTATACCGAAGATTAAAGTCAACATATAATTTTAACTTTTGAAATCAGGATCATAACATATACGAAATCTGGAGAAATTAAAATTTATAAAATTCGCCTAAATATGATACTCTAATTTGTTCTGATTTGTACCAACGTGACAACTACAAGTGTAACTTTTTACAATGCCTCCCCACGGAACAGAGTTAGACACCAGGGTCGTTTTTTTTAACGTGGAGAAAAGGTACAAAAATTAAAAAAAAATGTCTCAGTCGTGAAGGGCTGTTCCACCACTGACAGAGAACAAGAAATGGAAATGTAGCATCTGAATAACAGATACTACACTTTGATCTTGGTCAAAATACCAGTTAGTCATTATACCTATTTACAATACCTCCCCACTGGACAGAGTTAGACACCAGGGTCGTTTTTTTTAACGTGGAGAAAAGGTACAAAAATTAAAAAAAAAAATGTCTCAGTCGTGAATGGCTGTTCCACCACTGACAGAGAACAAGAAATGGAAATGCAGCATCTGAATAACAGATACTACACTTTGATCTTGGTCAAAATACCAGTTAGTCATTATACCTATTTACAATACCTCCCCACTGGACAGAGTTAGACACCAGGGTCGTTTTTTTTAACGTGGAGAAAAGGTAGAAAAATTAAAAAAAAAAATGTCTCAGTCGTGAATGGCTGTTCCACCACTGACAGAGAACAAGAAATGGAAATGCAGCATCTGAATAACAGATACTACACTTTGATCTTGGTCAAAATACCAGTTAGTCATTATACCTATTTACAATACCTCCCCACTGGACAGAGTTAGACACCAGGGTCGTTTTTTTTAACGTGGAGAAAAGGTACAAAAATTAAAAAAAAAAAATGTCTCAGTCGTGAATGGCTGTTCCACCACTGACAGAGAACAAGAAATGGAAATGCAGCATCTGAAGAACAGATGGTATTTATTTGCTCCCCCACCGAGCAAATTAGGCACAAGGCCGATTTTTAATGTGAGGAGTGAAGGGGAAATGGGGACCAACTCCTTGGGGAGTAGGGGAGCTTGATAGTGACAATTGTTATGAAGGTTTGCCCCTACATTGACCAAGGTCTTATATGTGGGGTTTCCCCCACATATGGTCTTTGCTTGCAGTATCTGCCGGAACAGATGGTATTTATTTGCTCCCCCACCGAGCAAATTAGGCACAAGGCCAATTTTTAATGTGAGGAGTGAAGGGAGGGGGAAGGGAAAAAGAGGGCCAGCTCCCGAGAGCTGGGAAATGGGAGCTGGTTAAAGGTCAGGCATATGGGGTTGCCCCCACATCTGGTCTTTGCTAGTCATAGCTAGTCATAGCTAGTCATAGCTTGCAGTATCTGCCGGAACAGATGCTACACTTTGATATTGGCCAAAATACCAGTTAGCCATTATACCTATTTACAATACCTCCCCACTGGACAGAGTTAGACACCAGGGTCGTTTTTTTAACGTGGAGAAAAGGTACAAAAATAAAAAAAAAATTGTCTCAGTCGTGAAGGGCTGTTCCACCCTGACAGAGAACAAGAAATAGAAATGCAGCATCTGAAGAACAGATGGTATTTATTTGCTCCCCCACTGAGCAAATTAGGCACAAGGCCGTTTTTAATGTGAGGTAAAAACCAGCTCCCCTAAAAGGGGTCACTCTGGTTACCAAAAATAATAATTGTCCCAGTATAGAGGGTTTCCCCTCCATTGACTGGTACAAATTATCTTAAGTGCAGTATCTGCCGGAACAGATACTACACTTTGATCTTGGCCAAACGGCAACTATAAGTGTAGCGAGACAATCACATGATTTAAATTGAAATTGGAACAGTGTTTGGCATTATGAAGCGTCATATCAACCGTTTTCAGATAATTTAATGTCGAATCCAGTAATTTTGGAATAGCATTTTTATATATTTAAAAAGGTGTGTTCGTGGCGCTTGATTTGACAGTTGTATAGAGGGAACTTGTTTGTATTATTTAATTGGAATCCAGTTATTGAGATGAGTATTATTCATTAATGTTATTTATTGCGGGCTATTATCCCCATCTTTCTTAGTTGTTGTTTTCACAACGTTTCGGACATTATTTCACTGGCCATCGTCAGGAATAATAGTCCGCAATAAATAAAATTAATTAATAAAATTAGGGAAGTTGTTATATTTGTTTTGTTTTTTTTTTTACTTTGTAGAATATGATTTAGTTTCGTAAATGGAAAGACAGACAACAGCATCAATGTTTGGTGCATTTACGTTTGGAAGCCGGTATCTTCTTGTTGCCTGGCCTGGTAGCGACGGAACAAGAAATGGAAATGCAGAATCTGATAGCGACAGAACAAGAAATGGAAATGCAGCATCTGAAGAACAGATGGTATTTAGTTGCTCCCCCACCGAGCAAATTAGGCACAAGGCCAATTTTTAATGTGAGGAGTGAAGGGAGGGGGAAGGGAAAAAGGGGACCAGCTCCCGAGAGGTGGGAAATGGGAGCTGGTTAAAGGTCAGGCATGTGGGGTTGCCCCCACATCTGGTCTTTGCTAGTCATAGCTAGTCATAGCTAGTCATAGCTTGCAGTATCTGTCGGAACAGATGATATTTATTTGCTCCCCCACTGAGCAAATTAGGCACTAGGCCGATTTTTAATGTGAGGAGTGAAGGGGGAATGGGGACCAACTCCCCGAGGAGTAGGGAAGCTGGGTAGTGACAATTGGTATGAAGGGTTGCCCCTACATTGACCAAGGTCTTATATGTGGGGTCGCCCCCACATATGGTCTTTGCTTGCAGTATCTGTCGGAACAGATGGTATTTATTTGCTACCCCACCGAGCAAATTAGGCACAAGGCCAATTTTTAATGTGAGGAGTGAAGGGAGGGGGAAGGGAAAAAGGGGACCAGCTCCCGAGAGGTGGGAAATGGGAGCTGGTTAAAGGTCAGGCATGTGGGGTTGCCCCCACATCTGGTCTTTGCTAGTCATAGCTAGTCATAGCTAGTCATAGCTTGCAGCATCTGCCGGAACAGATGCTACACTTTGATCTTGGCCAAAATGCCAAGTAGCCATTATACCTATATACAATACCTCCCCACAGGACAGAGTTAGAAACCAGGGTCGTTTTTTTTTTAACGTGGAGAAAGGGTACAAAAATAAATTTAAAAATTTTCTCAGTCGTGAAGGGCTGTTCCTTCACTGAACGAGAACAAGAAATGGAAATGCAGCATCTAAAGAACAGATACTACCCCTTGATCTTGGCCAAACCACGAGATTGAGGAATATTAATATTTATATAAATAATATCAGTTTTCAAGCGTACGAAGAGGTTTGTATTATCGCTGATGGTAACCGGCGATTTCCCTATCCAAAACATTCAACCCACAACTAGAAAGAGATAAAGAGATAAAGAGATGGAGAGGGATGCAGACGCAGCAGGTAGAATGATGAAGTGGTTATTTATTTACAACAACCGTAAAACAGCGCATCTCCGCAAATTTTACCAATTTTACTAAGTCGCTTCTAGAGAACTAATTCCAATTTCCCTAAAGATTGATTAAAATATTTATATTCTAGATAATGTTTACAATCCGAGGCATCAATTTATGAATTTTTAATAAGAAATTACTATTCATGGAACACTGCGATTGATCAAATTTAATGAAAATCTGAAAAACAAAAAGGGAATTTTTAACAGAAGGTGAAATCAATAATTTGTTCTTTTAAAATACTCCTATAAATTGGGCACTAGGTGCATGTGATATATTTTAGTAAATCAAGAGGCTACAGATTCTATTTACAATGTCTCCCCACGGGACAGATTTAGACACCAGGGTCGTTCAAAATAAAATTTGCGCATTTTGTTAACGTGCAAGGCAGTTCACACAAAGAGTAACGTTGCAATTTTGGCAATAAGTTAGTTGCTTACTGTTCCTTTTTAAAATGCCTCCCCAGAGTTTGACACCAGGGTCGTTTTTTAATGTGGAGAAAAGGAACAAAAATAAACATTGTCTCAGTCGTGAAGGATTTCTCCTCCACTGACAGAGAACAAGAAATTGAAGTGCAGCATCTGAAGAACAGGTGCTACACTTTGATCTTGTCCCAAAGGCCAAGTTTTGTTGCAAAACTCATTGGAAATATTAATATTTATATAAATAATATCGCTAATCCTAACCGGTGATTTCACTTTCCAAAACGCTCAACCCACAACTAGAAAGAGATAAAAAGACGAAGAAATAGAATTATAGCAAATGTCACAAGTTTTACGAGGCTTCAAATAAGAGCCATAAAGAAATCGATGGCTATAGATGAAATTACCATTTCTTCAGAATAATTATGCAATAATATAAACCTTTTCACACCTATTCACTAAACGTATATGTACCTCCTCGTAAGCAGTTTACACTTGGTTATTAAAAGATTTAAAATACTCTGGACAAGTTTTTTTTTGTTGTTGTTGTTTTTCAATTTTGTTGGCGCTGGCTTCTCGCTGTCGTTGACTGTTCTCGATTTTTTTTCTGGCAGAATTATAATTATATGGTATTTTTTCGCGTTGGCAACTGTATTTAGCCCTCTCCCACCGCTGACGTATGTACTACAAACTGAGAAGGTGGGATAAATGAATTGCACTTCTAAAAAACAGCATTCTGGCCCGGCAAAAAACTTTATTCGGTGAGGGCGCCTCAGGCAACAACCGATAAATTTGCTCTATCCGAAAGCCTGGTGGCAAGGCCTTGGAGGATGAACATCATAGGGCTTCCAAGAACATTTGCCTCCGCGCATAACTAAAATGACACCGAATTAGCCCATTTTCTGTCGGACTGATTGTCGAGGATGTAACTTCTCTTATACGCTCCAAAATACAAACGTACATATTCCTCATTTCAGGGAGTTCACACTTGATTATAAAGGATTTAAAATGCGCTGAACAATATTTTTCAATTTCGTTGGCGATGGTTGGGCATTGTCGTCTTTCATCGGTGTCTTCTAAAATAATTAAAGTTTTATTGTACTTTTTCGATTTGGACACAAGTTATATTTAATGATTATGCATGAATTTAAGAATATCATTCTTAAATTCATGTATGGGTGCTTGAACATATCAGACCAAAAGCGCCAATCTGCAAAAAAAAAAAAAAAAAAAAAACATTAAATAAATAAATAAATCAGAAAAACGATTAATGTTTCAGCATTTAAACAGTTAACATTCTGAGAAAAAAAATGTTTAGTTTTCATCTTTAAGACGCCCTCTAGAAACAGGGGGAGGCAATTCAAGAAGTTTTCTAGACTATTAATGAATTTAAATGTTTAGTTTTCGTTTATTTATTATGAAAGTTTAATATTGTAAAAAAAAAGTTTTTAAGTATAATAATAATAATAATAATAATAATAATAATAATAATAATAATAATAATAATAATAATAATAATAATAATAATAAATAAAACCTCAAAATAAGTTTATCAAAATCTGGGATAAAAATACAATAAGGGAAAAAATTTAAAAGTTTTCCAAATAAAAATAGAAATTATATCTACATTAAAACGCATACACTCTTCGAAAAAGAAGAATGAGGTTCGGGCAATTGTTACTCCAACAAAAAAAAAACAACAAAAAATAAATAAAATAACAAATATGCATCTAATAGATGTTACAAAACACAATACTCCCTAGATAAGTTTATTTGTGATTAAACTTATTCCTAAGAGCGTTATTAGTTCTAAAGAAACTTAGTATTCACACTGCAGCGTTAGAATACAAGCTGGCTGCTCCATAAACCCTACACAAGTACTATTGTTATTGTAGGAGTTAGGCAAGTGTGAAATTGTCGAATTAGCAGAAACGATTATCATTTAAAGTTGAATAAATTTACAAAACTAATTCCCGACTCGAAATTCTAAAGTAGGTATTTATTTTTCTTTCCGCGCTACGTAATCATCTAAAAATAAGAATCTTATTTTATATTTTTTGTATTTCACAAGACTATATTATAATATTAAATTCACATATATATATACATATATATACATATATATATACATATATATATGTATATACATATATATATATATACATATATATACATATACATATATATACATATATATACATATATATAAAGGCTATATATATATATATATATATATATATATATATATATATATATATATATATATATATATATATATATATATAGCCTTTGACACTTGAAAAAAAAATCACTGGACTGCCGGTCGAGTGTTAGGGAAAATTTACTCGCCCCAAAATATTTTTACTCGTCCGACTTTATGTCTTTGTTTCAGTCAATAATTGTAAATAATTTTACAACAATTATATTTTTCTTCTTTATTCTTAATAAAAATATCAACAAACTATTCTTCAGATACCCAAATTATGTTGTAAGATTTCATACAAAAATTAAAATATCTAGCCTAAACCGTGGGTGTTGAAAAAAAAAAGTGTTACGAAATCTCCGGATATTCACGATTGTGTGCTGAAATCTCCTGATACGAGATCTCCGTGGCACGAAATCTCAGATATTCAAAAATAAAAAATACCATTTAGCCGAAATGAATTAGATTTTTTTAGAGAAACGGCATGGTTTAATATCTTTTTAAAATTCAAACGGTCAATTTTTCTTTGTAATTTATGGAAAAAAACTTTGATATAGAACAGAAATTGGTCGCTTTTGTTTTTATTAAAACAAAGAATTAACCTCGGAACAACATTCTAAAATTTAGAATATGATTTTTAAAATTGGATATCGATGATTTTTTGAAAGTTGCACAAAAAAGAGCATGCACATATCCGAATTTATATAATTGAGTAAAATATGATTACTAGTTGTATAATTTAATTTCCGGTGCGTACTTGATGGAACGATGTGATTTTTCCTCTTTCAAATGTTCGTCTTTACTTTTGTAAGCATGAAGTGTATGTAGTTGTAGCGTCGAAGATTTTTTTTTCCAAATGAGTTTCAAAATCAGAGAGCTAAATGAAGGCGACAATTTTACTACACGGCGAATGTGTAAATTTGACCTCTTTTTGACCTTTAGCGTGACCACTCTTTTTTCAATACGATATTCCAACGGTATCACAGCTAGAGATGATAGAATTCACAAATGACGAGACATAGGTCATTCTAAGTCACCGTATATTTGAGGTTCGTAAAATAAATGAGTTTTACCCGTTACTTTATTTAAAGAAATTTTATCGACTGGCCGGCGAGTGATTTACGACTTTTAGTCGCCCAAAGAAATTCTCAATCGACCGGTCGTGTAAAGTCTAAAAGGCTGTATATATATATATATATACATATATATATATATATATATATATATATATATATATATTCTTTATGACAAGCTCAGCCTCAAATTGGGCTTTTATTAAGTCTTTATATTTAGCTGGAAATACTAGATAAATAAATTGTTCATTCCTATTACCTTTATATATATAAATATATATATATATGTGTGTGTGTGTGTGTGTGTGTGTGTGTGTTTATGTATAATATAAATTTCCCCTGTCTGTTTAAATATACACATCTATATATGTATATCTCGCGAAAATTTTTAACAAAGGCGACGGATTTTCACGAGTTCGGTATCTTATTGAAGCGCGACCCTTCGGACGACAAATATCGAAAAATTTGCTAAAATCATTAATTCCTTCACACTCAACTGGGCACTTTCTACAGGGAGGAGTCGCTTTCTCCGCCGATATTTTCGAAAGGCATCGCCTCTTTTCGATTGTCTAGCCTTACTTTAAACCTGCGACACTTTCGGTTTGGCAATGGGCACAACAGCAAACACGTCACGTTTTTTTTTGTTTTTTTGTTTGTTTTTTTTTCATGTTCTTTTTCGTTATTGGCGGCACGAGTTCAAGCCTACCTACCTGCTACGACTTTTTCTTCCACTCGAAATTTTCTTTTTTTTTTTTCTAAACCAACACCCTTATACACACCTCCACGTCCTCTTCCGCGTTCACGTCATCGGTTCGAGCCTGCCTGCCAACAACAAATTTTTCTTTTTTTTGCTCAACACACACCTCCAACCACCCGGGTAACCATGTTCTATTCAACCGTGAAGCAGGCCAACAGAACAGTGCTCCGTAGGCGGGCAGTTCTGGGAAAGAACTTTGTTCATGAGATCTGTGTTGATATTGAGGCAAAGACAGAGAGCGAACTCGTATATAGAAGTTGTAGCAAGTCGAGTGTGTTTTTGTGAAAGTTTGGCAAAGTAGGACTGTAGATTAGAGCCCAGTAATGTTAGGTGTTATTTATTTGTAATTCTTATCGTAGAAAAAGACAACACAAAAGGAATAATTGAACCCACAGATCGAGATAAGTTGGTCCAGTTTTATTGCCTTGTTCATGCTATTATATTCACTGGCACATTTACGTTTTCATATTTCCATAAACGATTTCATGTTTTGCTTGGAATTCTATTTGAATATTCATTTCCTCATATATATATATATATATATATATATATATATATATATATATATATATATATATATATATATATATATATCGTAAGTTATAAAATATATATGGCGATTAAACTACACTGAATATTCAACGCTTCATCCACTCTAGGATTCTTCATGCATAAACCTGAAGAATCCTAGTGGATGAAACGCGGACTATTCAGAGTCAGTGTAGCTTAATCGCCATTTATAACTTACTAGCTCTACCTACGTATTGAGCATTGTTGAAGTAAATACTTAAAGTTTACGCATAAATTCATACTTTCGTATATTAATTTATGCCAGTATATATATATATATATATATATATATATATATATATATATATATATATATATATATATATATATATATATATATATATATATATATTCATTTTCTTTCGTTGAAGATTGTAATGCTGAGTATGGGGTAGCAAACCAGCTGCCAACATCGCCCTGCTTTTTATTGAAACCAACCGAGAGCTCTTTTTAGTATTCTAGATGTTCGCTTAAGTGCAAATGGACCTCTTTTGAACTTTGTTCCCCAGGAATATCGTCAGTTAGGTAGGACTTCTTCATTATCCCTGTGACACCTATAATAACTAGCATGATTGATATCTTTCTAAGATTCCAGTTTCTTTTCATATCATAAATGTAACCTTGATATTTGCTTTGTTTCTCTCTTTTAGCTCAGTTCAGACCTCTATCATTAGGGAAAATTACTTCAACCAAGGTTGCCACTGTTTCTGACTTATTCCATATAAGTATTCCAAGTTTGACTGCAGCATTTTCAAGGTAGGTGGGTGTAGAATTACATGGTCGTAATGTATGGTATATAAGGTCATATATTATGTGGTTGTTTAAGAAAATGCGATAAATAGTGTCGTTGAATACTCTGTCCGTCTGTCTGTCTACTATAAAGACGCATTCATCGGCACGCAATTTCCTTTCATTCGTGTGTTAGTTACCGGTAGCTTGGAAGAAAGATGTTAGCATATAAAGCCAAGGGTGGTTTTGTAACTGGTATCGAATCTCACGACTGTAGCAGTAATTACTACTTCCTACAGTGAGAATGGAACACTGGTGTCTGTAGCTATAAAAATTGCTTGTATTTATTTTAATTTATATTTATACATATATATATATACATATTTTTTTTTTTTTTACACAGTGATCACCACTTATCAAGGCCCGGAAGCCACTCAGGGATAAGGGTTATTGTAAGTACATCACGTTAGTGAAGAGATTTTATGAAGTGTTTAATTAGGGGGGCGGTTCATTAGGAATTTGTTAACATTAGACTTGAAGACATCCAAGTTGTAGTCCGGAGGGAAGCAGGCAGACGGAACAGAGTTCCACAGGCGTGCAGTTCTAAGAAAGAAGCTTTGCTCATGAAATCCGCGTTTTGATTTAGGCACAGATATAGAGTGGGGGAAATTTTTCACAGTGGATTCAGCTAGACGGGTGTTTTTCGTGAAAGATTGGCGAGGGGGGACCAGGGATTGGAGTTCAGACGAGCACCTGCCATGAAAATAACGATAAAACAAGGATAGGCTCGCAACGTCTCTTCTGTGGGAGAGAGGTTGCAGGGTAGAGAAAAGGGCATCCCCCACTAAACCACGAAGTCTATTTTGTACTCTGTCAAGGCATGATAGCCTGTTTTTGGCAGCTCCTGCCCAGATATGGCAACAGTATTCCATCCTTGGCCGTACTTGGCTTTTATATAGATAGAGAATTGCATCAGTAGTGAGATATCTTCTGGAGCGGTAGAAGGATCCCACCATCTTTCCTGCGACCTTGGCCACAGACTTGATGTACGTGTTCCATTTCAGATCAGGAGTAAAGGTCAAACCCAGAAGCTTGTCAAAACACGGGGCCTCACCCAGACGAGAGCCATCCATCACAATTGATGCCAGCTGGGGATCAGAGCGTTGATGATGTAAGGATAGGAGTTTGGTTTTGGATGCATTAAAGGTAACTAGCCACATCTTCCCCCACTGAACCACGCGCTCGAGATCAGAGGAGAGAGAATCCGAGAGAACTTCGTCATTTACAGCCTTTGATGTGTTGCCGTAGATGGTCGTGTCATCAGCATAGATGTCAACGAATGATTTAAGTATGTGTTTAGGGAGGTCATTGATGTAGATCAGGAAGAGAGTTGGGCCCAGGATTGACCCCTGAGGGACTCCAGCATTTATATTGCAGGCCTCCGATTTTTGTCCATCTACCACTACTCTTATGAGCCTATCAGAGAGAAATGATTTAATGATTGAGAAAACATTTCCAGTTATACCATAGCTGGAAATCTTGTGAAGTAGACCCTTATGCCATACTTTGTCAAAGGCCTTTGATATGTCGAGAGCAATTGCCCTAGAAAGGAAGCCTTTGTCAAGAGATTCACTAATCCTGTGGGATATAACCGTCAGCACATCTGCGGTAGATCTTGCAGAGCGGAAACCATATTGTGTGTCACATATATATACACACATACACACACACACACACACACACATATATATATATATATATATATATACATATATACATATATATATATATATATATATATATATATATATATATATATATATATGTATAGACAGAGAGAGAGAGAGGGGGTGCGCATCGAGAGGATATATTAAGTAGTTTATAACATTTTTTTCTAATAAAACAGTCATATATATATATATATATATATACACACACACACACACACATATATATATATATATATATATATATATATATATATATATATATATAGACAGAGAGAGAGAGGGGGTGCGCATCGAGAGGATATATTAAGTAGTTTATAACATTTTTTTCTAATAAAACAGTCATATATATATATATATATATATATATATATATACATATATATATATATATATATATAGACAGAGAGAGAGAGAGAGGGGGGTGCGCATCGAGAGGATATATTAAGTAGTTTATAACATTTTTTTCTAATAAAACAGTCATTACTTAAAAAGAGGAATTGTTAAACGTCTTTATTATAATTTAAAGCAAATTCATTTTTTTCTAGTTAGGGTAACGGTCAAAACGGGTAAAATTGACGTGTACTACAGCTAGAAAATCTATTTTATTTTTATCATCGCAGTCAATATCTCAATGGACGATGAAAGAAAACTTCAAAGATTTCATCATTATCTTTATGAGTTGGTCTCTTTAAAGAAAATCAAATGTTCTTGATATAGCATGCCCAACCGACCCAGGCATTACGCTTATTTCCGGCTTCGCTTATCGTGTTAGTCTTTATATCTCCACCCCCCCTCTCTCTCTCTCTCTCTCTCTCTCTCTCTCTCTACGAACAGATTTGAAACAGCACTATTGAAATTTCATTGGCTGAGCTGACCTGCGCAAACAGTTCGTGTTTGGTTCAGACTGCGCAAGCAAACTTTTTGTCTCTGCGCATTAATATCGTTTGAATCATTCTGGGTGGCGTTCGGAGATCTTTGTGTTCTTTCGTGTCTTCCGCCTGGCTAGTCTCATATCGTATAGATTTTTTGGACTGATATCACTCCAAAGGAACTGAACGAAAGAATGACCCCTTTGAGTGCCTAATTGACAGGTTTTGTTCTCTTCCATTCATACCTAGAGGCATTAAAAAATGGGCATTTTCAAGACAAGAATAGAAAGAAGGAAAGACACAGACTATATATATATATATATATATATATATATATATATATATATATATATATATATATATATATATATATATACTATTTTATAATTGAATTCACAAAAAGTATCGCAAAACAAAAAGAAAGAAATAATATCAATCTACTATCATATAAAGGGGGCGTTTTCTGTGTCTGTGTGAGTGAGTTCTTTATAGACTCGAAAACGGTTGAGTTGATTTTTTATGATCTTTCACGCAGAGGTACTTCATGTTCCTACTCCTAGATAGGTTTTGTATCGGAATGTTATCGATCAGTATCGATAATCGATAATCGAAAAAATACTATAAAAAAGAGGAACAGGGGATTTTGACCGAAGTTTACACCTTACACAGCCTAACATCACAAGTGCATTTGAGAAGTTTTATTACCACACAAGGGGAAAGACACGGTATATAAAATCAATAGTAGGTTTGTTGATCTGACAGGAGTGGGTTCGGAATGAATGTTTCTGTGTGAAGAATAATTTCATCATAATAGTTCACTTTTTCATTTTAAACGTCAATTAAGCTTATTTTTTAAAAATGTATTACGATATTAAAATCAGTGTTTTTTCTTTTAATAAATGGATCCAAACTATAACGAAATATTTAAAAAGCATACGATTAATCGATATGATAGTGGTCAGACACTTTAGATGAAAATCTACAAATTAAGATTATTCTGTCGATTTTCTTAAAAAAAAAAAATAAAAAACGCTTTATGTGACGTTTAAATGAACCGAAGTTCAGCTATGGACTCCAAGACGGCTGGGCCGATTTTAATGAAATTTCACACACATATACTTTATGTGTCTGGTAATGTTCTTAGATAAGTTGTGCGGTTAAAGTTTTTCTAAGCTATACAGTGTTCTTTGTTATTTTATAATTGTCAAACTTTTTTTTAAATACAGTGTGGAACGATAAAATTGTCGCGCTAGAAAAGACGACATGATTTAATTTCCGTTTGATAAACACCGGTTTTCTTTCCTTGATGCAAACCATCTATTAGTTGCCCCGTTGTGTACGAATTCCAATAGCTATAGGAGCCTTCTATCATGTCTGAAAGTGGCACAATATCCAACGAGCGAGATCGGAAATGCGCCGCTATACAACTCATGCTCTCTACCGATCAAAGTTATGACAACAGGACTATTGCCAGCACGCTCAAAATCACTGGATCGCCACGAATAACAGGGGTGTACTCAGAGTGAGGAAAACAAAGTCTCCAGCCCTTGTTTTGGTCTTTGGTGTGGTTTCAAGTGAGGGCCACATCATGCCACCCAACATCTTCGAAGTTGACTTGATAGTAACTGGATGTGCTGAAGAATGGTGGGATCCCCTATGGTAATCGGGTGGCCACTGGCAGACCCTGGGGGTGGCATGAGGATTCGGCTCCTGATAACAAGTCCAAAGAACCCCAGGCTTGACTTCAGAAGGAGTACTCCGACTTTGTACCCTTCTCTCACTGGTACTCCTCCCAGACCTGAACATGCTGGACTACGTTTGGTTATACGTCGAGAACATCACCAACATGACATCGACGAGTAATCGCCGAGCTCCTGCCGGCGCTTGTGGAAAAGGCATGCTCCCAGTTCTGGGCCCGTATCGAGACGGTGATTGAGTCTGAAGGTGGCTTCAATGAATAGATATCAACTCTATTACATAACCAAGTTGTCTGAATTTTTTTTTTTTTTCAATAAAAGTCTTAACATAAATCTGTAGTGCTGTTTTCTTTAGGGCGACATCTTTATTGTTCCATCCTGTATTGGATCATTGTTGACCAAGGAGAAGAGCTATTAGAGGTTAAGTCTTAATAAAACGGGCCGATTACCATCAGAAGTCTGAGGAACATTCATCATCCAGCGCGGCTGTAGCCGAGATTGAACACACTACACGAGTTTGTAGTGTAATTCAAATCTTGTCGGTAGCTGAATACTTGATGCTTCGCCAGGGCTATCAAGGGTATATTTTTATCGTGACGCCATCACTAAACCTGGTGCCTACCACGGCTTAGAAGAATCTCATCTACCCTCAAGAGAAGGATAGACCGCGCCAGTTTCAACCTAGTATTTTATCTAGCGGTACATACAGAACCTCGCCTTCCCAAATGGTCACCCATCTGGTACTGGCCAGGCTCAATGTTGCTTAACTTCGGTGATCTGGCGAGAACCGGTGTGTTATCAACGAGAAATATTATGAAAGTACTAATATTGGTCAATGAGTTTGATTACTTATTTACCTCAGTTGCTGCGAATGATCTAGTACGTTTTAGGACTAGAAATTTGTTCACGTAGGATTTGAGGGTGACTAGGTTGTAATTAGCAAGCAAGTAGTCTCGAAATAATGTCTGATCATTTTTAGTTCTCATGATTCCCTGTGGGGGGTTTCTTTCTGTGTTACATCTATATCAGGTCCTGGATATGACCTTAAACTATATCCGATAGTGAGGCCCCAGCTTGCGAGCTTTGGGGAGTGTTGAGCCACCCTTTAATTGCCATTGCTACCAGGTCCGCCCTTACCCGGAGCGGTAGTACCTGTTAGGGTTCCAACTATGGGTTAAATAGAAACAGACTTGAAAACAACAAATATATTCTATTAAAAAAATGTTTCTTCAAAATCACTAGATTTTGCATTAAATAACCTGAAAAGGGTTGATATGCCATAAAACAAAAAAAAAAAAAGAAAAAGCAACCAACATCTGTATCAGTTTCTATATGTCCGACTCGTGCATATTAGTCTCCACAATCAATTGTTATCCAGAATATTTCAACCATTTTTATTACTGTTATTGCTTATATCTTCTCAGTCATCCTTCTAATTCTAATCTCTCCCACTCTTTTTGGTCCCCCGACAAAAGGAGGGTGAACCTATGAATTCACCCTTGTCCGTTCGTCAGTTCGTCTGTCCGCACTTTTCTCAATAACTACGCCTTGGAAGTTTTTGAAATTTTGCACAGACATTAAACATGATAGGAGTAAAAAAGTAACCCGACGGATTTTCTGGGAAAACTCCGTTTGCCCTCCTGGGGTGCCTTTCAGGTTAAAATGACTAAAATTGATACTTTTGTGCTTATTTAAAAGAAACTGATTCCATAGATTTTTATAAAACTTTCTGAAAAGTTGTAACTAACTGATTTATATATAATTATGTTTGTCTATACTTCGCGATAATTCTTGGGTGTGTCCCAGGGGCTCTTTTAGGGATAATAAAAATACTCCATTTTTGGGACTATTTTACTATATTTGTCCAAAATGTTCTGTGTGTGTTTTTTTAGCAGTTTTGCATGACGCTGATATGAAATTCAAATATGTTAAGGTCTTGGGAGTTTTTCGACTAAACCCAGGGTGAGGGGAAATGATGGACTTAGTCATTTCTTTTTTGTAGGATGCAGAACTCAAATTTACATATGTTCAGGCCAAAAACTGCGCCGTTTGTTCATTTTAACCAGGATTTGACGTACCCTGGAGACATTTGGGTCTAAATGGGTGGGGGGATGCTGAACTTAGTCATTTTTTATGCCTCGTTTACTGTCCATTCACGGGGGACTATGCATGCTTCACTTGTTTCTTTTTCAATTTTCGGGATTGCAATCCCATAAGAGCCGACATTCTTGCCTTTTTTCTTCCCCCGACACGAATGAATTATTGTATCCTCATTGTTATCTTTTTGTTTTGTTTTGTTTTTACACGTCAATAAAAAAATATGTTTTGAACAATTTGGTTCTAAGTAGGATTCCCCACAATACGAAAAGGTGAATGCGGTATTATGGTAGAAGATACTAGCTAAGAGAAAGTTTTGTTTAGTTCTGGAGTGACAAGGATGACCAATGATCCCTGTTAGCCACCCTCCTTTTTGAGTTGGTCGTGTGCTTAAGTCTTTTTGTTGTTGTTTTTTTTTGCATGTTGAACTTACCTTGTATTTTTAGACTGAGTAAAGGATTTAATACCTCAAAGTGTAGTATCTGTTCTGCAGATGCTACACTTCAATTTCTTGTTCTCTTTCAGTGAGGGAGCAATCCTTCACGACAAAGGAAATCTTTATTTTTGTCACTTTTCTCCATGTTAAAACACGAGCCTGGTGTCTAACTCTGCCCCGTGGGGAGGCATTGTAGTAGGTACTATTAGTCGTGTTACTTTGAGTTTCTGTATCTTCCATATCCCTTAGATCTCTTTAGCCAGTTCGGTGTATTTGCTTAGCTTCTCTGTTTCCTTAATATTCACTCTGTGGTCTGCTGGCACGGCGAAATCTACGATCTGGCCGGAATTTTCTGTCTTGTTAACTATTATGACATCCGGTCTTCTTGCTTGGATAGGTTTACCTGCTTGTATAATGTGCCATGTGACGTTCGTTTTCAAGTACTGGTGCCGGTTTTTTCTTCTGCCATTTGTCAGTGCTTTCAAGATACAGTAGTCTGCATACTTCGCGGTGTACCGCCTTCTCCACTTGATCGTATCTATTCTTATATATATATTCTTTATAGGCGTGTATTCTTCATTTGCTTATTGTGTTGTTTATTGTTTCGACTCTTTGTCCATAGAGTCTGCATTTATTATTATTATTATTATTATTATTATTATTATTATTTGAACTCACTTATTATTATCACAAGCGTCATCAAAGATTTCTCTCTGTCGATAACCTGTGTAACAACACGTCTCCTCAGATTTTCAGTACCTTTCACTTCTTTCGATAACCTGTGCAAATGAATCTGCGTTATCACAACAGATGTTTACCATTGATATCTAGTTGGTAACGGCCATTGTCTTCACTAGAACTTGGGTGACAATTAGCCTTCCCAAGGTCCCAGTCCTCTTCGCATGCATCCAGGCAGTTTTTTTTTTCTTGTTAACTTTTAATAAACCCGGTCTTTTTGCTTGGATTGGTTTATATGTTTGTACGTCTATATGTCTATATGATATAGGATTTTGCGATTACTTTTCTCAAGTATTGCTGCTGATTTCTGCTCTTACCATTTTTCTGGGTGTCCAAGATGTAGTTGTCTGCATAATTCTCAGTGTACTGCCTTTCCCTTTTCATCGTGTCTATCCTTGTATTCTTTTAGAGCTAGTTTGCTGCATTCGCTTATTATGTGGTTTAGGGTTTCCTCTTTTTGTCATTGGAGTCGGCATTGACTGTTTTCTGTGTTTTGTCGTTATTTGCTGTAATGTGGTTAGTTCTAAACGTGTTATCTTGAGCGGCTGTTATTATTCGGTTTCTCTGTTCAGGTTTCCTTTGTTGCAGCCATGTTCAAGTATTTCATTAGTCTCATTTTTGTTAATCGTTCGTGTAGCTGTGCCCCTTCCCATTTTTCTTTTGCCTTATCCATTGACTCTCTATTTTCTGTTTTGTTCATATGTCAGTGTCTCTTGTTGCAATAATTATCCTCACTGCGTTTTGCAGTATGTATTTTTCTAATTTTGTTGTTGTTGTTGTTGTTCACGCAGTCGTCTATACAGACCAAATATATCTCTCTATTTTCGCCTTTCACATAGAGACAATTAGTATTTTACTTCCAGTGTAGTGCATTGTGCCTGGTCATAAATTTCCAGGTCTTTTAGTCAAGATTCCTCAGTCCATTTTTGGTCCACTTTATAAAGCACCCTGGTGTAACAAGGGCTCATGGTTGAGATATAATACGTCAGAGGCTAGACTATCCCCTTCTTTTTTGTAATTTTCACACAGCCAGAATCCCCCCCGTCCTCTAAATGCCCACGGCTAACACCTAGACGGAAGTAACCTAGACATGGGTTTTCCCTCACACCTCTGTCGAGAGGTATTACCTCTCTCCCTCCCCTCTCTCCCTCTCTCCTTCTCTTTCTCTCTAACACACACACACACACACACACACACACTATTTACGCTTTTTACCCTCTCAAAGACGAATCGAACGGAAATGAAACTATTCAGAGAATCTCTTTAGCGCGTAGTAAAACATGTGTCGCAAAAGACCGTTAGAAAATCATTTGAGACATTAACGGCTTACGATGAAGACACAAAGAGGCAAGCGTCTCACTGATCGTACTGTGTTGCGAATCCATGGTAACCGTCAACGTACCATGTGCCCAAACCAATCCGCAGAGTTAGAACGAAGAGAGAATGGCGAACTGAATACAAATTTGACTGCCTTGGACACAGGGATGCAAAGGAGCTGTCAATGTATGGCACAAGGCTACAGCTATCGCTGCTTCACGTAAATTAAAAGAACCTTGTTGATCCTGCTGAAGGGAATAAAGTATATGAACGAGGCTTCCACTGTATCACAAGGAACTTCTCATTGAAGGAAGCCTATTGAAATATTTACTGGAAAGAATGGTAATGTTGATCCTCCTGAGAAGAATAAGGAAGGGAGGAATTGATGTTCCGCTATTCTATATAAATACTTTCTAGAGAGAGAGAAGGAGAGAGAGAGAGAGAGAGAGAGGGAGAGAGAGAGGGTGGCACATTGATCCCGCTGAAGGAGATTGTGAAACAAAGATTAGATTATACCTGGATAAAAAGAGAGTCGCCAACCTGATAGATCCTGAGCTGTGATCCAAGCTTCGGCCTCTGTCTCATCGACGAAATGTTGCATCCCTCTGTCTATTCTACAAGTACTTTAACGGTGAATGCTCAGACAAATTACAAGCCTTTGTAATCCCGCGACGTAAATACCCCCGACAAACTCAATAAGCAGCTAAATCCCACCCTTACACAGTAGGCACCCCTGAATGCAAGAAGGTTTTCTACTCTAATTGTTTCTCCCCTAGAACTGCTAGACTTTGAAACTCCCTTCCGGATTCCTGCTTTCCCAACTGTACTGACATGCAGAAGTTCAAATGTAACGTGAACAGATATCTTGCTGCTCAACTTCCTGGAACTTATGTACCTGATGGTAGCCCCCTACATTAAAGTAGTACCGTGCCTTGGTTGGGGTGAAAATGAATTTAAAAAAAATGGACTACATTTTGCGTATTAAAATCCCGGAAATCTTTGGAATTGGATTACTATTCTTTGAATACATTTTATGTTTATCTCAATACTACATGTATCGAACGATAATTTTTTCCTCTTTTTTTTTTTTTGTTACAAAGGAATCGCCACTTATCAAAGCCCGGAGGCCACTCGAGGATACAGGTTAATGGGTGTAGGGTAACCAATGGGACAATATCGTAGTAATCGTTACTAATGGAAATTTGGTGAATTGGATTACTTAAGGAGACGGTTCATCAAGAACTTGTTTACGTTAGACTTGAAGACGACCATATTGTAGCCAGTTGGGCAGCAGCAAAACGGAAGAATTCCGTGGGTGCGCAGTTCTAAGAAAGAAACTCTGTTCATGGAATCTACATTTAGGTTTAGGTACAGATAAAGAGTGGGGAGAATTATTGATAGTGTTTTAAGCTAAACGAATGCTTTCTGTGAAAGTCAGGCGAGGAAAGATCATAGATTGGAGCTCAGACCAGCACTTGTCATGAAAATGACGATAAAGACTCGCAAACTCTCTTCTGTGAGTAAGAGGATGCAAGAAAGAGAAAATGGTGCCCCACCATTAGGATACAGAATAAGCTGCTTTAGCAGCTCTTGCATGGATGTAGCAACATTACTCCATCGTTGGACGTATTTGGGTTTTATACAGGTAGGGAATTGCATCAGCAGTGACATATTTATTGGAAGGCTTCAACGACCCCACCATTTTTTCCACGAGCCTTTACAACGGATTGATGTACCTGTTCCATCTCAGATCAGGAGTAAAGGTCAGACCCAGAATTTGAATTATGGTGCATTTTCAAATACCCCCAAGCCTTTTCTATCTTTATTGGACAGTCAATCAAATTCAATATAACATTCATATTGAATATGCTTCTCATAGAAAAAAAAAAGAGATAGATTTTATTTCATGTACTGACTTCTTGAGCTCTGCTCTTCTTTGCTCTGTTGGGGGCGAGATGGAGCCCTGTTTTATAAAAACATATATATATATATATATATATATATATATATATATATATATATATATATATATATATATATATACATTACATAATATATATATACATATATTTATTTACCAGTGGTGAAAAAACCGGACTAGAATGCTCAATGTGTAGCCCGAGCAGTATATAAGAAATTTATTACTGTGAGTCCAGAATGAGTTTACATATTGTTTCAACTAGAGGAAGATCCTCAAAGAGAGGAAATATCCAACTAGCATCGTTAGAATTCATAGATGGACATCTATGAATTCTGACGATGCTAGTTGGATACTTCCTCTCTTTGAGGATCTTCCTCTAGTTGAAACAATATGTAAACTCATTCTGGACTCACAGTAGTAAATTCCTTACACACACACACACACACACACACACACACACATATATATATATATATATATATATATATATATATATATATATATATATATATGTATATATATATATTAGTGGCCTGCCAAGGCCACAGGGGACACAACCAAGCAAAACGAACCCTAAGTAAAATTCATTCTAAAGCAACAAAACTAAAAGACACTATATATGTATACAAATGTAGGAAAACTTGGGCATATTTTATTGGTTTGAAAATATAGGTTATTTTTAACAATTGTCATAAAATTTAAACCATAGAATTGCATTGAAATCTTTAAAAAGCCTGCAAATTTTCATGTAGTTTCGTTCTAGAGAACCCAAAATAAAATATGAGCATTTCAGTATTCAATTTACTACGAATATATATATATATATATATATATATATATATATATATATATATATATATATATATATATATATATATATATATATACCACATTTTTTGCAATTTTATCAGCCTCAAATCTCAGCAACTATTGATCAGAATTTAACAACTGAAGGCTCGTTTGAAAGGTAATGACCTGAATAATGTAGCGGGTTATGTGACATCATCACCCAACGCATATTTTTGGCACGTTTTAGAGCCATATAATGTTCCAATCATAGTTATTTGATTTCCTAGTTTTGCATATGAATTACAAAATATTTGACATTTCGTCAAAACTATTATATTTATTGGTTAGGGGCATTATTGCTATGATAAACAGTAGTGATGATAGGGAACCGCCTTGAAGATACCCGTTTGTATTTTTACTTAGTTTTATATCGACCATCTGCTGCCAGTTCAAGTCTTCATGATCTCACTGCATTTTTAATTAAATTGATATTCTGGCCTGGTATTTTGTACATTCTCAGATATTATATTATCCATGTGTGACAGATTTTGTCGTGCGCTTTCTCGTTGTCGATCAATGCCATGGCTGTATTCATTTTTCAATTTTTTTAACCTACTTCAGGATTTTTTTTAGATATGTATAGTAGATCATGTGTTCTTATTTTTTTTATTTGGTATCCTTTCTATACCCCAGGAAGTGCTTCCACAATCATTAAGGAAATGGTGAAGTTATTCTTTCAGTTGTGCTGTTAGCTACTTCTACATGATAGGTATGCACGTTATTGGCCTATAGTTGCTGTGGTTCTCACCTTTCTGCCTACACAGTCGACAAAAGGGGACTTTCGGTCGTTTTATTAATGTCATACTCACATATTTGTAGAGCTTTACTGAACTGACCATGCACTGTCTTCTCGATCCATGTCTTTCGTTTTTTATTCAATTATTGCCTTAAATTTTTTGCTCCTTACTAGTTTGATCTCTTGCAAGTGTTCAAAATTTTGCACTCCCTTTATAAGCTTTTCCTTACAGTTGGACATGTAAACGTTCAATCTATTATTATTATGGGCTCGCAGGGAGCTTTCACGCAGATTATCAAATATCTCATTGAATACAGCCTCTAGTGTTCCATAGAACCTGAGTGACAACAAGTCTCCCCAGATTTTTCAGTGCTCTCCACGTTTTTCGATAGCATTTGCAAATAAATTTGCATTATCGCAACAGCTGCTTGCCATTGATTTCTCGTTGGCAGTAGCCATTGGTGTTTACTGGAATTTAAATGGTAATAAACCTCCCCAAGGTCCCAGTTCTCTTCGCAATTATACAGTGGAGGTCTGGCCAGTGCTCACTCCTCGGTCTTTCCTTCCTCCTTGACTACTTGGCTATTTGATTTCACTTGGGGGGGGCAGTGATGTGGTAATAGGGGGATGAATGTGGGGTTAGAGAACTTATAGGTATGCAGCTTCAATGTTCTTGTCTCTGTAGCAGTTTGTCTGGTCTGCGCTTTTGGTTTGTCTGATTATTATTATTATTATTATTATTATTATTATTATTATTATTATTATTATTATTATTATTATTACTATTATTATTATTACTTTTGCATGTAGCTGTTGAAAAGGTTTGACGAAAGAGGCAAAAAGGTTTAATATCAGTACAGAATGGAGTTCGACATCAATTAATGGGAAATGAGAATAAATGAAAATAAAAATCTATATATAAATAAATGGATAAAAATGAAAGGGAGATAACACAGGTCGAAAATTGGCGATCAAGATGGAGAAAAATAGATAAAAAGAATATAATAAATGAATATCGGAAAGGCCAGACAAAAGATAAGATGAACCAGCTTCTCCATCTCCATCCTGACACCTCCTTTTAAATGAAAAATAAAATAAAAAAAATGAAAAATGAATAAATAAAACAGGAATGGGCCGCGAAGGTTAAGACGCCGCATGGCCAAGTCATAGAGTCTTCGGGGGACATCAAGTCCATTGCAGCACAAAATGGATAAATAACGCACAACTAAAAAAAAAAAAAATAATAATAATAATAAAATAAAATAAAAATAATAATTCTATTTCAATGCCTTTCCCTTATGAAAACAAAGAATAAATATGAAAAAAAAGGCAACGCACATCAAAGAAAGAAACGAAAATAAAAATAAGGATGAATAAAAAAAATGACCGTATAAAAATCGGAACGAAATGTCCAATGGTAGTCATTAAAAGGAAATGATGTTACTACTACTACTACTACTACTACTATTATTATTATTATTATTATTATTATTATTATTATTATTATTATTATTATTATTATTATTCTAGTCGATTTCTTTTCTTGTTTATTTAAAAAAAAAAAAAGAATCTTTTTGCACTTCTCCCGTCATCCCCTACCCCTTAAACTACTTGACCTCTCACCCCGTCTCTCTATTATCTTCTCGCCAGAGTTTCGTCCACTATCTTTTTTTTTTTTTTCACTTTGCACTCGATTTTACGCAATGCATACCCTCAACCACTCTTCCACCCCCGAAAACTTTTCAACACATATCACCTCCTCACACTATCTCCCCCCCCCCCTCATCGCCGCCACAACATGAAAATATATAAACATTTGGTACCGGAGCGGGCTGGGGGGGGGGGAGATAATAGAACAAAATAAAGTATTTGTCATCATTGTCCGATACAGCTCCCATAATCTATTATCTCCTTCATTATCTATTTATTCATATATATATATATATATATATATATATATATATATATATATATATATATATATATATATATATATAGTGGGAGAGAGGGAGAGAGAGGGGGGGGAGAAAAGGAGGAAAAATATGGAATTCAATTTTCCCAACTTCTCAACGTTTTCTTTTTAATTGGCTAATCCGTCATACTTTCATGCTTTTGTTTTCTGAATCTCTCGCTCTATCTAACTCTTTCTCTTTATATATATATATATATATATATATATATATATATATATATATATATATATATATATATATATATATATATACACGCACAGAAAGAGGGGGAGGACGATAGAGGGAGAAAGAAACAGTGAGAGAGCGTTATTTTTTATCATAATTTCATCGTGTTTTCTCATACGTCATCTCTCAAATGGTCTAATCTGTTATTCTCTTATCCGTTAGCTCTCTGAATCCGGAATACATTTTTTTTTTATTCCGTTATTATTTTGAAAGGCCCCCTCGGCGGGCACGGGGCAATAGCGTAATGGATTTTGTGCTTATGTTCGCTTTTTTAGTGCGGCGTATCTCTGTTAACGAACCAAAGGAAAATAAATTAAAAAAAAAATAAATATAAAATTAGTTTGTCCACTTATACAGATATATATTTTAAGCAAGCATTATCAATCATTTTATTTATATACTAACAGGTGAAGACGCCGTTGCCCGGGATTGATAAGTTTGTTGTTTTTCTAGGACTGACAATCTAGTTAATCCTTATCCTGGAGTAAAATCTCTGTTTTAATTAACATCGGCGGATTAGGATAAAATACGTTAATCCCAGGATCTTCATTTCACGTTTAATAGGAAAGACATTGGAGGTGGGAATTTGTCAATATATCCACACACACTCCTTTTCGATACGCAAGCAGAAAATGGCAAACGTCCAGGTGTCCACGAGTCGACCATTGCTGGACGTTTATTGCACTTGATCTGACACAAAGCACGATCGAAGATTCATTTAAAAGTTACGAAGCGGTTGCTATCAACTTACGAAAACGTGCAAACAAAAAGTATACAGTGACAGCTTCTAACGTATGGGTGTTCTGTTTAAACTACATCGGGCAGTGATTACCACCCACAATATATATATATATATGTTTGTATATATATATATATATATATATATATATATATATATATATATATATATAAGTTTAGCTAGAATGAAAATGTGTCAAGATACGTACAAACTTTGTATTTTTTTCAAACATATCTGATGACGTGTTATTACGAAAATTTTTAAATAACATAAAATTTAAAATTTTCTGATTTATATCAAAACAATTGTACTATCTGACAAAAATAAAATTATGAGTTATTCCTTCTTGTTTTTTTGTTTTTTTTTGGGGGGGGGTTGGCACTATCTATCTATCTATATATATATATATATATATATATATATATATATATATATCCATCCCCGCTTACAGAAATGTTGCTTAATATTTGAGTCAATTCACATGGCTTTAATTCTTATTGACATATCTACACTACCAGTGGTTAATTGATTCTAAATATATAAAACCCTTGGAATAATCTCTTCTAATATATGTATGTTTGGAGGTGTGTGTTGAGCAAAAAAATAAAAAATAAAAAAAGAGTGGTTGTAGGCACGCATGCTCGAACCCGTACCGCGAAGGAGGAAAACAACGTGAAAAAGAACGTGATATCTTTGCCGTTGCGATGATCGCCAAACTGGAACTGATGAAGGTTTATGTTTATGTTAGTCTATCGAATGGAAATAGTATTCCGACAAATTAGAGAAATAAAAAGGAACAAACCGTATTATGTGTTCATCAACGTTTTGTCTTTATTTCGAGACTTCCTCTGGATGAATGAGATTAAGAAACAAAAGATGCCAGTACAAAATATTTGAAAATGTTTCCCGTGCACAGTGTGATGCAGTTCTATTTCAGGAAAACGGAATTTTTTTTTGAATTTCCAACGTCTTTTTTCCGTTTTTCTGAAATAGAACTGGATCACACTGTGCACGGGAAACATTTTCAAATATTTGTGTACTGGTATCTTTTGTTTCTAAATCTCATTCATCCAGAGGAAATAAAGACGAAACGTTGATAAACACACAATACGGTTTGTTCCTTTTTATTCTATATATATATATATATATATATATATATATATATATATGTTAGCTTGCAATTTACATAAGAAGCTGTAAATTATGCATTTCTTACAAGGTCACTCGAGGTAAGGTCTAATGACTAATAGGCGATCGGTGAAACTACCCCGTGATGCATTATCTGTTCATATAAGAGGACAGTATTGTTTACATTGGACCTGAAACAACCATGTTATAGTAAGATAAAAAGAAGCACTGCGGTAAAGTGTTCCACAGAATTTTACCTGCGATATTCGCAAGGAATCTGATGCAAGTCTTCGATTTAAGGTTAGGAGTAAAGGCCATTACCAGAAGCTTGCTAAAGCAGTGTGCCCCATCAAAACAAGAGTTGTCCATTTCACTTGGCGACAAATAAGGATAAGAGTATCGCTGATAAAAAGATAGATCTATCCTATACGTAGAAATAACAGTGCAGCAACACACGCATACGTTAGATGCTTACAGTATTTTGTCAATGGCATATCATTTTAAACGCATCTGTTACCTACTCTACATATATAATCATAAAATCATGCCATCAGTGTTCCAGACATAAGATCTACATAATTAATTAAACTTTATGGATTCTGTGGTTGTCTTTACTTGGTTGTTTAAATTTTGTCTTCAACAATCCAGCGATTACATACTTTAAAAAGGAATGGCACGTGAATTCATCTATCTATCTCTTTATATATATATATATATATATATATATATATATATATATATATATATATATATATATATACATATATATATATACATATATATATATATAATTTAAAGGAGATTAGAACAATAGTCCAAAGAGCTGAGTGTATTTTAATGTAACAGTGAAATTACTAGTTTTATAAAAATACAGGAAAGAAAAAGTGCGCGTTGTAATTTAGATATATAATAAGCTCGATAGGTAAATATCCTAGAGCTAATTCAATATTAAGTAATGTGATTGATAATTTAAAATTTAAAAATCAAATTATAATTAAATTAAAAATCCGTTTCATCAGAAGGAACAACAACAAAATCAGTTATCTGTACGATCGTTTCGGAAAACAGTGTTTTTATTGTGGTAGACATCAAGTTACGGACAATAATTATTACATATAGTTTTTTAATAAGCAAGGTCTTCTCGTCAGCAAATTTTAAAGGGTGTTTATTAAATTAAAAAGACACCATAAATAAACCTAGCATTAAAAGTAAGGCAGATGTATCTGAAAAAAATTGAAATAAAAGGTCTGGATTTAAAATTGATAAGAAAAGTAATATGAGTTAGAGATAGAAAAGAAATAGGGTAAAATATAAATTGCAGGCCAATTGAAGTTGTTATTAAACACAGAGACGTGACAGAAAGAGCACTGATTTTTTTTTTTTTTGGAATTTGAACAAATATTTTGAAAATATTGAACTGCAATAAAGCGATGGACAGGGTATATATATATATATATATATATATATATATATATATATATATATATATATATATATATATAAATTTACCTGTCATCCTTTTTTTAATGTAATCGCTCGATTGTCGTAGAGAATTTAAGCACAATCTTATATATATATATATATATATATATATATATATATATATATATATATATATATATATATATAGTAATGTTGAATAGCACGGAGTGTGTTTGGTTAACTAGCATATTTTGTAATGTTTCAATTTTTCGATTTTCTTTTCTTAAACAAAGGACGATTCATCAGTTCAAGAAATTAAAATTTAATTCTAACTGATATCAAAGTATCCAGATTTTAAACAGACAATAATCAAAACTGCCTGAAGAAGACAGTTTAAACTTAGTAGTACTTGCAAAACAACAACAAAAAGAAAAAAGATCGACCAAAACGACTTTCTTACACAGATTCAACCGAGAAAGAAGAACGACAATTCGAAGAATTAAAAACTTACAAAAAAAGATCATTAAGCAAGCACACTCCGCTCTATTTTGTAAAATCTCGAAAAGATGTTCGACCTCCCAAACATCATCATAATAATAATGTTATTTACAATTTTGAATGTAGTTGCAGTTACAACTATGTGGGACAAAAACATTAAGATTGGATGGAAGAGTCCAACAACACGTACCTTACAAAATCAATAATGGGACATACCAAACAATAGACGTAATTGCCAGCACATGCGGGTCTTAAATTACTGACCATCTTATAAAAAACCTGTCATGTGCAGCGAACTTTAGCACGAACTCTTTATTTTATTTAAATATCTTGGAGACTGTTCACGTTCGATTAAGAACGCCTTCTCTCTGTAAACAGAAGGAATGCCTGTTAGGTTTGAGCGTGATTAATCTCAACATAACTTAACGCAACGTGATTTTATTTGTACGTATTTTCGATTTTCAATCTTTTTTTTTTAATTTCCAAAACAAATCCCTCGATACAGCTTTGATAAAGCGAGGGCGAAACCGGTCAACTGACTTCCCCATTTTTTTTTGTCTTCTCTTGTTTAAAACCCGTTGATTTATTTTAAACGTTTTTAATCATGAATTTAATCTTCCCTTCATGATTGCGATATATAAATTTTGCAATTCTCAAAGAATCATGAAATATCTCAAGACTAGGTACAATTCTCTGCCACCAATAGAAATGAGCAGTGCCTCCCTGTCTGAGAGTACATCTTTCAAACTGCTTGGCCTAACGTTCACAGAAAACATGAGTTGGAACAATTATATTGAAAACATTGCCAGGGCCGCTGCGAAGATAGTAGGCTCTCTCTACCGTGCTAGAAAACTACTGACACCTGAAAGTATCCTGTACCTCTACAAGGCCACCATTCGCCCATATATGGAGTATTCCTTCCACATTTGGGCTGGTGCATCTGCTGCTAGTTTCTAGCTCCTAGCAAGGTTCAAAAGAGAGTCGCCAATCTGATAGGCCCTGAACTGGCATCTAAGCTTCAGCCCCTATCCCATCGACGAAACGTTGCATCCCTCTACCTGTTCTACAAGTATTTTAATGGTGAATGCTCTGACGAACTGCAGACATTTGTGCCCCCACGACGTAGACACCCTCGACAAACCCGACAGGCAGCTAAATCCCACCCCCACACAGTAGAGATCCCTAGATGCAAAAGATCTTTCTACTACAGTAATTTCTTCCCCAGAACCGCTTGACTCTTGAATTCCATTCCAGGTCCCTGCTTCCCTAACTGTACTGACATGCAGAAGTTCAAGTGTTACGTGAACCGACATCTTGCTGCCCAAATCCCAACATAGTGCCCCAGTAGCTGCTGTCCCTGATAGTAGCCCCCTACACCACAGTGGCAATGTGCCTTGTTTGGGGTGAAAATGTAATAAAAAAAATTATAGTTTAATTAAGAAATTAAACTCGATTCTACTGATTAAAAGCAAAATAAGATCAACGCAAGAAAATATAACATTCCTACGTTCTTGTGTAAATAATGAAGTATGTCTTCCGTTTATTTTATTTAAAATAAAAAAGCGAGGTTACAACCAGGACAAAAAATTGAAAATGCTTTTATTCATAATTATACGGATGAATTAGCGGTAAATTTAGAAAGATATAAAGAGAAATATGTGCAATTATGGAGTGAAATAGTGAGCACTTTATCGCGTTTTGATAAAATTCGGTTGGCAATGTTTATTGAAATTTTACAAGAACGTGGTCATAAATAAGCTAGTTCTTAAATTTAACAGTAAATTGCAACATTTAATATACAAAAAGTTTGGATGTACCACCAACGCCAATATCGGTAATGAAGTCTTAAATCTATCTTCACATGATCTATTCCCCTCTGAACTATTAATACTTGATTCTGGTTTAGACTTTTGTGTTCCATTGTATGGTGTTAAACGGGAATATGTATTTTCCGAATTTTAAATCCTCGATGCGGAAGCAGAGCAACTTTCATCAGTCTCTGAAATTAAAATAAGGGATTTAAAAGCGGGATTAGACGACCTTGACCATATCTATGCAAGTACACCGATTTCCGCTTCAGAGTTTAAATGGCGCAAAGAGCGTTATACAGTTATTAAAACTCTTCGAAAATATAAATCGTTAGTTATTACTAGACTGGATACAGATTCAGGGGCGTAATACTTAATTATCATGATTATGTCGACAAAATGTCAAACATATTGAACGACACAGAGAAATTCATAAAAATTGGCCTTGTCGCTACTAGAAACCAAATTCCAAAAAAATTCGGTTCGCAACGTTTATTGCAAGTTTACAAGAACGTGGTCATAAAAAACTAGTTTTTAAATTTAGCAGTAAATTGCAACGCAAGTAATATATATATGTATATATATTTATATATGTATATATATGTATATATGTGTATGTATATATATATATATATATATATATATATATATATATATATATATATATACACACATATATATATTCTTTCACTAATATATATTAGGTTCAATATAATAATCGATAGAGATTAATCCTGATCTTATAAATATAAGACTGATAATATACAAAAAGTTTGGGAGTACAACCAACGCCAATATCGGCAAGAAAGTCTTAAATCTATCTTCACATGATCTATCCCCCTCTGAACTATTAATCGTCGTTTAGACTTTTGCATACGATAACGTGGTGTTAAACGGGAAGAGGTATTTTCCGAATTTGAAATCCTCAATGCCCAAGCAGAGCAACTTTCATCAGTTTCTGAAATGAAAGCAAGGGATTTAAAAGCAAGATTAAACAACCTTGCCCGTAGCTTATTCAGAATGCAAATGGCGCAAAGAACATTATGTAGTAATTAAAACTCTTCGCAAAAATAAATCGTTCGTCATTACTAGACCGGATAAAGGTTCAGGGACTGTAATACTAAATTATTATTATTATGCCAACAAAATGTCTATCATACTACACGACACGGAGAAATTTATAAAAATGGGCGCAACTCATGATCATACAGCCTCTTTAGAAAACAAATTCAAAAAAGAATTAGTAAACTGGGTTTAGAGTGGTGTACTTCCGTCGAGCATTGAGATTAGATCCTCAGGATCGATCCGTTCTAGATTATATGGTTTACCGAAAATTCACAAAGTAAATCCTTTAAGGTCAATTTTATCTATGGTAGGTTCATCACAGCATAAAGTTGAAGAAGGGATCTTAAATATTTTACAACCTGTATTAAATCATTACGGTAAATACTGTTTGAAAGATTCATTTTATTTTGCAGACTTTATTGAAAGGTCTAAGGTTGTTAATAAATGTATGTGTTCTTATGACATTAGCAACCTGTTTACTTGCGTTCCGATTTTAGAGACTATACATATCTGCACGGTTTTTTTTTATATCTTAGTCAGATATCGCCTCCTCCCATTTCTGAAAGCATATTCGTTGAGTTGATAAAATGTGCCTCTACAGCTGTTGAATTCAGTTTCAACGTTGTAATGTGTCGGCAAATAGAAGGTGTTTCGATGTGCTCAGTTTGGGTGCCGATAATGGCGAATATTTTCGTGGGTTTCAAATTGCTCTCTGGACTCATGAAACTGTTAGTCTATTTTTGCTCTGTGGATGACACATTTTGCTTCTTCAATAATCAAATAGAGGCAAATAATGTTTCCTCCTTACTCAATAGTATGCATACCGCGTTACAGTATACTTATCAAGGAGAGTTTAACTCGTCCATAGCTTTCATCGAACAAAAACACCATCCAGTTTCCTTCCATCAATATACCATAAACCTACATTCACGGGAGTGTATACACGCTGGGATTCATTTTGCCCCCGAAAATGTAAGATCAATTTAATTAGGGTCCTAACATAATCAAAGTCGGATGAGGAATTTAAAATAATTGCTGATACTGTATCCAAGAATGGGTACCCTTTGGATGTAATTAGGTCAGAAGGTCAAAGGAAAATAGCTGACTGCACTGTAAGTAAAATTCAAACGGTTAATAAATGTCCTGTGTATCTTCCTTTACCGTGGATGGGGACGGTAAGTGAGAAATTCGCAAGGCAAACTAGCTCAATAGGGCAAAATTGTTATTTTTCTTCAAATGTGCGTGTTTTGTTCTCTCGAGATGACTAAAACGTTTTTAAATATCCTCTCGAAAAGATGCCCTACACACCCACATGATAATAATGTTTTTTTTAATTTTGAATGGAGTTGCAATTGCCAACTATGTGGAACGAACAATATTAAGATGGGATGGAAGAGTCAAACAACACGTACCTACCAAAATAAAAAATGAGACATACTGAACAACAGACGTAACTGCCAGCACATGCGGGTCTTCAATTATTGACCACCTTATAAAAAACCCGTCATGTGCAGCGAACTTTAGCAAAAACTCTTTTTCAATCCCAAATCGTCCTCACTCATTATTTAATTTAAAAATCTTGGAGAGTGTTCACGTTCGGTTGAGAAGGCATTCTCTCTGTAAACAGAAGGAATGTCTCTTGGGTCTAAGCGTGATTAGCTTCTAGGATATTCGAGTAATATAACGTTGCTTTATTTTATTCGCCTTCCCCCATTTTTATTATGCTATTATATATATATAAAAGTAAACGTGTATGTGTGTCTGTGTGTGTGTCTGTGTACATTTCACTACGCAATAACTCTGTAAATTTTTAGTCTACACACTCGAAATTTGATATACAGGATACTGAGATTTGGGAAAATCGATGTGATTGGTTTTGTGCCGGAAATTTCGCGATTATAGGGTAAAAGTTCAACGATTTGACCTTTGAAAACTCTACCAAACTCCTCCGAGAATTTTGGGTCTACGCACTTGAAATTTTAGATATATGTTCCTTGGACATGGATTAAACTTAATAACTTGATTTGAGCCCAAAACAATAAATTTTAAGGGGTCATAATAGGGGTGAAAATTAAAAAGATTGACCGTTTTCTTTTTTCTTTTTTTGCTCAGCATACACCTCCAAACGCCGGGCACCCATGCTAGTATATATATATATATATATATATATATATATATATATATATATATATATATATATATATATATATATATATATAGCCGCTTGCTTATGAAGCAAGGGATGGCTTCTGTCGCTCGGTTAGGATCAATCGAGGGTGCTAATCGTGACACCCTACACTGATGATTTCCGAAACGATAAATCACTAATACATGTTGGTATTTAGTATTATTATAGTATATATATATATACTATAAAATACAAGACTGATAAATTAAATAATGTATCCATTTTAAATGTGGAAATTGATGAATCGCACAGGTAAGAACTTCATTTTTATAGTATGAAAAGGTTAGTAATTGCAATTAAGAATAGGAAATTGGATCAAATGTCTGTAACATGTCTTCTTCCTAAGATTAAGGGTGGTGGAGTTTGATGAACACTGCTGGAGAGCCAATATGTAATATACAGTTTTGTTTTTTAAATCTCCGAAACAGTGTGTCTATGGTAAACAACTGATGATCCCTTGAAAAATAAATTATTGGTATTATAGTAAATTCGAGAGCGAATTGATGCAGTGATTGCAGGTGATTAAATGACTTACTGACTGGATGGTTTTCTAACGAATGATAAAAAATATTTTTTTTTGTATAGTTTTAAAGGTTAAAAACTTCAAAGACTGTACATATATACGAGCAAACAGTTAATTTCTAATATCTAGTGTTTCCTTTCCAGATTAAATATGTTTTTAATTCATTTCAAAGTGTTTTTAACATGTTTTATTAACTGTTTGCTCGTATTATAAGCTCTATTTCCTATTTGGTTTTATCGAGCGTTTACATCTGGCTGAGATAATTTTATAAATATCAATTCTTTAATATTCACAATATACTTTAATTTTACCATCGTGGATCATCAGATGCTAAGGAATCCGGGTGGAGTTTTGCATGTTTTATTTTTGACACTTTATCATGGCGGCCAAGTAATATATATATATATATATATATGTATATATATTTATATATGTATGTATATATATATATGTGTGTGTGTATATATATATATGTATATATATATACATATATATTCTTTCACTAATATATATTAGGTTCAATATAATAATCGATAGAGAATCCTCTTCATAATAATAAATACGTAATCTTCATGAATTATAATATATTTAAATGTATCTTTTTTACATAGACCTCACCACTTATCAAGGCCAAGAGGTCACTCGAGGATAAGGGTTAAAAAGTGTACAGTAGAAATTGGACAATATAGTAATTATTAGTAATGGAAATTCGGTAATTTGTTAACAAGTGGACCGGCACATCAAGAACTTGTTTACGTTAGACTTGAAGACAACCATATTGTAGTCAGCTGGAAAGCAGGAAAACGGAGGGCATTTCCACAGGCGTGCAGTTCTAAGAAAGAAGCTTTGTTCAGGGAATCTACGTTTTAGGTTGTGGGGAATATTGATAGTGTTTTCAGCTAGATGAGTGTTTCTTGTGAAAGTTTGGCGAAGGGGGGCATAGACTGAAGCTCAGTCGAACACCTTCCATGAAAATAACGATACAGCAGAGATGAACTCGCAACATCTCTTCTGTGAGATAGAGGTTTTAGGGAAGAGAAAAGGACATCTCCTACGAGGCTACGAAGTCTATTTTGAACTATATCAAGGCGGGACAAGTCCTTTCTAGCAGCTCCTGCCCAGATGTGGCAACAGTATTCCATTCTTGGACGTACCTGGTACTTATATATAGAGAATTGCACCAGCAGTGAGATATCTACTCGATCGATAGAAGGATTCCACCATTTTTCCAGCGGCCTTGGCCACAGATTTGATGTACGTGTTCCATTTAAGATCAGGAGTAAAGGTCAAGCCCAGAAGCTTGTCAAAACTACCGGCCTCCTCAAGACGAGAGCCATTCATTGCAACTGATGGCAGATGGGGAGTAGAACGTTGGTGATGTAAAGAAAGAAACTTGGTTTTAAATGCATTAAAAGTAACCAGCCACTCCTTTCGCCATTGTATTACGTGCTCAAGATCAGAGATTACGACCGAATAATGCCGGGTGGCCTGCTAGTATATCTATAAGGATCATGTAACGTAAAACAAAATACTTGAACAACTTACTTGGGATATACATGGTAGGTGATCCGCCGACCTTGCCCGGCCGTGTATTTTTTTGCAATTAGCTGTGTTTTTTTCTTTTCTTTTAATTTTAAAATTAAGCTGGTTTTGTTTCTTCTAAAATAATTATTGTTCTATTGACGTTTAGGAAGTGAACTTCTGAACTATTGCATAATACGAGCCCACGTTATGCACATCAACATACAAAACGGGCCCCTATATTTGTAGCAATAATATGCATCGGTCCGAACGATTCAAGAGTAACGAAAATGGAAGTAAGTATCTATATTCTTTGCTAATGGCGGTGTTTTACGTTGAAAACAAAACACCAATTCTTTAAATAAACAATTAATTAAAAGAAAGCAAACTCACTGGATTTTAGAAATATTCTTCAGCGTTTTTATATTTTAGTCAAAGGGAATTAACTTCCTTTGGATGAATACAGAGTTACAACATGTATTGGTAAGATGGCGAATATTTGAAAATAATTCTGAGTTACTTAAATTTTTCTTAAATCGTCAATTGTTATCACTTCAATCATGATCATCATCATGATCTTCTTCTTCTTCTTTTTCTTTTTCTTCTTCTTCATCTTCATATTCTTCTTCTTCTTCTTCTTCTTCTTCTTCGGCACCGCCTCTTCTGCCATCATCTTCTTCTTCATTGTCTTCTCTTTCTTTAGCAACTCCTCCAGCATCTTTCTTCAGCATCGTCTTTATATTCTCCAACATATTCTTCCTGCCATCCAGCATCTTCTTCTCCAGAATCTCCTATTGTCTGGCATCATTTTCGTTCCCCAACGTTTTCTTCTTTTTCTCCAGTACTCTTCTCATTTTCCAGCATCATTCATCATCATCATCATCATCATCATCATCATCATCATCATCTGCTGCTGCTGCTTCTCTTTTTTCTTTAACTTCTTCTTTCATCTCTTCTTCTACATCATCATCACCATCATCATCATCAATTTCGGTTCTCTTACGTCCTTCCGTATTTCTTGGTTCTGTTTTTTTTTCTTTTTCTTTTTTTTTTTGCACTTTGCATTGAAATGAGGACGCTCTGTAAATAAAACAACTTTTAAGATAAAAGGGTGAAAAAATTAGAACAAGAAGAAAAATAAAAATGAACACGAAGCAAAATAACACACAAAAAACTTCAGTGTCGTAATTGAAATCATAGAAAATAATAATGGCGAAAATCGTAGAAATATGGGATACAAAAAATTGCGGAAAGCAGGGAAGGGGAAGAGGAAGGGAATGATTGGATGTGTGAGCGACGGATTAAATGAATGAAGTAAAAATGGATGGAATAAGAGAATGGGAATTTGAAGGAATGAAGCGAGTGAAAAACTCGAACATTTGGACATTCCGTTCAAAGGATCAAAAATGCACAAGAAAATTAAAAACAAAAACAAAAAAGAATGCATAAATAATGGAAAAACTGAATAAATAAATAAATAAATAAATAAATAAAATCCAGCCAGCAATACGCCAAATAAAGTGAAATAAAATAAATACAATTGAGGGGAAAAAAAAGAAACGATAAAAATATCAAACGTAGGAGAAAACGGTACAAAAATGCTGAAATTATGAATTACCAAAAATAATGGAGTTTGTTACCGACCGCAGAGCGAAAGAAGATGAAAAGAGTGGATGGGGAGCGGGGATAGGTTGAACAGAGAGAGAAGAAAATCAAAGGGCGAAAGGCGATTCAAAGAGAGGGGTGGGGCAGAGATGGAAGTGATGGGTGATAATGATTAGAAAAGGGACGGGAAGGAAAAAAAAATAGAGAAAGTAGAAACGAGAAAGAGAGAAAGAGATAGAGAGGAGGAGGAGGAGGAGGAGGAGAGATAAGGGATTATAATTGTTAGGGAGATGAGAATGACAGAAAGAGAGAAGAAGAAAGATAGATTTGAAGGGATAGGAGAGGGGGGTGGAAGTGATAGGAGATAATTATAGGAAGGGGAATGACAGTAAAAGAAGAAGAAGAAGAAGAAGAAGAAGAAGAAGTGAAAGATATTTAAGATAGGGGACAGTACTAAAAAGTTGGAAAGAGAATGAAAGAGAGAGGGAGGAGAAGTAAGCGAGTGAAAAAGAGAGGCGGAAAGAGTGGAAGTGATAGGAAATAGTAATGAAAAGAGGAAAGAGAATGAACGAAAGAAAAAGCAAGGAGAGAAGGAGAAAGGTGGAAGTGATTCGAGATAATTATAAGAAGAGGAAGGAGAATAAAAAAAAAGAGAGAAAAAGGAAGACGAAGAAGAAAGAGAGTGGAAGGGCGAGAGGCGGGAGGAAGAGAGATTTAAATAAACAAGATAAATCCAGAGAAAGAAATGAAAGAATACCAAAATAAAAGACGAAAATGCAGATGACATGGAAATAGAAAAAGTAAATAGAAAAGGGAAATTAGGAGATAGATAGATAGATAGATAGATAGATAGATAGATAGATAGAGAGGTAGATAGATAGATGGATGGATGGAGGGATGGATGGATGGATACAGAGGGAGTGAGAGAGAAAGAGAGCGAGAGAAAGAGAAAGATAGATAGCAAGAAAAAGAAACAGAAAGAGAGAGATAGAGAAGGAGAGAGAGAAAGAGAGAGAGAGAGAGGGAGAGAGAGAGTAGCTCTAAAAGTAAAAGATGGAACTGACGTACTGTCGGAAAAATATATACCAACCAATGATTTAGAAAAGTACGAAAAAGAAAGAAGGAAAGAATAAAGGATGAGAGGACAAAATAAGATAGGACAAAAAAGTAAGAAATGCCTTGCAGAAGAAAATTAAATCAAATATAAACACTGAGACAAAGATAGATAGAGAGAGAGAGAGAAAGAGAGAGAGAGAGAGAGAGTAGGGGGGGAAAAGACGAAATAAGAAATGAGAAACCACGAATTACCTTCAGTAAGTTTCCAGACTTTTTTTGTACAGACATTTAAAATTGTCGTCGACTCTTGAAAACTCAGTATGTTATTGCTGTACATCTTAGAAGATGAGTGACCAATTTTTACGATTTCAGGTACAAATGAACATCTACAGAAAGGGGAATAACCCACCTAAACCCTTACGGTCAGAGCTAGCGAATTTCAAAAATGCAACCTGGACATGAGGACACTTTAGGAGAACGTTATGCAATAAAATTGTGTTTTAACTTATAAAAATGCCACAGAAATGTATGGAATGCTTCAGATTGCTTTTAGATCATCTTGCATGAATCGAGCGTTAATTTTTGATTGGCATAAGAGATTCAAGGTAAGCAAGGAGTCTGCGAGAGACGATGAGAGGTTCGAGAGGAGTAACGAAGTTAGAATACAAGAGTTTATTAGTCAAATAAAGAATTTCATGGATTAATACTGTCGTGTATCTATGGAGACAATAAGTGCATAGTTTGATGTCAGTGTGGAAACTGTACGTTGGTTATTTGACAAAGATGGGTATCAAGACAGTTCCTCACCCTCCTTATCGTCCAGAACTTGCTCCCTGTGAGTTTTGGTTATTTCCAAAGCTCAAAAAAAAAAAACTAACATACTGTCGTTATGAGACAACCGATGAGATCCAAAAGGCAATGACGAGAGCCATTGACACTCATACAAGAAGACTTCCAAGGGGTTTTCCTTTGTACAACAAGTGCGTTGCAGCCGAAGAGAATTACTTCGAGGGGACTATAGTTTCATGTGTGTACTATCAATAACAATGCCTATACGAAAAAAGTCTGGAAACTTATTGAAGGAACTTCGTATAAGGAAAATTGAATGCCCGAAGAGGGGTCAAGTGAAATTTAAAAAAAAAAGGAAAAAAAAAAGAAAAGGCTGAGGGAGAGGTTTCAGAAGAAAGATAGAGAGGATCAGGCAGAGAGAAGGAGAGAAAAAGGAAGCAAGAAAGCGGGGGGGGGGGGTAGAATATAAGAATAACAGAATGCTGGACGGGTGTCAAATTTATGAAAACAAGTGAGGTATGCATGGTCCCCCGTGAGTGCACAGTGAACGAAGCATAAAAAAATCACTAAGTTCAGCATTTGCCCCCCCTCCCATTTAGCCCCAAATGTTCCCAGGGGACGTCAAATCCTGGTGAAAATGAACAAACGGTGCAGTTTTAGACCTTAATATATGTAAAGTTGAGTTCTGCACCATGCAAAACTGATAAATAGACGTAAACAGAAAATGTTTGGACAAATATGGTAAAATAGTCCCAAAAATGGAGTGTTTTTATTAGCCCTTAAAGAGCCCTAGGGCATACCCAACAGTTATCGCGAAGAATAGGCGAACAAAATCATATATAATTCAGTTGGTTACAATTTTCAGAAAGTTGTATAAAAATCCAAGGCATCAATTTAAAAAAAAACGCACACACACACACACACACACAAAAGTGTCAATTTTAGCCATTTTAAGTCGAAAGGCACCTTGGAGCTCAACCGGAGTTTTCCAACAAAATCCGTTCTGTTACTTTTTTTACTTCATGTTTAATGCTTGTGCAAAGTTTCCAAAAATTCCAAGGCGTAGTTATTGAGAAAAATATGGACAGACAGACGGACAAAGGGACGAACGGACATGGGTGAATTCACATGCCCACCCTGCTTTTGTCGGAGAGGGGGGCAAAAAAAGAAGAAAGAGATAATAATAAAATAAAGAGATAGGAAAACAGAATACACCGAATTGAGTATAATTTAGAATTTAATAAATTCGAGAGAATTACAATGGAAGAAAGAGAAGAAGTTTAATTCTAAACATGATAAGATGAAAAGGAATAGAGTGGTGAGAATGACAAAAGAAAGGAAAAATAGCGAGAAAGAAAGATTAAGACGACAAAATTGAATGAAATAAAACAAATAACAAATAAATGAGTAAACAAAAATGAATAAATGAAAAACATAGAAAAATATACAAACAATCAGTAAGATTGAGTAGAAAATATGAATGAATGAATGAAAAATAGAAAAAAAATAATTCGAATGAGAAGAAAGAAAGTCAACTAGAGTAAAGAATGAATAAAGAAAAAATGAAAAATATGAAGGAAAAAATTAAAAAGGCCAATAAAAGATAATAAATTAAAGAAAGAAAAAGGAAAAATATATAATCATGGATAATAATTAAGAAGAAAAGGATTTTTTTTTAATGAATGAATTAAAAAATAATTTTGTAGACGATAGAAAAATGAATGACTAAAAAAGAATTTTAAAAAATAAAGCACTAATAATAATCGAAAACAAATGGGCATGTTCAGAATATAAGTAGGAACTTAAACGATATTGAAAAAGAATAACTGAATGAATGAATGAATGAATGAATGAATAATGGATGAAAAAATAAATGAATAAAAAAACAATAAAAAATAAAGCACTAATAATAATCGAAAACAAATGGGTATGTTCAAAACCTCGCTCACACAGAAGAGATGTAGCGAATTTGTCTCTGCTGTATCGTTATTTTCATGGCAAGTGCTCGACTGAGCTTCAATCTATGGTCCCACCCTCGCCAAACTTTCACAAGAAACACTCGTCTAGCCAAAACCATTATCAATAATTCCCCCCACTCTTTATCTGTGCCTAAATCTAAACGTAGATTCCATGAACAAAGCTTATTTCTTAGAACTGCACGCCTGTGGAACTTTTTCCTGCTACCCAGCTGACTACAATATGGTTGTCTTCAAGTCCAATGTAAACAAGTCCTTGATAGGCCGTTCCGCTTAAGGAAACAAATTTATTGAATTTCCACTACTAACAATTACTATTCTCGAGTGGCCCCTGGGCTTTGATAAGTGGTGATGCCTGTGTTAAAAAAAAGGATATAAGAAGGAACTTAATAAACTAGAAAGAAGGAAAGAATAACCGAATGAAGGAATGAAGAAATAAAAGAATGAATGAATGGAAGAATAAAAGAATGAAGTATGAAAGCGATAAAAAGAAATGAGATATACTAGAGAAAAGTGAAAAAAGTAAAAAAAAAAGTTAAAAAAAAGTTTAAAAAAAAGTTTTAAAAAAACACAAACATGAAACTGAATGAAAATACGAAATTAATGAAATTACTTCAGAGTAATTTAAAAATAATAAAAAAGTAATTCGGCAAGTGATAACAAGAACGCAAATGCCGTAAATCTTGGCGTTTTGGCAAAGATCAACGTGTAGTATCTCTTCTGATATTTGACCTCATCTTTTCTGTCTTCGGTCGGTGAAAGGGAAATTTTTCCAATGAAATTTTATTTCTTTTATAAAAGTTTTCATTTTTATATAAGTTCCCATTTTGGGGGTGCTGCAATCACTCATA
Organism: Euprymna scolopes; assembly: GCF_053919585.1. NCBI lineage: Eukaryota > Metazoa > Mollusca > Cephalopoda > Sepiida > Sepiolidae > Euprymna > Euprymna scolopes. The sequence continues at coordinate 24,166,233 of NC_136513.1, read as the reverse complement.
TTAAATACTGGCCTTGTGGCTAACTCTGCCTTCGTGGGGAGGCAAATAAATAGGGACGAGGGTAAATGGAAACAATAAATGAAAAAAAAGCACTCGGCCGATAAGAAGGAATTGAATGTTCCTATTTACTTGCCTCTCCACGAGGACAGAGTGAGACACAAGGTCAATTTTAATGTGGGGAAAATCCAGCTCCACAAAAAGAGCACTCTGGATAGGAACAAAAATAAAAATTGTCTCAGTAATGTAAAAATGTCTCCTCCATTGACCGAGGACAGATAAGCATAAAGAATTGAATGTTGTAAGAGAAAAAATGGATGAATGGATCGAAAAGAAGAAGAAGAAGAAGAAGAAGAAGAAGAAGAAGAAGAAGAAGAAAAAGAAAGGCGGCAAGAATTAACAAAAGGATGAGAGGGGAGAAAAATAAAGAATGAATGAATTAAAGAAAGAAGGAGAAGAAGAAGAAAAAGAAGAAGAAGAAGAAGAGGATGAATTTGAAGAAGAAAAAATTGAAATATAAGAGAATTCTGCAGTGAAAAAAGGTAATACGTAACCAATAAACAAAAATAAAGATTCAGCCATGAAAAATGAATTGAAGAATATAAGAGCAAAAGAAAACACGAATGAAAGAAAAAAAATGAAGAAAATTTTTTTTTTTTTTTTTATTTGTTTTTTTCTTCAGGTTTCTGCCGACTGTCTGCTTCACGGTAAATGCCCTTAAAATATGTTTTTCTTGTTAATGTTTTGCAGTTTTAAAATAATGTAAACAGAAAGTAAAATGAACGAGTCAAAGCAAAAACAAAATGAAGAAAAAGAAACAATAGACGAAGAAGAAGAAAAAAAGATAAAAAAGACGAATAAGAAGGAGGATGAACAAAAATACAAAGACGAAGAAGGAGAAGAAAAAGAAGAAGAAGAAGACAATGAAGGAGAAGAAATGTGAAAATAGACACAGAAAATTAAGAAGAATAATAAAATTAGAAGAAAAAAGAAGGCAAAGAAGATGATGAAAGAGAAGAAGAAAAGAATAAGAAGACAAAGAAGAAGAAGAAATGGGAATAAAACGAAGAAAGTCAACAAGAAGTTAAAAAAGAAGGCCAAGAAGAAGATAAAGTAGAAGAAAAGAGAAGAAAGAAAAAGGAGAGGAAAAAAAGAGAGTGAAGGAGAAAAAAGAAGGAAAAAGTTCAAGAAGAAAGAAGGAAAAAGAGGAAATAGAAAAAAGAAGAAAGCAGACGAAGAAGAAAGAGAAGGAAGAGGAGGAGAATAAAAAGAAGCAAGAAGAAAGGGAAAAAAGAAGACAAAATGGAGAAGAAGAAAAAGGGGGAAAAGGAAGGAAAGGAAGAGGAAAGAGAAAAGGAGAAAAGAAGAAGAAGAAGAAGAAGAAGAAGAAGAAGAAGAAGAAGAAGAAGAAGAAGAAGAAATTACGAATTGGAAAAAGTAACCGATCGAGCGAATGCTTGAGTGGAAGGCGAGTGCTCCTCCCGGTTGAGACACCCCTTCGGCCTAATTGAATGTATGACGATAGGCTGATGAATCCGATCAAGAAAATAGGTCATCTCGATGCAGGGCAAAGGTTCCCAGTATTAATCCTCGTCATTGGAGAGAACGTCTGCGTAAAAAAAAGAAATCTTTTTTTCTCTCCCTTTAAAGAAAAAAGAGAAAAATAAAATAAAAAGAGATGAAATAATAGCAGAAGAAATAAAATAAAATCTTTTTTTTTTCAAAGTTGAAAGTAGTCCGGAGGTTGAAGAGGGGAATGGGTGTGGTGGTAGTGGGGGAAAGATGAGCGTACGTGAGACGAGGAGGGCGGTAGGGGAGAAGGTGAGCAGGCGTGGCGGAGGAGAGTTTTAGCTGAAGAAGACATTAAGGCCGGGCTAAAACAAAATGGAAGAACAAAAATGAAATAAGGAAGACAGATATAAAAAATATATATATAATAATAATGGATGAATAAAATGAAAAATAAAATTAATAAATAATAAAAAAGGAGAGGAGAAGATAAAGCCTGGAGGGAGGAGCAATTGAGGTGCGGAGGTGGAATGATAAAAAAAAATAGTAATAATAAGAAAACTAATAAGAAGATTAAAGAGAGTTTGATCAAGAAAGCGAAATAAATTTACTTAAAAAATGAAAAAAAAAAATCGAAAAAAATCGAAAATTGAAAATGGACGAACGGAATGGCAGCGTATAGAAAAGTAAGAAATGGAAGAAATATCTTTGCAGGCGATAGCAAGGTACATAATAGAGTAAAAATGAATGAGAGGGAGAATGGAGAAAAGGAAGAAGGAAAGAAAACAGGAAACGGGAATAGAGAAGAAAAGAAGGGCAAAAGGAAGGAAAGAAAGGAAGGGAGGAAGAAAACAAGAATAACAGAAGGACAAAAAGATGAAGGGTAGAAAAAACGAAACTGAAAAAAAAAAGAATAAAAGAAGTGTGGAGAGCAGGACGAAAGGAAAGAATGAAACGGAAATAAGAAATAATAGAAAGACGCAAAAAAGGAAGGAAAGAAGGAAGGACGGGAAAAGAAGGAAACAAGAATAAAAGAAGGACAAACGTAAAGGAAGGAAGAAAATACGAAACTGGAATAAAGAATAAAAGAAGGGTGAAAGGAAGGGGGAAGAAAAAATGGAACTAAAATAGAGAATAAAAAAGGAGGAGAGCAGAAGGAAAGGAAAAGAATGAAACGGAAATAAGAAATAAAAGATGGACGAAAGGAAGGAAGGAAAAAGAAGGAAATAAGAATAAAGAATAAAAGAAGGGCGAAAGAAAAGAAGGGGGAAAAAAGAAAAAAGAAAATAAGACCGAAAGGAATAAGAGGAGAAAAGAAGGGAAAAGAAGAAAGAATAAAAGCAAGACAAAATAAAAAAAGGAAAAGAAGGAAAAGGAAAAAAGAAAGAGTAAAAGAAGGCAAGGAGGAAAGAAAAGAAACATAAATAAAGATTAAATGAAGGGCGACAGGAAAGGAGAAAAGAAACAAACATGGAACGAAAATTAAAGAAGGGCGAGAGGAAAGGGGGGGAGAAAAGAAGGGCAAAAGAAGAAAGGATAAAAGAAGGGGCGAAAACAAGAAAGAGAAAGAGAAACGGGAATACAGAATCAAAGAATAGAAAAAGGAAGGAGGAAAGAACAGAAAGAAAAAAGGGAAAAAGACAATAAGAAAGAAAAGAAAGAAAAAAAGGGAAAAAGACAATAAGAAAGAAAAGAAAGAAAAAAAGGGAAAAAGACAATAAGAAAGAAAAGAAAGAAAAAAGGGAAAAAGACAATAAGAAAGAAAAGAAAGAAAAAAGGGAAAAAGACAATAAGAAAGAAAAGAAAGAAAAAAGGGAAAAAGACAATAAGAAAGAGTGTAAGAGGAGAAATAAAGCACATAAGAAAACAGGGAAGAATAAAATGAGGATCAAAAAGGAAGAATAAAGAAAATAAAGAAAACGGGCGAATGGAAGGAAAGAAGGAAAATACGAGTGTGAAATAAAAAAAGAAAGGAAAGAAGGACGAAAGTAAGGTTAAAAGAAATGAAGGAGAATCGAGGAAAAGAAGGAAAAATGTAAGGAAGGAAAAAAGAAAAAAGAAAGAAAAATGGTAGGAAGAAAAGTATGGCGAAAAGAAAGGGAGAAAACGAATACAGAAAAAGGGAATAACGATGTAAAAAGAAGGGACGAAACGAAGAAAGAAAGTAAGGAAGAAATGTAAGAATAGAAGAAAAAGTGGAAAAGAGGGTGGAAGAGAAGAAGGCAGAGAAGAACAACGCAAAGAAGTAAAAAAAAAATTAAAGGCAGAGAAAGGAAGGAAGAAAAGATAGATTAAAAGAAGTCAAACAGAAAAAAAGAAAAAAAAAGATGAAATAAAAGAAAAATAAACGTAGGAAAAGACGAGAAAGAAAAATCGCGGTCAGAATGGAAACAAGGCCGATAGCCGTTAGTCGCGTGATCTCGTGTAATGAATGAATGCGTGGATGTAGGATTGACATGAAATTCTTTAAGATAAACTAAAATGAACGAAAAATGGGCTGAAATGACTTAAATAAAAAGTAAATGACTTTAATGAACTTAAGGATGAATTGAATGACCTTCAGAATGACTATAATGCTTAAAAAATAACTGGAATCCTTCAAAAACAACTTGAATGATCTGGAGAATGACTTGAATGGCTTTGAGACTGACTGGTTGTAAAATGGGTGATCATTTTACATTAAATTAATACAGAAAAGTGATCCCCTCACTTTATATCACAAAGTTACAAAGTAAGGAAGAAATGTAAGAATAGAAGAAAAAATGGAAAAGAGGGTGGAAGAGAAGAAGGCAGAGAAGAACAACGCAAAGAAGTAAAAAAAAAAATTAAAGGCAAAGAAAGGAAGGAAGAAAAGATAGATTAAAAGAAGTCAAACAGAAAAAAAGAAAAAAAAAGATGAAATAAAAGAAAAATGAACGTAGGAAAAGACGAGAAAGAAAAATCGCGGTCAGAATGGAAACAAGGCCGATAGCCGTTAGTCGCGTGATCTCGTGTAATGAATGAATGCGTGGATGTAGGATTGACATGAAATTCTTTAAGATAAACTAATATGAACGAAAAATGGGCTGAAATGACTTAAATAAGAAAAAGTAAACGATTTAGAATGATTTTAATGAATTTAAGGATGAATTGAATGATCTTCAGAATGACCTGAATGCTTAAAAATAACTGGAATCCTTCAAAAACAACTTGAATGATCTGGAGAATGACTTGAATGGCATTGAGACTGACTGGTTGTAACATGGGTGATCATTTTACATTAAATTAATACAGAAAGTGATCCCCCCCACTTTATATCACAAAGTTACAAACATAAGTACAGCATGTAGTAAGGACAGATACTACACTTTGATCTTGGAACAAAGGCCACGAAAAGGGTATTTATTTGCTCCCCCACCGAGCAAATTAGGCACAAGGCTGATTTTTAATGTAAGGAGTGAAGGGGAAATGGGGACCAACTCCCCGGGGAGTAGGGGAGCTGGATAGTGACAATTGGTATGAAGGATTGCCCCTACATTGACCAAGGTGGTATTTATTTGCTTCCTCACCGAGCAAATTAGGCACAAGGCCAATTTTTAATGTGAGGAGTGGAGGGGGAATAGGGACCAACTCCCCGGGGAGTAGGGGAGCTGGATAGTGACAATTTGTATTAAAGGTTGCCCCTACATTGACCAAGGTCTTATATGTGGGGGTTCCCCCACATATGGTCTTTGTTTGCAGTATCTGCCGGAAGAGATACTACACTTTGATCTTGGCAAAAGGGCAGGAAAAGCTGTATTTATTTGCTCCCCCACCTAGTAAATTAGGCACAAGGCCGATTTTTAATGTGGGAGTGAAGGGGAAATGGGGACTAACTCCCCGGGGAGTAGGGGAGCTGGATAGTGACAATTGGTATGAAGGATTACCCCTACATTGACCAAGGTGGTATTTATTTGCTTCCTCACCGAGCAAATTAGGCACAAGGCCAATTTTTAATGTGAGGAGTGGAGGGGGAATAGGGACCAACTCCCCGGGGAGTAGGGGAGCTGGATAGTGACAATTTGTATTAAAGGTTGCCCCTACATTGACCAAGGTCTTATATGTGGGGGTTCCCCCACATATGGTCTTTGTCTGCAGTATCTGCCGGAAGAGATACTACACTTTGATCTTGGCAAAAGGGCAGGAAAAGCTGTATTTATTTGCTCTCCCACCTAGCAAATTAAGCACAAGGCCGATTTTTAATGTGGGAGTGAAGGGGAAATGGGGACTAACTCCCCGGGGAGTAGGGGAGCTGGATAGTGACAATTGGTATGAAGGGTTGCCCCTACATTGACCAAGGTCTTATATGTGGGGCTGCCCCCACATATGGTCTTTACTTGCAGTATCTGCCGGAATAGATGGTGTTTATTTGCTCCCCCACTGAGCAAATTAGGCACAAGGCCGTTTTTAATGTGAGGTAAAAACCAGCTCCCCTAAAAGTAGGCAAAAAGGGGGCACTCTGGTTACCAAAAATAATAATTGTCCCAGTATAGAGGGTTTCCCCTCCATTGACTGGTACAAATTATCTTAAGTGTAGTATCTGCCGGAATAGATACTACATTTTGATCTTGGCTAAAAGGCCAAGAAAAGCTTAAAAAGCTAAGAACAGCAAATATTAACAACAGACCTTTGATCTTAACCGAAAAGGCCAAGCACAAAAATGTTATGGGCAAACGGACCGACCAACAGACCGACCGACGACTGACGGATCGACCGACGGAGTTACTTCACGGAGCTGTCACGCGACTAATAAAAACGGGATTAAAGTCATGGAAAAATCGCTAACGATGCAACGCCGTGCAACTTCTCTTAACGGTGTCATTGCATTTTAACGGACCCTACACATTACAGATCCTTCGCAATCAAACAGAAACAATAAAGAAAACACCCTACTTACTTTCATTTTAAACAAAAGCCTTTATATCCGGTATTTCCAACAGCATATATTTTTCTTGGTCATTTGCATATGGTTGCTGTTAAAACCAACCGTCAGTGGCTCTGTTAGAACAATAGAAAATATGGATTAGAAAACAAGGAGTGTAGAAAAGGGAAAAAAGGAGCAATGGCAGCGATAGAATAGAATAGGATAAAAACAAGAAAAAAAAAGGCAGAAAGGAATACAGAAAGAAAAGTACGGCAAAAACAAATAAAAGGGGTTAAAGTGCACACATTTGAAAACTCTATCAAACTCCTCCGTCAATTTAGGGTCTAAAAACTTTCAGTTTTAGATGTAGATTACTTGGACATGGATCAAACTTTTGAATTTGACTTTAGCCCAAAACAATAAATATTAAGGGGTCAAAATTGGGATCAAATGTAAAAAAAAATTAACCTCTGGGCCAATTTTTGGTCTAAATACTTTAAATTTTACATGAAGTGGATTCAGACATAAGGCAACCTTTTTAATCGGTTTTTGGCCGAAAATTTGGCTGCCAAGAGGTTGAAGTGCGAAAGATTTGACCTTTGCAGTCGTTAGCAAAGTATTCAGGTTATTTTGGGTCTAAATATTTGAAATTTTACATAAAGGGTATGCAGCAAGTTTTGTAATCAATTTTCGACTTACATTTGGCTGCCAAAAGGTCAAAGTTGAAGGAGTTGACCTTTGCAGACTCTACCAAACTCCTCGACCAATTTTGGATCTAAACACCTGAAAATGTAGGTTACCTGGGCATGAGTCAAATTTTTAATCTATATATACATATGCACATAATGTTATCAACAGTGCATACAGCCCAAGCAAAGCCGGGCTAAACTGCTAATCTTTCTATATATCTATAAAAGTGAAAATGTCTGTCTGTGTGGGCGTCACTGTACATTTCCGTACCAAACAACTCTGTCAATTTTCGGTCTAGAAACTCGAGATTTGACATACGGAGTATTGAGATTTGGGAAAATCGTTTAAATCGATTTTCGGCCAGAAATGTGGCTGTTAATGATTTAACGATTTAACCTTTGTCTACCAAACTCCTCCGCCAATTTTTGGTCTAACCACTTGAAATTTTAGATGTAGGTTACTTGCACATGCATCAAACTTTTAAATATGATTTGAACCCCCAAAAATAAATGTTAAGAGGTGAAAATCGGGGTCAACGTTAAAAAAAAATTGATCTTTGCGGTATCTACCGAATTACTCAGCCAATTTCTGGTCTAAACATTTGAAATTTTACGTACAGCGTATTCAGAGAAAGGGAAAACTATTTAATCATTTTGGGTCGAAAATTTGAGCTGCCAAGGGGTTAAAGTTCAAAAGATTTTACCTTTGCGATGTTTAGCAAACTATTAAGCCAATTTTAGGTCTAAACATTTGAAATTTATACATAACTGGTATTCAGATATGCGGAAAATATTTTAATCAGTTTGGGGGCGAAAATTTGTCTGTCAAAAAGTGAAAGTTGAAAGAGTTGACCTTTTCAAACTATTTCGCCAATTTTGGTTCTAAAGACTTTCAATTTTAGATATAAGTTACCTGGACATGAACCAAACACACACACATACACACACACACACACACACACACACACACACACACATATATATATATACATATATATATATATATATATATGTGTGTGTGTGTGTGTGTGTGAGGGTGTGTGTGGGTGTGTGTGTGTGTGGATGTGTGTGTGTGTGTGTGTTTGGCTCATGTCCAGGTAACCTATATCTAAAATTTAAAGTGTTTAGACCCAAAATTGGCGAAGGAGTTTGAAAAGGTCAACTCTTTCAACTTTCACTTTTTGACAGACAAATTTTCGCCCCCAAACTGATTAAAATACTTTTATTGAAACAACAATAAGTCAAATATATATATATATATATATATGTATATATATATATATATATATTTGACTTATTGTTGTTTCATCTAATACTTTTGCATGCAAAATCCGATCTCGAATTTTGCTAATCCCTACCCTCTGATGAGAAGGAAAGTATTTCTTCGAAACTCCGCGGATTAAGGACTATCCACTTATCTAGTGTTTCCTTTTCAGATTAAATATGTTTTTAACTCATTTCAAAGTTTTTTTTTAACGTGTGTTATTAACTGTTTGCTCGTATATATATATATATATATATATATATATATATATATATATATATATATATATATATTTATATATATATATATACATATATATATATGTATGTATATATATATATATATATATATATATATATATATATATATATATATATATATATGCACATAACGTTAATATACAGGCGAATAAATAATAGTTGAAGAAATATAAAAAGATGAATAAAACATATTAATTTATTTTTCAAATATTTAAAAGTAGTGTTTTTCGTAAAAATAATATATATATAAATATATATATATATATATAATAAATTCCATAGCTAAACAACGTCGCAGGCCACAAGAGCCATGACAGTAAACGAACAAGGAGTTCAAGACCCGAGTTTCACCCTCATTTGGACACATACAAACTCAGGATTCGAAGCCCGAGCCTCTTGCATGCGAGGCAAGCACTCTACCAACTGAGCAAACGCCTGGTTGTATGTAGAGTGCTTGCCTCGCATGCAAGACACTCGGGTTTCGTATCCTGAGTTCGGATCTATCTAACTGATGAACCCAAATGAGGGTGAAACTCGGATCTTGAACTTCTTTTTCGTGGACTGTCATGGCTCTTGTGGGCAGCGACGTTGTTTAGCTGTGGAATTTATTATATATAATCTCTCACATTCTCTCTCTCTCTCTCTCTCTCTCTCTATATATATATATATATATATATATATATATATACATACATATATACATATATATATATATAAAATAATGTTTTTTCATTTCATTTGGTGTCTTTTAATAACTCCTGCTGTTATTTACTTAAGTAATAACTTGTACATTTCAGTTGACTTCTTTTTTTGCTCTATATATTTGCCGCCTTTTAACGTCATCTTGTCTGGGTCATTTTGACATTTTCTTTTCTATTTCATATTTAATTCAATCAGCATTCAATTTTTTTTCTCTCTCTCTCTCTCTCTCTCTCTTCTTCTTCACTCATTTTTCTTAATTACGCCAATCCTCGGCAACCGAGTCTAACGCATATCTTATATTTCTTTTAATAATATCATTGTAATTCTTTCCCCTTTTCTTTGTGCCTATTTGTGAATGATTCCACAGATTTCGGCCTTTTCAATTATTTTGGACCATCTTCCAATTACGCGATTCCCTTGGATTTTACTTGGGCGAATGAAAATTTAACTAACTTTCTTGGATTTGCATTTTTGGATTTTACCGTCATTGGTTACTTTACATTTCACCAGACTATCGCTTCAGGTGAAATCACGTTTTTCTTCCATCTATTCCTTCTGCTTTAATTTCTGTTACCAAGTAAGATCTTTGACTTAACTTGTAGTTTAATCAAATAATTTTGCAAGCAAAATCCTATCCCGCATTTTGCTAAATCCTACCCTCTGATGAGAAAGAAAGGATTTCTTCGAAACTCCGCGGATTAAGGACTATCCACTTATTTAGTGTTTCCTTTTCAAATTAAATATGTTTTTGACTCTTATTCAAAGTGTTTTTAAAATATTTTATAAACTGTTTGCCCTTATATATATATATATATATATATATATATATATATATATATATATATATATATATATATATATATATATATACTACGTTGACTGGGTTCAAAAACAGCCTACAGAAAATGGACTCTAATTTATGAAAGTATGATAGGTTATGAAAAGGAAGGATTGTACGGAGATAGCTTCAAATTCGGGGGTATAAAAACCATAGCAAAATATAATGAAAGTAAAAATAAAATATATATAAACCCCATAATTTATTATACCATACCTGTTCACACAGAAACACTTATCACAATATTCTGTGGATCTATATTAAAAAAACCTTGTTAAACTTTCTGACATATTTCCATTCTATGGAGGTCACGTGCAAACGAACACCCCATAATTTTATTATACCATATTTCTTCAAACTGAAACATAATTATCAAAGTATACTTACGCCGATAGATATGACGAGTCTTTATTAAAGTTTGTGCCTATTTCCATTCTATGGAGGCCAAACGCGAACGCAGACCCCAGGATTTTATTATATCATCCCCATTTAAGTTAAAACATACTTATCAAAGTATTCTTATGTACATCTATATAAAAATATTTGTAAACGTTTTTTTTTTAATTTTAATTTTTTTATTTCCATACTTTGTGGACCAAGGCACGAACGCAGACCCCACAATTTTTATGAACCACCGTTCTGCTAGATAAAACATACCCCTTCCTGTGCCTCCTACATCTTCTATCATAATATGTAATCAGTTTTTTTTTAAATAGTCAACCATATAGGAGCCTATTCGTGACCACACACACACACACACACACACACACACACACACACACACATTCAGCTTTATATATATATATATATATATATATATATATTGCTAATCTGAAGAAATAATAATTATTAACATATTCAACGAATTTCACACTTCAAACCACAATTGATAAAAAATGAAACACATCCAAAATTCTGATTTACAACCATAAAATTTAATACATGAGCAGTTTTGGTTTGTTTTTGTTTTTTTATCTACAACCCTCCCCCTTCGCATAATACAATATATTTTGTTCAGTTTCATTTGATTATTTTAAGCATAATTTTAAACATATAATAAAGAAAGGGGTTGTAGACAATATACATATATATATATATATATATATATATATATATATATATATATATATATAAAACTACTTCATTTACTCACATAAACCTAATATACGAAAGTATAGATTTATGCGTAAACTTTAAGTATTTACTTCAAAAGTGCTCAATACGTAGGTAGAGCTAGTTAGTTATTTATAAAATATATATGGCGATTAAGCTACACTGAATATTCTGCGTTTCATCCACTATAGGATTCATCAGGCTTATGCTATAGTGGATGAAACACAATATTCAGTGTAGCTTAATCGCCATATATATTTTATAAATTACTATATATATATATATATATATATATATATATATATATATATAAACTTGTTTCTTATCATTGAGCACTTTCAGTCGTAAAAATATCAGTCAGCTCAGTTAATACGCGCAGATCGTCATATAATGATAAGATCACTCTGACTGACGCTAAAAGCGTTGCATAAGAATAAATGTTTAATTTCACCTGTATCTCTTGCAGTTTACGGTAACCTAGTAGTTCGGGTCCTTGCTAATGAAGCCAAACATGACTTCTGTTGCTGGGGTTCGAATCTCTCGACTGGCGTTAATCGTTACAACCAGCACTGATGATTCCCGAGACAATAAAACACTAGTGTCTGTAAGTGTTTTTGATAATTATTATAGTAAATAATAATAATAATAATAATAATAATAATAATAATAATAATAATAATAATATATATATATATATATATATATATATATATATATAAGTATATCAGTAATGAAAATGTACACTACTATAAAGTTAATTCATCACTTAATAATCGGTGAAAACTTCGTATTGATTGGATAATTACATGATTTTTGGCATATTTTTTAAAGCGAGATTCGGTAAAAAGATACTTACTTCGTCCCTCCGTTTTTGGCCGTACCTAATTAAGGACAATTACAAATTCGTCTTTTCAAAAACCTAGCTGGACCTACTCCATTTCATGAATTTCGATCACACAGTTGTTAATCAAACGCTTGTAACATCTATATGTGTTCGTACTTTAGGTTTACAGAAACCTTACTCTCGAGTGGCCTGTATGCCTAGATAAGTGGTTATGCCTATGTAAAAAGGAAGGTTTTCTTTGGATATTTACGACATTATGAACTGAACTTTGCAAAACTGCCTATAAAGTATACCTCATCATACAACTATCAAATTTCAGATGATCCTGGATATGACCTTAAACTATATCCGATGGTGAGGCCCCAGCTTGCGGGCTTTTTAGGGGGTAGAGCTTTAATTGACATTGTTCCCATGTCAACTCTGACCAGGAGTGGTTGTACCTGTGAGGGTCCCAACTATGGGTTAAATAGAAAACGACTTGAAAAAAAAATATTCAATTAAAAAGTATATCTTCAAAATAACTGGATTCAGCATTAAATAACCTGAAAAGGGTTGATATGCCATAAAACAAAAACAACCAATCAACAATCAAATTTCAGACGTAAAAACGCAAAAAATAATCTAATTTATTTGTTTAAATTGAGAAATTACACAATAAAATAACGAATATTTTAAATCTAAACTTCGACTTCAAAATTATTTAAAATAAGTTTAAAATCAAAGTCTAGATTTAATATATTCCCTATTTATTTTGTGTAATCTCTCAATTAAATTTAGAGCAAACAGACCCAATGCCCATATTATGAAAAACATCCATTTGGAGATGTTGCAAAATATCGAAATGTCACTCATTTTTTAGTGATTGTTTCGTAATTTCCAAACTGGCGTTTATCACGTTTTGCAATCGAACTCATTAAAAACTTTACGCATGTATATCCCCGTCATAACTTTAGTTTTTTTTTGTTGTTGTTTGTTTGTTGTTTTTTATACATTTTTTTGCTGCGCCTGGTATTCCCAAATAGTCACTCGTCTTCTACTGACCAGGCTCAACGTTGCTTAACTTCGATGAATTAGTCAGAATTGATGTGTCGACGTGATTATACCGTACTATATAATAACGCGTGTTTGTAGTTGTTTAAGTACAAATGAAATTTCTTTCGTACTAGCCGTTCAGCCGGGCCTTGCTCGAGCCTTATCTACTGTTCATAACTTGCCCTACGTGTGAATACACTTTATGTAAGATTTCAAATGTTTAGACTAAAAATTATCTGAGTAATTTCGTAGAGACCGCATTTTCCCCGAATGGCGCGCAACTCTCGGTTGAATACGGTAAGTATGGGAAAATGAGTTAAAACTAAAAAATCTATACAAAATACTGTTAGAAACTCGCTCAACATGTTACCGTGACATAGACTGACATATATACGGGGGGGGGGTTCTAACATTATTTGTATAATTTTTTTTATTTTTAACTCCTTTTCCCAAACTTACCGTGTTCAGCAGAGAGTCGGGCGCCATTTGGAATCTTCCAATACATCGGTAAACACTGTATGTTTTTCGAGCTGAATAAACATGTTACATTAAATAAAAACACTAAAAAGTATCCAGTTTGGTAGAAAAGTGACTGAGCTTGCCTTTGATAAAATTTATTTGTTATATATTTGTTTTTGACAACTTTTTCGAATCTATATGTATACAAACCCTATTTATTTTTTCTTTAAGTGGATAATTAAAGATATTTAACTAATGTTAATATAGTTAAAATATGCGGAAAAAAACTTTCACAAATATTCATTAGGGTAAAAGTTCGCTTTTGTCTCGATATTTTTTATTTATTTATTTTTTTTTTTTTTTTTTTTCAGATCCCCGTACCTATTTCCACCTATTTACACGTAGGAGAACACACGCAATAAAATCGTGAATAAAAGCGAATACACAGCGCGAATTCGAGATATCTACTTTCTCTCCAACAGCACCACACCATCGGCTCATATTAAAAAAAAAAAAAGGTAAAACCTGAAATTATTTCTAGGAGGTGCATTTAACCCATACGTTGATTTCCGTTTGCCCTCGTCCATCCCGTCATTTTATTTTATCCGGTGTCATATTATACTCTGTCTGTTGGTCTGTCTGTCTATCTGCCTCATCTCTCTGTCGCCGTCTCTCTCTCTCTCTCTCTCTCTCTCTCTCTCTCTCTCTCTCTCTCTCTCTCTCTCTCTCTCTATGCACCCGGGTGCTTTGTGTGTCGGCACAAGCGCGTTCACGGTCTCTCGCGGACTTTCTAGTTTTTCTTCATCCCCAAACTCTTATCGGATGGGAAGGGAAGAGAATCTCCGGTTGCAAAAAAAAAAAAAAAAAAAATCAAAAAATTAAAAAAAAAAAACACGCCCATTCACCCGTCCACCCAACGCACACATCCCAAGACAGAGAAAAATGGAATCCAGCAATGAAGAACTTAAAAGCTTCCACCTTATTCGGCCTTTCAGAACAACTAGATCCGATTTCATAAACCGGAAAAAAAAACTTCCTTCATTTTTTTTTCTAAATATTTCGTGTTGTTGTTGTATTAATTTATTTGTTTATTATTATTATTATTATTATTATTATTATTATTATTATTATTATTTGCAATTATTGTAATTATGATTAAAAGCAAAAATATGCAATGCAAAACAAAATGGGCAGTTTGGGCTAATTTTGCTCTTACTTTTAACTCATATATATATATATATATATATATATATATATATATATATATATATATATATATATATATATATATATACTACAACTTCGCAATAACCAGACAAAAATATATTCGGTTATTAAGGAATTGCAATACATATCCTCAATTATTAATATTGATAATCGTTGAACTTAATTAACTTGGTCAATTAATATTGATTTTAGTTTAATTGGTATATGTACATGAGCGGAATTTAATAAGTAAATGTTGGTTCAAAATTATGCTCACACACACACATATGCATAATTTGCATATCTCTATAATACAAAGCTGAGTGTGTGTGTGTGTGTGTGTGTGTGTGTGTGGTCACGAATAGGCTCCTATATGGTTGACTATTTAAAAAAAAAAAACTGATCACATATAATGATAGAAGATGTGTCGAGACACAGGAATGGGTATGTTTGATCTGGCAGAACGGTGGTTCATTGAAATTGTGGGATCTGCGTTCGCGTCTGCTCCACAAAGTATGGAAATAAAAAATGTTAAAATAAAAAAAAAACGTTTACAAGTGTTTTTGATATAGATGTAATACTTTGATATAGTTTACAAGTGTGTTTGATATAGATGAAATACTATCATAATACTTTGATAAGTATGTTTTAACTTAGATAGCGATGGTATAATAAAATTGTGGGGTCTGCGTTCGCGCCTGGCCTCCATAGCACAAACTTTAATAAAGACCTTTCATATCTATCAGCGTAAGTATACTTTGATAATTATGTTTCAATTTGAAGAAATATGGTATAATAAAATTATGGGGTGTTCGTTCGCACGTGACCTCCATAGAATGGAAATATGTCACAAAGTTTAACAAGGTTTTTTAATATAGATCCACAGAATATTGTGATAAGTGTTTCAGTGTGAACATGCACTGAATAATAAATTATGGGGTTTATCTATTTTATATGTACTTTCATCATATTTTGCTTTGGTTTTGATACCCCCAAATTCGAAGCTATCGCTTTAAAACCATCTCTTTTCATAACCTATCATACTTTCATAAATCAGAGTCCATTTTCTGTAGGCTGTTTTTGAACCAAGTAAACAACGGGTACTTTTGCTAGTGTATATATATATATATATATATATATATATATATATATATATACATATATATTTATATATATATATATATATATATATATATATTGTGCATATTTAAGCAGCATTTTCTCATTTAGACAAGTTTTTTAATATAGATCCACAGAATATTGTGATAAGTGTTTCAGTGTGAACATGTATTGAATAATAAATTATTGGGTTTATCTATTTTATTTTTACTTTCATCATATTTTGCTTTGGTTTTGATACCCCCAAATTCAACCCAAATTTACAACCCTTCCTTTTCATAACCTATCATACTTTCATAAATCAGAGTCCATTTTCTGTAGGCTGTTTTTGCACCCAGTCAACGACGGATACTTTTGCAAGTATATATATATATATATATATATATATATATATATATATATGTGTGTGTGTGTGTGTGTTAGTGTGTGTGTGTGTGTGTGTGTGTGTGTGTGTGTGTGTGTTTATATTATCTTTGTTAAGGGCATTTTTAGCGATATTAGCAACTTCGAAATGCTGTTATTTTATATATTTTTCTGCTACCTTAGCGTATTTTAAGAGCTATAAGCTCTTATTGTTATTCATATATATATATATATATATATATATATATATATATATATATATATATATATATATATATATATATATATATATATATGAATGGATTGCCCTTTTTTATGGGACGTATTTATTTATTTATAGTATTAAATATTATTTTACATGCATTGAAAGTTTGCATATCGAACCGCGTTTTTCTGGCTTTTAGCCTTCGTCAGCACAGGTTAGTATCGAACTCGTGATATCATTATCCGCATTATGATACTTTATGTACCACAGTCGATCAACACTTTGATGCACGGTTGCTGTTTTTTTTTTTCGCCTATAGAGTAAAGAATTGTAGTTGGCAGTTTTTTTCGATGTTAACAACTTCGAAACGCTGTTATTTTTCTTCTTTCAGTTTTATATATTCAGCACTAACAAAAATGATGAATTTTAAATTTATTACAAAAAACAATTTCATTCTAATTATAAACTCGACAAGAAATAATGACGACTCCTAATAAAAACGATGTACTAAAGCCGTTGAACAAAATAAAAAGATTAAAATAATAATATATTATACGAAACTTAAAACTTCCAACTTAACAACTAAAAAAATAATACCATTAATCCTACACTAAAACAAACAAATTTAATATACGAATTCTCCTATCCATTCGAAGAATGTCTTCTTAACCAAACGAACAATTCATATTGTACATATATTGGCCATACTACAACAACCTCCTTTAGACGTCTCACATATCACCTATGAAAACGCAATAGCATTCAAAGCCATATTACCGCTCATAATAAAAACTAAAATCAACCGAAATAAGAAACATATTAACCACTAACACGAAAATTAAATATCCAAATGCACACAAATATTAAAATCACAAGAACCATTATTAATTGCAAAAAATGCAGCCGGCATTAACAAAATAGCTTTAAATATTAGTACTAACACATTTAATATATTTAACAATTTATATACATATATATATATATATATATATATATATATATAGTAACATGAAAAAATATATGGCAATTAAGCTACACAGTATTATTTGTGTTTCATTCTCGTGAGAATTCGTCAGGCTTATGCGAGAAGTTGTGGTTATCGCGCGTTTATATATACGCACATTCTATTGAATTTTATAGTTAGCCAATCGGCTTCTTAGTTGCCATATATGCAATATATATATATATATATATGTGTGTGTGGGGGGAGGTGTTGAATTAAAATGCAAAATAAACTTCACCACACCTTCTTTATCCTTCTCTTCCCAACAGACGATTTAAATCCAAATAACTAAATGAAATTAAACCAATGAATAAAAACCAAAATAAAATTAATTACATATGAAATGGCAATAGAAAAAAAAACTTTTTTAACAACAACAAAATTGCTCCTGACGACGATCAAAGATCGAAATCTCTCGAGGAAAATAGCCGACAAAAATCACTCGGCAATGTAATATACAACTTATTCACTGAAACGAGAAAACATTCTCGACAGATCGAGAAAAGAAACAGAAAAATAAAGAAGAAAGTGAAGTCTCTTGTATTTAATCAAACGACTTGCTGACAATATATGTCTATATTACAATAGAAAAATGCAAGCATGGAAAGTAATATGGTTCAGTTTGAACATGGAAAAGTAAAGGAATAGTTGTTAAAACAGGAAAAGAAAAGGACAAGATATTCTAGTAAATAATAAAATAAATTTATAATTTAAAATATTGCAGCATTAACAATTGATTATGATTTATAAATTGAATTTTTAAAAATTAGCCTGCCTATTCTTAGAATTCCGAGAATCTGGTCCTTTCATATTTATATTACCTCCAAACACAGATTATTTTAGATACATTGACGACATTTTAATTTTTCTTCCTAAAAAAACACGCACAAAGACAAATTAAACTCAGTCGAACCCTCCATAAAGTTTACCTATGAAACAAAAAACCCTCACTCATTACCTTTTCTAGACATATCATTATAAAAGCCAATAATAAACTATCTTTCAAATTCATCCACTACACTAAAACACATTACTATTCACACCATAATAACAAAATAAAAACAAATGTGATAATTGGTTTCTTCTTACGCGCATTCAGACTTTCCATTCCAGAATATCTGGACGAAGAATTCAAATACCTCACTAACATTTTGATAATCTTGCCATATCCCACATATTTCATATTGAATGCTGAGTGTAAAGGCACACACACATTTTTCAGAATAAAGAATAAAAAATCATATACACCCGATCGTTCTTTCATAAAAAGACACCTTCTGTATATGAAAGCACACCAATAATACAATAATTTGCAACACACTAAACAAACTAGGAATTCCAATCATACAAACCACATCACAAACTATAAGACAAAAAACTACTAAACATCTCCCCCAAAAATCAGTTTCCAGTGCAGGCATATACACTATTCCTTGCCAAAATTGCCATCATAGATACGTTGATTAAACCCAGCGTAAGTTAGAAAAAAAGACTCAGTGAACACAAAAGAGATATTAAAAAAAGTAGCAGATTAATCACGCCTTTGAATTTAAACAAGCAAAAATAATTAAATTCATTTCAAATAGACCGTGCCGGAGACTTCTTGAATCAGCGCTTATCGCAAATTCAAGCACAATTAAACAACGTGCAGTTTTCTATGATGTAGCGCCATTAATAAGTAAACTTTTATTAAAAGAACATACTTTGATTGTAGACACAGGTTAACCTTCTCACACCAAAGAAACACCTCCTATAATAATTAGTACATATAATCTCTATCAATAAATTACATAACAAAAACACACTCAGTTCATTTCTGTTACAAACCTATATTTGAATTTTAACAGCCATATTTTTTCCAGAAAGAATATTAACTGGATTCATATCTTTTCAAAACATATTAACAGCTATATGACGTTATTAAAAATCTCCCTCTCTTTAAAAACGCTAAGCTCCCCTCCATTTTTGGAATTTCCAACGTCCTTTTCCGTTTCTGAAATAGAACAGCGTCACACTTTGCACATGAAACATTTTCAAATATTTGTGCTGGTGTTTTATTTTCTTAATT
Source organism: Euprymna scolopes (assembly GCF_053919585.1). Taxonomy (NCBI): domain Eukaryota; kingdom Metazoa; phylum Mollusca; class Cephalopoda; order Sepiida; family Sepiolidae; genus Euprymna; species Euprymna scolopes. Next base: position 24,146,680 of record NC_136513.1, on the reverse strand, counting down.
TATGAAAATAATTTATGAAATTATATATGCCAATTAAGCTACACAGAATATTCCACATAAGGCTTACGAATTCTCACGAGAATGAAACGCGGAATATTCTGGGTAGCTTACTTGCCATATATATTTTCGCAACTTTCTACCTAGCTCTACCTATGTATTGAGCACTGTTAAAATAAATACTGGAAATATATGCATAAATCTTCGTATATTAATTTATGTGATTAAATGAAGTAGTCACACACACACACATACACACACACACATATATATATATATATATATATATCATAATCGCATGACATACATATATATGATGATGATGATGATGGCAACGTCTTGTCAGACGAATGCCACTCCCTCAGTCACTAAAAGTCCATGTGCCCGAAGATGACTTTTCAGCCCTATCAGCGACTTGCACACCTTCAAGCAGACATGACACTGAAAACGTCCATTGGTTTGGATGAAACTAACAGCAACAGAACCTGTATTTTTTTCTTCCTTTAAAGATTGTAATCCTGGGTATGTGGCAGCCAGACCAGCTGCCAACATTGCCCCGCTTTTTTATTGAAACCAACCGAGAGCTCTTTTTAGTATCCTCGCTGTTCCCTTAAGTGTAATTTTCTGAATCTCTTTTGCCCTTGGTTCTCCAGGAATATTAGTTAGGTAGGACTTCAGGTTCTTCTTCATAAGTCCTGTGGCACCTATGATAACTGGTATGGTTGATATCCCCTTTAGATTCCAGTTTCTTTTCATATCATACATGAGACCTTGGTATTTGGTTTGTTTCTCTCTTTCAGCTCTGTTCAGACCGCCATCATTAGGAACACTCACTTCAATCAAGGTTGCAACTCTCTCTGACTTATTCCATATAACTATGTCAGGTTTCACAGCAGCATTTTCAAGGTAGGTGGCTGTAGGGATTATATTGTCGTAATATATGGTATATAAGTCATTTCCTACTGTTCTTTCAGATTGATGTTCCCAGGACTTGCTGCTACACTGGATGTTTAATTTTTTACAGATGGTCCAGTGGAGGTACTTGCATACTCCGTCATGTCTCGCTGTATAGTAGCCGTCCCCTAGAAGAACTTTGCAACTTGATATCAGATGACCAACACTTTCCAATTCTGTATGGCAGAACCTGCATTTATTGTCATTACTGATCCCTGCCCTGCTTGAATGCATTGGTCATCAATCCCTGGTCTTGGGCAGCCATTATGACCCTTTCCTGATCGTGGTGGAGGGATCCCCTTTTGAGCCAGTCCAAAGAACCTTCTTTATCTATGTATTCCTGAGAGAGTTCCCCCAGAAAATACTTTGCACGCTGATGCTGGTCGCATTCTTTAAGGTTCATCTGTTGAAAGGTCTCGGTATATTTCTGCCGGCTCTTTCTTGCTATTTCTGTGGCACAAAATGCTTGGCAAGCTGGGTGACTGATGCTGTTCTGCTGGCTCTTGTCTCTTGATGTTCATATACTATTGAGAGGGTATCATTCTGGGAGCTTCTTAGATACTGATCGGTGCTCACAATAGTTGCCCTATGTTTATGATTAATCTCTGAGAGTCCCAGACCTCCTTCTCCCCTGGGCAAATACAGCTTTGGTAGACACTGATTCCTGTATATTATTTTATGACGCGTTAGTAGCTTCCGTGTCTTTACATCTAGCCGGTTGATGCATTTTTGTGGCCAGTCAATGATACCAAAGCTGTATGTTATTACTGGCATAGCAAGCTGGTTTATGGCAGTAATTTTATTTTTATTGGTGAGCTGGGTTTTGCATATTTTCCTCACCCGGCGTACATATTCTTTACTAATCTTCTCCCTCATCTTGACATGTTGTATGTTCTCGTTTTCCTCAATGCCAAGGTACTTATAAGGCTCATGCTCTTCTAGATCCCTGATGTCGATGTTTTCATTAAGCTGCATATTTTCTGTGTGGGTCTTCTTCCCAGCTCTGACTGTACATTTGGCACATTTATCCAGGCCAAACTTCATTCCGATGTCACTGGAGAATGTGTTGCAGATCGGTGTCAGAGCTAGCATACAGCTTAAGATCATCCATGAAGAGCAGATGGTTTATTCTCTTGCTTGGATCTCGATGGCGCTCCTGACTCAAATTGTAGGCGCTCGGATTTTTATTCAGGCGCTTGCTTAGTGGGTCTATTACCATACAGAATAGTAAGGGAGATAAGCTGTCACCTTGGAATATTCCCCTCTTGATTTTTACTTCAGGGATGATGGTTTTTCCTCAATTGTGATTTAATGATATTGTAGTTTTCCACATCTTAAGGTGAGCAGCCAGTGTTTGTCTAATTACCGGGTGGACTTTGTATAACTCAAGGCACCGAAGTAGCCATGAGTGTGGCACGCTGTCAAATGCCTTCTGGTAATCAATCCATGCCATGCTCAGGTTGTTGTGTCACTTCCTACAGACTTCTAGGACGGTCTTGTTGATTAATAACTGGTCTTTGGTACCGAGGCATTTTCTTCTGCACCCTGTCTGCTCTTTTTCAAGGTAGGTCCCAGAAGATTGATTGTCATATATACCATCGGCTATCAGACCAGTGAAAAGCTTGTAGGTAGTTGTAAGGCAGCATATTGGCCTGTATTTATTTGGCCGTTGTGTATCCTTGGTCTTGGGTCCCCCTCTGTCAGCCAGGGTGGTGCTGCTTCTTCATCTCTTAGCATCCCGCTGAAGCAATCATGTAGTGGAGGTGGAGTGCAGTCAATTGCTTCAGCCAAAAGTTTTGAACATTGTCGATGGCAGGTGCTTTGTGGTTGGATAATTGTGCCAGTTTTCTTGTTATCATACCAGGAGTTATGACTTGTTCTGGCATCTGGGGCTTGGTTTCATTGAGCCTAATAATATCTTCAATCCACTAGGCCTCTTGATTATATTTGCCTTCTGTTTCAAATAGAGGCCTCCAGTAGTTTTCCAGGGCTTCCTCTGCAGATGGACTATCTACAGTAATAGTGTCCCTTATCAGCTGCTTGTAAAAAGTCTCATCGTGCGCTTTCATGTGATTAAAAAAACCTGACTTAGACAACAGAGCCTGATCACACACCTAACAGATCCAAAGATCTCCATGATTGGGCATTTCCTACACGCTCTCTTGAGCTTTGCTCGGTCTATTTTGGCTGCTTCGAAGTGTTCTGTGCCCCTGTATATCAGTGTCCTCCACTGCTTGCAATCATGCGCTAGGGACGCCCAACTGTCAACAGGAAATGGAAAGCTCACCGGAGTCTCCTTGATGATATCACAAAAACGTTTTGGGGCTAGTGCTGGGGTCTTTTCCCAAGAAAGAGGTCACCATAGAACAACTGTTTTTGGGGTCGACAGTCGCCAAGCATGATAAGATAACCCACTCAACCCACCTGGTTCTTAATATCAATGGAGCAATACTGGTTGTTTTGGCCTTATTTAAGACATATTTATCAGGGACAAAACTATCCTCCTTTAAACGAAGAATGTGTCCAAGGCAGTACTAATTGAACCTTTCGACCAGTACAAGGTTTATGTTTCAGAGGCATAGATAGGGGTGGTACTGCAAATGCTTGATATACTAATATTTTAGTTGTCAGAGTTAGATCACCGTCAGACCAGACTCTATCTTGTAACCTTCCAAAATCATCTGATGCCTTGCTGATTATCTGTCTTATTTCCGCATCAAAAGTGTCATCATTTGATAAGGTACTCCCAAGGTAGACAAAATGTTTTACGACTTCAAGGCGCTTTCCACAGACGAAGATATCAGGTTTCACATACAGATCATCAGGAGCGGGAGTGTACATGACTTTAGTTGTCTTAATGCTGTCAGTCCGAAGCAGGTACAAGCTTTCGTAAAGAGATCCATCACTAGTTGCATATCTATTGGAGAGTGTGTAACCAGGTCAGCATGCAAGAGCTCATTAATCTCCACCTTTCTGGTTTAACTATTTGAGAAATCGGCCGCAGATTGAAACGTGATGAAAAAACGGTACGAAAGACTGTGCAAAAGCACTAAAACACCGGCAGTGTTCGTGATGCCCCTAAATCTGGTCGTACTAGATGGTAGCAAGATCCACAGCCTATGAAACAGATATGAAACGGCTCCCTAAATCCAGCAACAGTGCAATCCTGTTAAAAAGTACTCCCTTTCTACTGTCAAGAAGAGATTAAAGGAATTTAATTTACGAGGATATGTTGCAAGACGCAAGCCACTGATTTCGGTGAAGAACAGAAAGTGCTGTCTGGACTTCGTCAGATGCAATGCAGATCATGACTCTTCATATTGGTGAAAAGTGCTTTTTAGCAACAAAAGCAAATTCAATAGGCTAGGCAGTGATGGTAGGCAGTACGTCCGTCGGGGGAAAAACGAAGAATGCAATCCTATTTGCTAAGTTACAACGTTACAAGGTGGTAGAGGTTCAGTTTTGGTGTGGGGAATTATTAGTACCAATGGTGCCGGGCATATAGGTCGCTTGCAAGGTCGAATTCATTCGACCAAGTACATTAATATGTTGACTTAGTATTTTCCACCCTACTTTGTTCGGAATTTGGATCTTCATGCAGGATAATGCTCCCATTAAATTTGGATCTTCATGCAGGATAATGCTCCCATTAACACAGCTGGCAATGCCAAGAGATTCCTAGAAAAGCATGATATTCCGTGTTTGTATTGGCCTGCACAATCTTCAGACCTCAATCCTATCGAAACGTATGGCATTACAGCAAGCAACAGCGACGCAATGAGAAAATTTCAAATTCGGAAAAACATTGGACAAAAATTAAAGAAAAGTGGGATGACCTTTTCCCTAGAGTATTGCTGCAGTCTAATTCAGGGAATTCCCAAAAGATTGCAGGTTGTAAAATTGTAGAAGGGCTATGCTACTAAATATTAACTAGTTCATTGTGTTCCTGTCGTATTTGTGTTTAATTAATGTCCGAAAGTTACATTTAAAGAACACTTTTCTACTGTGAGGACTTGATTTTTGCCTTCTCAATTTGAAGCTATTTTTTTAAAATTTGTGTGAACACTAGAATATTTCAATTAAAAGTCAAATATAAACAGGTAAAATTATAGAAGAATAAAAGACCAATCAAATGAGGTATAGTTTGTTTAAACGGTTACATTAAATTTAGCTTAAATTGGCAGGTTTGGAAAAAATTACAAGTGTGGCCTTTCTTTTTGCCGCCTGTGTGTATATACTGAACATTGTCTGTGTTCTTGTGAGTTCGTTCCATATTGACTCCAAAACGGTTGAGTCGATTTTTATGAAATTTCATACGAAGGTAATTTATGTGCCTGGCAGTTTCCTCAGGTTTTGTGCGGGAATATCGATAATCTCTACTCGAAATAATCTGATGAAAGAAGAAACAGGCGATTTTGTCGTTCCTTGCTTTGATGTGGTTGGTTCTAATCGCGTTATTTTGTGCGGTTGTCTATTAGAGATTCGGTTTCCCTGTTTAGGTGTCCTATTTGTAGCCATTTTTAAGTGTTTTCGTTGAACTCATCCTTTGTAATCCTTATAAATCAACCGCGTAGCAGTTTCTCCCCATTTTTCCTTGTCTTAATCATCGTATCTTCTTTTTTCTATATTATTTGTGTCTCTCGTGTCTCTTGCTGCAGTAATTATTCTTTGAGTGTTCTGCATTATTTATGTTTTTTATTCTTTTTTTTTGTGTTTGTGTGTTATTTACGCAGTCTTCTATATAAACCATTCCTCTTCCTCCATCTGTCCTTTTCACATAGAGTCGGTCAGTACCATGGATGTAGTGCATTGGGCATTGTTATGAGTTTTCTGGTCTTCTGGTTGAGATTCTTCAGTTCTTCTTTGGTCCAACTTATAAACGGTTCAGAATATCTTACTAGTGACACTGCCCATGGGTTTTTCCTTTTAATTAGTTTTCTACCATATAGTTTAGTTTCGAGAAGTTTTCTTGTTCTTCTGAGGTATTATTATTATTATTATTATTATTATTATTATTATTATTATTATTATTATTATTACTATTACTATTAGTATTATTATTTACTGCCTAGGAGTAGTCATACAGGGCATCATCAAATTTGTAAGGTTCTCTGGAGTACAAGTCTCCCCAGATTTCCAGTATTCTCCGCTTCTTTCGATAAAATTTGCAAAAGAATTTATGTTATCGTAACAGCCGCTTACCATTGATTTCTCGTTGGCGGCGGCCATTGCTTTTCGCAATAAGCCTCGCCAAGGTCCTCGTCCTCTTCGAACTCATCCAGCGGAAGTCTGGCTAGAGCTTTCTCTCCTCGGTTTTTACAACCTCCTTATTATTTGTTGTGATGCCATTTTATGGTGACATACGCACATAAAAAAAATGGTGGTGCGTTAGAAAGGGACGCAGGGGGTTAACTTACAATTATACACTTTCAGATTTCAAGATTCCATGTGATGTTTCTTTGTATTTTACATCTGTAACAGTTCATTTCTATCCGGATTGTGCTTTTAGATCACGTGTGTTGATCTCCGCATTCAAGGGGTTTCCTTAATATTTCGGCCGTTTTCATTATTTTTATTCGTTGTATCTTCTCAGTCATCGCTTTGATTCCAATTTCTCCCATTTTTTTTCAAAGGTTTTCAGTATTGTTCTTAGCCCTCCTACTATTAGTGGTGTTATTTTTGACGTTCTTCATATTCCATATTGTTTTATGTCTTCTGGCGAGTTCCGTTTATGTGCTCCGCTTCTCGGTCTCCCTGATCTTCACTCTGTGGCTGCCGGACGCCAGAATCTACAATCTGGCAGGACTTTTCCTTCTTGTAACCAATTTTGAAATCCGGTCTCCTTGCTTGGATAGGTTTATCCGTTTGTATATCTATGTCCCATAGGATCTTGTGACTTTCATTTTCAAGTACTGCTGCCGGTTTATGCTTATACCAGTTATCCATATGTTCAAGATGCATTTTTTGCTAATGTACTGCTTTCCCCACTCGATCATGTCTGTTTGATATTCTTTTGGGGCTAGTTTGCTGCATTCACTTATTATGTGGTTTATTGTTTTGGCATTTTTTTCCACAGAATGCGCATTTGCTGTTTTCTTATGTCCTGTCGACCCTTGCTTTGATGTGCTTGGTTCTAATTGCGTTATCTTGTGCGCTTGTCATTAGAGATTAAGTTTCGCTGTTTCCTACGTTTAGTTTTGTTCTTTATTGTAACCATAGCCAAGTGTTTTCGTTAGTCTTATATGTTTTCGTCTTTATGAATCTTCTGTGTGCCTTTTTTCTTTTCATTTTTTCTTATCTGATCCTTTCTTTTATTTTATTTTTGTTTTGTTTGGTTTTCAGTGATTCTTACTGAAATAATTAGTCTTTCGGTCTTTTGCGTTATGTATTTTTCTATTTTTTTGTTTTTGTTTTTGCGTGTGTATGTGTGTGTGTGTGTGTGTGTATCATTTACAGTCTTCTATACAAATCAGTCCTCTTCCCCCGTTTTTCCCTTTCACATAGCCCCGGTCAGTATAATCCTTTGGGTGTAGTGCATTGTGTGTCATTATGTGTTTGCTGGACTTCTGGTCGAAATGTCTCAGTTCTTCTTTGGTCCAACTGATATACGGTCCAGCGTTCTGCATTATAAATTTTTCTAATTCTTTTGTTGTTGTTGTTGTTGTTGTTGTTGTTGTTGTTGTTGTTGTTGTTGTTGTTGTTTGTTATTCACACAGTCTTCTGTATAAACCAGTCCTCTTAGTAATGACACTGTCTATGTGTGTATACCTTTTATTAGGTTTCTACTATATAGTTTAGTTTCGAGGAGTTTTCTTGTTTTGCTGAGGTATTCCTTACTAATTTTCTCTCTCATTTCTGTTGCTTCGATGTTATAGGCTTCCGAAATTCCGAAATATTTGTCGGTGTAATGTTCACTTAGTGCCCTCATCTCCGTTTGGTTGGGTAGTTCCATACCTTCCGTCGCTTCCAGTTATCTTGTTCTCATGATCAGGAGTGCGCACTTTTCCATACCGAATTCCATTCGGATATTCTAGCTCAAGATTCTGGCTGTGTTTAGTAAGGTCTCTACTTCCTACTTAGTTTTGCAAACAGTTTCAGGCCATCCATGTACATTAACTGGTTCATTCTTTTATCTGTATCCGTGAACTTGTATCAGGCCTGGCATTTTCTTAAGGGGCATCATGGCAATGATGAACAGACTAGTGACAGGGAATCACCTTGGAAGATAATGCTTTGTATTTTAATCTCAGTTATGTATTGTCAATCACCTGTCAGTTCAAGTTCCCTTGTTCTCATTGTATTTTCTATCAAATTGATTATATTTTTCCTACTTTTTACCTTCTTTGGTCTATGCATAATAGGTCACATGTTCCTCTTATCCTTTCTGGTATCCTTTCGGTTTCTCCTGGAGTAGTTCGTGATTATGAATGGAATGACAAATTTGTGCTGTTAGTATTTTTCACATTGTAGGTAGATATGTTATTGGTATGTAGTTGCTGGAGATGTTTTCATTTTCTGAGTATTTTTGCACCAGTGTGATTATACGTCTAATCATCCATTCTGGCACGTCTGCTTCGTCAATTAATCTTTCATGTAGTATTGTGAATTTCTCAAACTAACCCGCATGTATTCCATCGTGGCTTACTGCTTTGCAGTAAGCCACGATGGAATACATGCGGGTTCTTAGGTTCTGAATTAGTCTTTCATGTAGTATTGTGAATTTCTTAAACTAATACGCATGTATTCCATCGTGGCTTACTGCTTTGCAGTTTGCCATTTTTCGTAGGATTGTCTTGAGGGTTTCATTGTTGGTTTTATTCCGTTTCTTCTTTGATTTGCTATCACTTTCTTTTCTATGTCTTTCGACCAGTTCGCATTTCTATTATGATCCTGTCGCTCTTCCCATAGTTGGCCCCAGTAGCGTTTTGTATTTGTCATGTCTGGTAGATCTGCTCTTGTTTTATTTCCGTTTACATTTTGATATAATTTGCCTTCATTATTTTCAAATGTTTCATTTTGTTTGCACTGTTCAGATTTGTATTTATATAGTTTTGATCTTACGTTTTTGCAGCTACATTTTTTTTTGTTCAAGTTCTTCCTGTTTCTTATAAAGCTTCTCCCTGTCACATTTCTACATTTTGCCACCCTCTTCTAGTCACTTTCATTTCATTTTCAAGTTTGTTCATTTGGGTTTTCAGCCTCACCTCTCATCGAAGTTCTATCGGCCCATTTCCTTTTTCCAGCTTTTTTTATTACTCTGAACTTCATATTTACATTCTTGTTAGGTGAGTAAAATAATTGGTTTGAGTTTGTAATTTTTTTTTTTACACAGTGGTCACCACTTATCAAGGCCCGGAAGCCACTCAGGGATAAGGGTTATTGCAAGTACAGTACGTTAGTGTGGAGATTTGTGTTTACTTAAGGGGGCGGTTCATTAGGAATTTGTTTACGTTGGACTTGAAGACATCCAAGTTGTAGTCAGGTGGGAAGCAGGTAGACGGAACAGAGTTCCACATGCGTGCAGTTCTAAGAAAGAAGCTTTGTTCATGGAATCCACGTTTTGGTTTAGGCACAGATAAAGAGTGGGGAAAATTTTTCACAGCGGATTCAACTAGACGGGTGTTTTTCGTGAAAGATTGGCGAGGGGCAATCAGAAGTTGGAGTTCAGACGAGCACCTGCCATGAAAATAACGATAAAACAAGGATAGGCTCGCAACGTTTCTTTTGTGGGAGAGAGGTTGCAGGGTAGAGAAAAGGGCATCCCCCCACTAAGCCACGAAGTCTATTTTGTACTCTGTCAAGGCAGTTCCTGCCCAGATATGGCAGCAGTATTCCATCCTTGGACGTGCTTGGCTTTTATATAAATAGAGAATTGCATCAGTAGTGAGATATCTTCTGGAGCGGTAGAAGGATCCCACCATCTTTCCAGCGACCTTGGCAACAGACTCGATGTATGTGTTCCATTTCAGATCAGGAGTAAAGGACAAACCCAGAAGCTTGTCAAAATTGTATTTGTTGGGATGTATGTTAGGAAGTCGTTAACCTTCTCCGTTTCTGCTTTAGATTTTTCTTTACATGGAGGTTACCATTTATCAAGGCCCGGAAGCCACTCGGGGATTGCGTGTACAGTAATCAATGGGATAGTATCGTAGTAATAGTTAGTATTGGAGATTTGATAAAGTGTCTTACTAAAGTTCATCAGGAATTTGTTTATGTTCGACTTGAAGACATCCAAATTGTAGTCAGGTGGGAAACAGGCAAACGGAAGAGAGTTCCACAGGCATGCACTTCTAATAAAGAAGCTTTGTTCATTGAATCTACGTCTTTACCAGATAAAGAGTGGGGAAAAGTACTTAGAGTGGTTTCAGCTAGACGGGTGTTTTCCGTGAAAGATTGGTGAGGGGGGACCAGTGATTAGATCTCGGACGAGCACTTGCCATGAAAATAACGATAAAACAAAGACAGGCTTGCAACTTCCTCCATTTTGGGTTTCTTAGGGATGGGCGTTTTGCTTTTTCTTCCTTAATAAGTTGTACGATGTTTTCTACTTCTGTTGGTCCATTCTCGTTTAGTTCTGTTGTTTCATAGATCTCGGTCTCTCTGTTTAATATGTTTACATTTTGCTGGTCATCTACGTGTGGATTTTCCATGTGCGAGGTTCCAGTCAGAATCGTATGCGTATCTTTTCCATCATGTATCCTTTATTCTATTTTAAGTTGTTCTAAGTTTGAAATCCGCCCTCTTCTGAGAATAAGTCGGCTTGGTCTGCAATTCTTTTCCAGCTGTATCGGTATTCACCGGACACGTCCAACAACGCTTTCATCCGTTTTCGATAGCCGTGTTCTTTATGTGGCTTCCGTAACAGCATTCCATTACCAATCTGTTCTCTTTCGTTGTCCATCCCTTCCTTTGGGTGTTTAGTTTTTGATGGTTATTTTAGCCACTTTAGCCATTTCGTTGGTATTATTTTGACATTTACCTGCTCAGTGTGTTGTATTGTTCCTATTTACTTTGTCTCCTTACGAGGGCAGAGTTAGAAACCAGGATCGAAAAAAATAAAGAGTGTCTCAGTTGTGAAGGATTTCTCCTCCACTAACCGAGAACAAAAAATTGAAGTGTATCATCAGAACAGATACTACACTGTCATATTGTTGGTGCAATTAGAAGAGGATCTAAGATTCGCAGAATGACAACTGGGTGCCTCATGCTGGCCACCGAGGGATCATGATCCCTAAATCTCATTTTCTTCTGGGGTCCACGCTGTTCATTGTAAATTGTGGTGTTTGTAGCAACACCGAGCCCAGAATTGTTTTACCTGTGTGTGTGTGTGTGTGTGTGTGTGTGTGTGTGTGTGTGTGTGTGTGTGTGTGTGTGTGTGTGTGTGTGTGTGTGTGTGTGTGTGCGTTTTTACAGAGCTAGTGTTTACCTCCCATCAGGCACGGTGCATTTTCGCACATACATAAAAGACAAGAACAAAAGTAAATAAAAATCCTAAGTATATGTACTTAGTATATGTCCTCGTGGAGACTTTTAGTGTTGGAAAATACCTCCCCTCCAGGTGTTCTTTCTAACTTTTAAAAACATAGACCTACTTTTAAGGGTGACAATTGCAGACTTTACATCACGGAAACTGAACTACTTTAACTTCGTCCGGACTAAGATTATTAAAGCAGGCATATATACCTTTTCTGTGTTTACGAATACTTTTACGCTGTTCAGTGAGGAGCGGACGCATCACCATACATTTTCTTTTTTGTTTTTCTCCCCTTGCTTAGAGTTATGAATATCGTTATTATGTCTGGTTAATAAGGTTTTAGTGAAACAAGTTTAAAATATAAGAGTTATGCTACAAAAATAAATTAATTAATGAATAAAAATAAGAAATACAAAAAAAAATCTATTGCAAACCAACAGACCTTTTCATCGCGACTTGTAGATTTTACGTCAGCAAAACTGAACTCCTCAAACTTCGTTCAGATTAAGATTATTAGAACCGGTACAAGGCTAGTTTATGTTAACAGGTTTGTGTTGTTTTTGTTATTATTATTATTATTATTATTATTATTATTATTATTATTATTATTATTGTTGTTGTTGTTGTTGTTGTTGTTGTTGTTGTTGATAATATTATTATTATTGTTATTGTTGTTGTTAATAATATTATTATTATTGTTGTCGTTGTTATTATTATTGTTATTATTATTATTATTATTATTATTATTATTATTGTTGTTAATAATATTATTATTGTTGTTGTCGTTGTTATAATTATTATTGTTGTTGTTATTATTATTATTGTTGTTATTATTGTTGTTGTTATTATTGTTGCTATTGTTGTTATTATTATTATTGTTATTATAATTATTGCTGTTATTGTTGTCGTTAATATTATTTCTATTATTATTATTGTTTTTGTTATTATTATTGTTATTATTATTATCATAATTCTTGTTGTTAATAATATTATTGTTGTTGTTATTATTATTATTATTATTATTGTTCTTGTTATTTTTATTATTGTTGTCGTTATTATTATTGCTATTATTATTGTTGTTGTTGTTATTACTATTGTTGTTATTATTAATGTTGTTGTTTTTTATTATTATTAATGTTGTTATTATTGTTGTTGTTCTTATTATTATTGTTGTTGTTATTATGATTATTGCTGTTGTTGTTATTATGATTATTGTTGTTTTTATTATTATTATTATTAATGGTGTTATTATTATTATTATTATTATTATTATTATTATTATTGTTATTTTTGTCATTGCTGTTATTGTTGTTATTATTGTTATTGTTATTATTATTGCTGTTGTTATTATTATTGTTGAACGATTACTACACTGTTATCCTGATGACTTATTAATCCTTATCTTCTTCACTATTATTATTATTATTATTATTAGTAGTAGTAGTAGTAGTAGTAGTAGTAGTAGTAGTAGTAGTAGTAGTGGTGGTATTGTTGTTGTTATGATTATTATTATTATTATTGTTATTGTTGTATTATTACTGTTGTTGTCGTTGTTGTTAATATTATGGTTATTATTATTGTTGTTGTTTTTTACATAGAATCACCGCTTATCAAGGCTTCGAGAATAAGGGTTATTGAGTGTACAGTAGTCAATGTGATAATATCGTAATTGTCGTTATTGTAATTATTATTATTATTATTATTATTATTTATTATTATTATTATTATTATTTATTATTTTTATTATTATTTATTATTATTATTATTATTATTTTATTATTATTATTATTATTATTATTATTATTATTATTATTATTATTTATTGTTATTGTTATTATTATTCAATAAGTGTTCTTCCACAGATCATTATCGGAGATAACTTACTGAAAACAATAGGTGATGTTTCCTGAAGTCTGAGTTACAAATCTAAACAGATTGCCAGACTCCTCCACGTTTCTTTCGATAACATTTGGAAAGTAATTTTTGTTATTGTAACAGCTGGTTGTCATTAACTTCTTACTAGCAATGATATTTTGTCTTCACTGGAATTTGTGCGGCAATAATACATCCAATTAACATCTAGTTGGTGCTTTCTCCTTTCGGTCTTTCTATCCTCCTTGACCCTTCTTGCATATTAGGTGTGGTTCCAGTCGATGCTAACACTACACCCTTGGGGGGGGTAGTTAACTTAAAATGTTGCGGTTTTATTTTTATTGGCTCTAATGTGGTGTATTATTGTTGTTGTTGTTGTTTTTGTTGTTGTTATTATTATTATTGTTGTTTTTGTTGTTGTTGTTGTTGTTGTTGTTGTTGTTGTTGTTGTTAATAATACTGTTATCATTATTATAATTACTGAAAGATACAAAGAAAGCAATGAATGAATATTTGGGGGGCGGGCATACGAAGGACACGTATAAAGAGAATAAATTAGAGTGTTATGTCTGCAAGACAAAGTTTAGGAGAGCCAGGGCGAGCGAGGAATATTCGGTAACCTCAGTGGAATTGAGTTCGCGCCGAAGCAGAGAAAGACGACCCGACAAAAATCTTGACAATGACGCAGTCAACCGTTCGTGGTACGAGAAACGGTACGTTCAGATGAGACGTAGGCGTAAGATGGGGGAGGATGCCCTGGCGATTGGAGGTGGGGAGGTAGGTTGAGAAGAAGACTTGTAATCTCAAGCTAACCTGGATGGCGAAGATGAAAGTCGGGTAGTACGGAAGGCGGCAAAGAGAGGTAGGATATCGGGGGAAAAAACTAACGGGGACGGAAACGGAAAGACGGATAGAGTTAAGGTTGGCGTTGGGAAGAAAGAAGGGATGAAGAAGAGGAAGAGCTTACTAGAAGTATATAATTAGGACATTGGAAAAGAGAGAGAAAAAAGTAGAAAAAGACTTACAAGGAAGGAGAAGAGAATAAAAAGGGATGAAACGAAAGAAAGAAAAAAAGGAAGGAAGAAGAAGAAGAAGAGGAAGAGGAAGAAAGAGAAGACAAAAGCATAGATCAAGAAGAGAACGAAAACAAGAAGATGTAAAGGAAAAAGAAAAAGAAGAAGGTATGTAAAGAAGGTAGGAGAAGTCAAAGCGAAAGAAGAAATAAATGAATAGAAAGAAGGAGAGAAAAAGACGACGACGAAAAAAAAAGAAGAAGAACGATGAGGAGGACGAAAAAGATGAGAAGAAAAAGAAAAAGAAACAAAAGAAGAAGAAGAAGAAGAAGAAGAAGAAGAAGAAGAAGAAGAAAGAGGGAATCGGAGAAAGAAGAGGGAGAGAGGAGGAAAAGGATGAAAAGAAAAAGAAAAAAGGGAGTAAAAAGAAGAAGGAGCAGCAGAAGAAAGAAAGAAGAAGAATGAGGAGGAGGAGGAGGAGGAGGAGGAAAAGGATCAGAAGAAGAAGAATGGGAGGAGGAGGAAGAGGAGGAGAAGAAGAAGAAGAAGAAGAAGAAGAAGAAGAAGAAGAAGAAGAAGAAGAAGAAGAAGAAGAAGAAAGTGAACGAGGCGAAAAAGAGAAAAAAAAAAGAAACAAGAGGTATGAACGTCTTAAAAGGAAGGAGAAGGCAAAAAAAAAAAAAGTTGGGTACACAAAAAAAAGAAAATAGAAAAAAAAATCCGAAGGCAAAAAGTATGCAAATGCAGTAAGAATAAAGATGGTAGAAACGAAAGTAATATGATCAGATTACTGATGAAAATTATACGAAATTAAAAGAAAGAAACTTTAATAAAAACGAAGAAAAAAGTTGGAGAAATACAATACATCTCCCTCAAATGAATTTTTTGGGTTTTTTTTTTTTCTTTTTGACTTTGAAAAATGAATAATACTTTGTGATGACAATGAATTGTTTGCCTCTACTCGCTGTGTCGTCATCACTTGAAGTATAATCGCTGTCGAACCAATTTGCGGCGGTGCTTTTCGTGGCTGCGCGTTTTGTTGCCTTTATATAGAATGATAATAAATTAGAAACAAAGAAACTAAAATCGAGCTGGAAACGTTATTCAAAAACGTTTCCTTTTAATAATCACCGGAGTACCTCCATCATAACCTTTACAACCAGCGTCATCATTTTCTTTCGTCATCATGTTTGATTTCTTTTGACATAACCTCAACATCTACTTCTTGCCACTTTCTCAATTGTTTATTCAACGTACTTTCTTCTTCTTCTTCTTCTTCTTCTTCTTCTTCTTCTTATTATTATTATTATTATTATTATTACTACTACTACTACTATTATTATTATTATTATTACTACTACTACTATTATTATTATCATTATTACTACTACTACTACTATTATTATTATTATTAATGGCTCACAAGGAGCTTTCACACAGGTTATCAAGGATCTCATTGAATACAGCCTCTGGTGTTCCCTGGAAGCTGAGTGACAACAAGTCTCCCCAGATTTTCCAGTACGCTCCACCTCTTTCGATGACATTTGCAAATAAATTTGCATTATCACAACAGCTACTTGCCATTGATTTCTCGTTGGCAGTGCGTCTGGTCAGTGTTCACTCTTCGCTTTTCCCTTCCTCCTTGATTACTTGACTATTTGGTCTCACTCTTTTTTCTTTTGGACTGGGTAGAGGGACAATGGTGTTGTAATGGGGGGGGGTTAGAGAACCTATAGGTATGCAGCTTCAATGTTCTGGGTTCCATCTAGCGCTTCAGGTTTTGTCTCTGCAGCAGTGTGTCTGGCCTGTGCTTGTGGTACGTGTGTGTTAGTCTCCCCCATTCAAGGGGTATCCTTAATAGTTCAGCTGTTTCCATGATTGTTGTTCGTTGTATTTTTCCGGTCATTCCTCGGATTCCAATTTCTCCCATTCTTTTTTCAAAGTTTTTCGGGAGTGTTCCTAGTGCTCCTACTATTATAGGTATTATTTTGATTTTCTTCATATTATTATTATTATTATTATTATTATTATTATTATTATTAGCAGCAGCAGCAGCAGCAGCAGCAGGGGATCATGTGAAAATTCTACAACGGCATCTTTCACATGTAAAATATTGCTGCTAGACATTCTGTAGACGTACAACGTGAATGAAGACCCCGCGATATTATTGTATCCCTTTTGTTAAAACTGTAAAAGTATTTATCTAAGTAATCTGGTTAATGCAGTGTCGCAATATATCTGGTTATTACGGTTTATTTCCAATATCCTTAAAGGAGTATGTGACACATTTCTTTTGTATGGACGTTCGGCGCGAACGGAAACACCACACTATCATTATATCATCTTTAGACAGAACAGATACTACCCTTGGATCCTTTCGAGAAGACAAAGAAATTATTTTAGTTTCACGTACAGTCCAAAAGCGACATTTTCTTTTATTTAATTTTTTTTTCTTACGTTGCATCTTCGGTGATTATTCGATTGGGGATCTTATTTATTAAAAGGTAATACGGTATTAATATATAAATTATTATTATTATTATTATCGTTATAAATATTATTAGTATTATCATATATTATTATAATGTGTATTATACATATAGTATATGATATTATATGTAATATAATACATAATAGATATACAATATATTATATATATATTATTATATAATATATAATATGTATAATATATAATATATAATATATATAATAATATAATATATAATATACGTATTATATATATATGTACCGTACGGTCAAAATGAATGACAATGTTCAAGGTGTATAAACATTTTGACCCCTCCCTGTACTTAGAAATTAACAAAAAATCAGGAAATTAACCAATTTTTTTATGAAATTTTCAGTATTTATCCAATAATGATCGCGGAATAGAGTGGACTAAATATATTTATTTAAATCTGAGTGGGAATGTATTATTTTGTTTAAACAAAAAATACCTTTACTAAAGTTATGGTTTTCAGTAGTAAATAAAAAACACAAGAATTTATTTTTGCTTTCTTTATATAGATAAAGCATCGTAATTTGTAACAATAAAAAATAATTTTTACAGGAACATTACAAAAAAAAATCCCTAAACTCTGTATTAATGAATTCGATATAACTCGAAGAAAAATGAATTTCTCGAACTACCGATATTACCATTGAATTAAGCATTGTTTATTGCATATTTTCACACAAAAAAAATTATAATAGCTAAAATATTTCTACTTGCTTTTGAAATAAAGATTTTGCCTAATTTTTATATGCAAGGTTTTACTAATTTCCTTGCTCGCAAGAATGTGAAACTTTCGGCGTAACATAATTTTTATATAATCTCGAACAATAATAAAAAAAAAAATAATTTAAAAGCAGGAACATAACAAAAATAATTAAATTAAAATATGATAAAAATTAATACAAACATTCAGAACGGGAATGTATGGATGCACGTCTGGGAAAAACAAACAAACCTGAAACGCTTACCTTCTTTTACTATCATGACTTCATTTTGAAACAGCGTTTCGATTGGCTGAAATTTTGGGTTTCCTTATAATCGTGTTTACAAAATTTTAGTTTGTTGCGTTTTGGGCGAACGGTAAATGACTTGCTTTTTGAGGTTTAATTAAGTTATTTTTGCACAAACAAGATTTTTTTTTTTTTTAAATTTAATTCAATATCTTGGGAATTTACTAGTTGACTTTAAAATAGATCCAGAAAAATAATATGTATCTTTTAAAAGATTTTTACAATTAATTCATTTAACTTCAAAATTTAGCTGGATTAGTTAGCTCGCTGTGAAGACATTTTTCATAACTTTTTTTTATTCACGTCGACAATTTTTTTTCCTTTAAGAAATTAACTTTAATCTTTCAAATACAATCAAAAGTAGTCGGAAACCTACAAAAAATTATGATAAATCGGCTTTCAAAACTACTTCCCCCTATTTTTGCCTACCCATTTTTGCCCGTACCTAATATATGTATATATTATAATATGTTATAATATATATATATATATATATATATATATATATATATATATATATATATATATATATATATATATATATATATATATATATTTACCAGTGGTGAAAAAAACGGACTAGAGCTCAATGTGTAGCAAGAGCAGTATATAGGAAATTTATTACTGTGAATTCAGAATGATTTTACATATTGTTTCAGCTAGAGGAAGATCCTCAAAGGGAGGAAATATCCTATAAGAAGATCCTCAAAGGGAGGAAATATCCTAGAAGAAGATCCTCAAAGGGAGGATATATCCTAGAAGAAGATCCTCAAAGGGAGGATATATCCAACTAGCATCGTCAGAATTCGTAGATGGACTATGAATTCTGACGATGCTAGTTGGATATTTCCTCCCTTTGAGGATCTTCTAGGATATTTTCTCCCTTTGAGGATCTTCTTCTAGCTGAAACTCTACCAATATGTAAACTCATTCTGGACTCGCAGTAATAAATTTCCTATATATATATATATATATATATATATATATATATATATATATATATATATATATATATATATATATATATATATATATATATATATATATAATTATTATTATTATTATTATTATTATTAACATCATTATTATTATCAGCATTATTATTCTTTTGATTCTATTCGTTGCTTTTTCCTCTTTTTACTATTTTTTCTCTCCCATCCGCTTCAACGTCTTCTTTTAGTTTCCTTTATATTTTTTCTTCTTCTTCTTCTTCTTCTTCTTCTTTTTTCCTCATTTTCTACCCCTTTTCCTTTCTTCTTTCTTCTCCTTTTTATTCTGTCTTTTTAATGGTTTTCCCTTACTATTTCATCTTCTTCAACTCTTTTGGTTTCTTCCTTTTCTTTCTCTTTTTTATTTTCGTTCATTTTATCTCATATGTTCTCACTAGGGCTATGACAACAGCATATTCTTTTCCTTGTTTGGATTCTCAGGTATGTGTCCACTGATATCTTATATGTTGTTCTTTTTATCTAGAGTGATGTGGTTCTTTGTTGTTTACTTGTGTCTAACTGTGTCGAATGCATAATAGAGAGTAAAAACAATGAAAAGAATATGCTGTTGTCATAGCCCCTGTTATCATTTTGTTTTTCCTGTCGTTTTGTTTTCCTTCAGTTGCTATGTCGTTTTCTCTCTCCTCAAACTTGTTTGTTTGTTTGTTTTTTTTACCTTTTTATAACTTCTTTTTTTTCTTTTCTTTTACTACTTTTTCCTCATTTTCTTTCCTTTCTTCTGTCTTCTCCTTTTCGTTTTTTTTCTTTTTAAATTTGTTTCCTTTCTTATTATTTTATCTTCTTCAACTCTTTTGCTTTCTTCTTTTCTTCCTCTTCTTTATTTTCGTTCATCTTTTCCCATGTTATGATCCCCCCCATCGTTCTTCCCTTTTTTTTTTCTTCATCTTCAGGTTTATTTCTCATCTTTCTCGCCCCCCCTTTCTCCCTGCCTTCTCCTTCTTCATCTTGTTGTTTTCTTTTTTATCCTTCTTTATTTACAACTAGCCTGGGTGCCCGGCGTTGTCCTGGTGTTTGGAGGTGTGTGGTGAGCAAAAAAAAAAAAAAAAAAAAATGGTAGTAGTCAGGCAGGCAGGCTCGAACCCGTTCCGCCCAGGTGAAAAGGTAAGTGAAAGAAAAATCTGACGTCTTAGCTGATGTTTCCATGACACGACCGAAAGTTAAAAGCGTTGAAATTAACCGAAGTCAATTCAACGGCGACGATGACTTGCTAAAATGTCGGCGAAAAAAAATCATCCCTTTCTTGTATAAAACGGCCGAGTTTACAGTGAAGGAATTAAGGTTTGGGGCCAATGTTTCGATATTTGTCGTCCGAGATGTCGATCTTATGAAATTGTACCGGTCTTGTTAGGATCCGTCGCCTCTGTTGAAAGTTTCTGCGAGACATACAAACATACATACATACATTTAAACAGACAGGTGAGATTTATATTATAGATTTTATATATTTTTATTATTTTCCTCACTTTCTCAACTTCCTTCTTCTTCTTCTTCTTCTTCTTCTTCTTCTTCTTCTTTCTCTTTTACTTATCATTCTTCTTCTTCATTTTCTTCTTCTCCTTTCCGCCCTGTTCCCAAATACGAAGAGGATGCAACTGTATACAAAATCAAACTTCAATATCAAAAAAATAATTAATTAAATAAATAAAGATGGAAGAAAAAAAAAGGAAAAGAACCAAATGAGATTTTTAAAAAAATGTTTAAAAAAACAACTAAAAATGAAAATGACAAAATTCAAAAACAAACCAAAAATATACCGTGTCGTAATTGATATCATACATAATTACCCACCTCCATCGTCCCTCCATCGTCCCTCCATCGTCCCCCCCCCATGATCATCGATTGTTTTCCTTCCCTTTATTCTCCTCGTTTTATTTTTCCGTCTCCTACTCTTCATTTTTCTACTTCAACATACGCGACCAGCCTTCTATCAACAATCCAGTCTTGTCGTCCCCTGTCACGCGTTTCAGCGCAGCCGTCAGGCAAATAAATGCGTCAATCCAATAAGAAAGCATAATTACACTTTTACATTTAACTCTGACCGAACAGAAAACGTGGAAAAATAAAAAAAATAAAAATAAAATATAAAAAAGTAATAACAATTTAAAAAAACAAACAAACAAATAAAACAGACACCTGGAATACGTAATAGCTAGTCTGCCGTATCCGTAATATCGTTTGGACGCAAAAATGAATTCGTATTATTTGGATTCATCAAACTACTGCTTTCATCTTTTATTTTTGTTGTTTTGTTTTACATAGGCATCACCACTTATCAAAGCCAAGAGGTCACTCGAGGATAAGAGTTAAAAAGTGTACAGTTGTCAATTGGCCAACATAGTAATCGTTAGTAATGTAAATTCGGTAAATTTGTTAACTTAAATTGAACGGCTCATCAAGAACTTGTTTACGTTGGACTTGAAGACAACCATATTGCAGTCAGCTGGAAAGCAGGCAAACGGAAGACAGTTTCAGAGGCGTACATTTATGAGAAAGAAACTTTGTTCATGGAATCTACGTTTAGATTTAGGCACAGATAAAGAGTGGGGGAAATTATAGATAGTGTTTTCATCTAGACGAGTGTTTCTTTGTGAAAGTTTGGCCAGGAACCATAGATTGGAGCATCATTGAGTGTCATTTTCAGAACGTTTCGGTCGATATAACCTCCGACCTTCTTTAAGTATATATTGTCGAACTCGGGAATGTCTCTGTCGAACACAGGAATTTAAATCGAATTTCGAACGGATTTGGCTAAGAACAAAGTGTAGTGTCTGTTTTGAGACTACACTTCACTTTTTCTGGTCTTGGTAAATAGAGAAGAAATCCTTCATAACTGAG